>NC_135488.1:113367980-113676876 GCF_052094955.1 Ictidomys tridecemlineatus | reverse complement strand
ACCCCGGAGCCAGGCCGCGTGCGCGAGGCGGGGCGGGTCTCCGCACGCCAGGCGCGCTCCCGGCTGCAGCCCGCCGAGGGGGCGCGCAGCCCTGCAGGTCGAGTCCCCGGCCCGCGCCTACCGAGCCCCAGGCGAGCCATGCCGAGCACCGGTCAGTCCGTCCGCGCCGCCACTGCCTCAGCTCTGCCGCCGCGCCCCCGCTATCACGTCCCGCCCTCGGCCGCTCTGGCTGCGGCGGGCCGGCCGGCGGGGGAGGGCCGGAAGGGCTCGCCGCGCGTGGCCGCGTCTCATTGGCCCCGGCGGGCTTCGCTCACTCGCTTGACCAATGGGGAACGGCCGGGTAGAGGGCACCGGTTTGGTTTTTTTTCAAGGGGGCGGTAACGGACGACAGGGGGCGGGGCCTACGGGGCGGTGACGAACGGCGGGGGCTGGGTGGGGCGGGGCCTAGGAGGGCGGGGCGGGGCGGGGCGGGGCCAGCCGGACTTCGAGGCCGCCTCAGTCCTGCCTCAGCTGTGGGTGCCTTTCCCGGAGAGTCCGGCGCTGGGGGTTTCTTCTCTCAGTTCTTCGTTCCTTTCTCCCTTTCCTCTCACGTGACCCTCCCGGTCCTCACGCCTCCTGGTCCTCATCCTGTTTATCACGGGAGAGGGCCTTCGGTGTGTCCTTATTAAATAAAGGACAGTAATTCCTCTTGTGCGCACGTGTATCAGTTAAAGCCGCTTGCTAAGCACGTCCGTGTGCCAGGCGATTCGACACGTCTTGATTTTGTGGAATTACTTTGAGTTCCGATGTCCTCTGCCCACGACTACAAAGCCCTTCCCAGGCAGGACCCCAGTCACCCTGGAACCTGGAACCTGCGCTGGAACCGCAGGATTCTTCCCGCGCGGGCTCCCTTGGTGGTCCTGGGGTGGGGTCGGGACAGCGATGCGCTCACGTGGACAGAGGTTTTGTGAAGTGTGCAAAGGTAAAGTATTCTCTGGGCTGGGATTGTGGCTCAGTAGTAGAGCGCTTGCTTCCCATGTATGAAGTACTGGGTTTGATCCTCAACACCAGATAAAAATAAATAAATAAAGGTATCATGTACAGCTACAATTAAAAGAAAAATATTTAAAAAAAAAAAAAAAGGTAAAGTATTCTCGACCTAGAAAGTTAAACGAGCCCCCGGGGCCTTTGCCTTCTGATCCCCCCCCTGTGTTGGGGGTGGACGCGGTCAATTGTTTTTGTATCAGTAGTTTCTCTGTAGTAATTACTGCATAAGAAGGGCGCTAACTTTGGCCACAGCTTTCGTTGGCAAGGGCGTCCGGGAGTGGTGATGGCCGCCTGGGGGTCTTCCTGGAGGAAGTGGCCCTGGAGTTGCCCCTGGAGTTCTGTCAGGCACACCAGACTCAGCCACACTCCGCCCACTGGAGTCACAGGGAAGCCCAAGGAGTCACCCCAGGGCTCTGTGGAGCCAGAGCACAGGCTGTGGTCTGTGACGACACAGCCAGGCTTCTCTTCTCCACCTGGATGGCGCTGGAGGGAAAAGCTGCTTAGTCTTCTGACACCGTTCTGTGCTTTACACGTTTCCCCTTGAAATGTGCCGGCTCTGCAGGACTGAAAGACGGCGAGGCCCTTCTCCTCTCACCTGGAAAGTCGTTCCTTTCCTGACTGCTGTGGGAGTGAAGTCCTCCCACGTTCAGGGGCCCCCTGGTTTCCCTTTCCTCCAGGTTCATGGCAGTGTCTTAATTGGGCCCCAGGGACCCCCGACATCACAGCTTGCACCGCGCACTGTGGCTATGAGGGCCACAGTCCAGCTCGAAACAGCGCCTGCTGATAGAGTGGCCAACGCCCACTCATGCCTTCCCTGACATGTGTGGTCTCTATCCCAATCTGCCCAAGAGCTCATTGTCCTGGAGAAACAGAGGCACAAGCAAAACTCCCTGCTAAGTTGTTCCCAGGCATAGGGCCATTCCGGGCTGTGGGATAAATGCAGAGCACCCCACGGGGGCCTCTGTGAAGCACCCCCTACACTGACAGGCTTCCAAAAGAGTATCAGCGGGGGTGTCATTCATTTCTTTTTTTTTTTTCATTAAAATAAAGCACATATTAATGGCCTAATTATGTCAGGTACTGTCCCAGGCACAGCCACTGGCTCAGGGAGCACACAGCCAGCAGAGGCCAGAGAAGACAAAGGCACATTATACTGCAGCATTCTGACCAAGAGAAGCCTCTGGTACAATGGAGCCCAGAAAAGATGACTTCTGTGTTTGTTTGCTGACCTGGTAACATATGCATACAATTTGTCATTTTAACCTACCTCCCTTCTTTCTCACAGTGGGTCAACATTTACTGCATGCACAGAGTACGTTTGTGTTTCAAGGTCAGCCTGTGCTGCAGCAGGTGTCAGAATTTCATTCTTTCCGAGGCTGAATACTCTTCCGTTTTGTGGTGGACCACGCTTGCTTCTCCCGTCATCTGCAGATGGACATTTGCATGGTTCTTACCTTTGGGTGGTTAGTAATGCTGCGTTGAACATGGGCACCCACAAATCTGAGTTGTCGTTTTCAATGCCTTTGGGCACATATCTCAGAGGGGCACTGTGGGCTCCTGTGGCCATTTCACATTTAACTTTCTGAGGAGCTGTCGGATTTCCACAGCAGTGGCCCCATTTTATATGCTCCCAGTGACATGTCCCATGAGCAACACGGTCTCTCCCCAGCCTCCCCCGTGTGAACTTGCCATGTTAGGGATCTTAGCCATCCTAGTGGGTGTGAAGAACAATCTCTGAGTTTGGGAAGGATTTGTAGAAGCAGTCAAAGAAAGAATGGGAGGGAGAGAAGCCACCTAGAGAGCCAGTTACAGAGGCAGGAAGTCCCTGAGGGTCCTGGGAACTTGAAGTGGAGTGGAGGATGGGGAGGCCAAGGCTGCAGGACCAGAGAGAGACCAGATGTGGAGGTTCCTGAGGATGTGCCCAAGCAGGGAGCCTGCTGAGAGCAGCAGGGAACCCAGGAGGGGGAGCTCAGGGAAGGTTAGGGAGCCCAAGGGGCCTGGGGGCAGATAAGTCTTTGGAGAAATCCCCCAACCCCTTTCTCTCCTGTATGTCTTTAGGCTTGATCTTTCTGAGCTTCAGTCTCCTTGGTTGTAAACAGGGATATGACTGTATTTTGTCACAGCATGGCTGCCTGGTTTCAATGAGACAAGCCGTGAAACACACTTCGCAAGGCACTTGGCCCAGGGCACGCACCCCTTGAATGTTAGACATATTATGAAATGATAATCATAGTAAATGCTAACATAGCATTCATTTGTTTCACAATAAACTAAAAACAGTATGGCCAATCCAAGGTAGATGTGCAGTGTGAGTGAGAAACACTTTCAGGACTGAATGCTGAGATTAGAGCCCTTGGTTACTGCAGCAAAACCCAGCCCAGCCTGACTCTAGCATCTAAGCTCCTGGACTCTGGGCTCCTTCTTTGAGCCTGTGTTTTCTTCTGTAGAAAAGGGTATGATCACAGCTCCCTGATAGGCTTTGTTCCTTCACTCAGCTCAGATCCCCATCAGCACTGTGCCTTGTACCTTCCAAACAAGACAAAAGGAAAGGACAAGTAAATATTTACAAGCTGAGATAATTGCCAGGGTAGGCAGAAGAGAGGCCCACCCTCCAACCCTCAGAACTGCTGAGTAGGTGACACTCTAGGGCAGAGGGGCGTGCCCTTGGCTGACAGAAGTCAGGGTTGCCAGTCAGCTGTCCTGAAAACGGAGATGAGCCTGGCTTCTCTGGGTGGCCCATAAAGGGTCCTTAAAACTGGAGGAGGAGGTCGGACAGAGGCAGCAGGGATGTGGCACCAGAAGGATACAGTGCTGGAGATGGAGGGGCCATGAGCCAGGGACTATGGTGGCCTCTAGCATCAGGTAAAGCTCAGGAGGCGGCTTCTCCCCTCATCCTCCAGAAGGTGCAGAAGCATCCCGCACCTGGCGCCCAGGAGACCCGAGTTGAAACTTCAACCCAGGGAACTGCAAGGTGGTAAACTGGCACTGTTCCAACTCACTCCATTTGTGATCGTTTGTAGCAACAGCCAAAAAATTAACACACGTAATAATAAGAACAGGAAGTGATAGGAAATCAGGGGCCAGGGAGGAATGAACCTTAGTCAGTATGGGCAGGAGGCCTCTGAAGACCGAGGTGTAAGCAGAGCCCTGAGGATGGGAGGCGGAGTAGATCCTGAGAGGTAATAACTTAGCTGCAGGCTGGATGCATAGGAGGCATTAGACGGCTGGTCCCTGTGACTGTGAGTTCTAGACACCTGCTTTCAGAAAAATGTAGCCACTGAGGAAAAAAAGCCGCATACCTTCCTGCCCGCCCCCCCCACTCTACCTTCCTGCCCGCCCCCCCTGCCCACTCTACCTTCCTGCCCACCCTACCTGCCCACTCTACCTTCCTGCCCACTCTACCTTCCTGCCCACCCTCCCCACCTGGGAAATCCTTGGCTGAAGTGAGGCAGGCAGGGCCTCCTCAAGGTCATCTAAGCAAATGTAACAAACATGAAGCACTCATTCCAATCCAGCCCTCTTGCCTTCCTCTCTTCTGCCAGAAATGAGCCCTCCAATTTACTTGTCAACACCCCCCCCCCCGCCATGTGAAAAAAACTCTGGGGGGAGTGCACACAAAGTCATAACATTATGTATCACTACCGCTAGTGACGATGTGAAGTGCGGTGGGATTTCCACTGGCCAGCGCGGGAAAGAAGCAAAACAAAGGTTGCCAGGTCGCCCTTCCCCTACTTTAATCCCCTGGTTTATTCTTTTCTCATGGGTCATCCTACCTTTAAGGCAAGAACAGGAAGAACAGTCCATTGTACTTTAGAAAATATTGTGGTCGTCCTCTGTCTTTTCCAGGAACAATGTCCTAGAACGGCTGTTTGGTGGCCTACTTTATAGCCAAGGCCAAGGGGATTTTCTGAAGTTGTCTCCAGTCCTGGTCACTTGACCCTGGCCCATTCTTATTTCCTGGGCATCCAAAGAAACATATTGTCTTAGACCCCAAGGAACTTTGGTCATATGGGATGTGTGAATCTTCTGTCCTTAAAACGGACTGTGGAGTGAAGACAGCGAGTGGCTGCGTCCCCCTCAGGTGCCTCCTCCGGATTCACCAGTGCTTTCCACTTCCACGTCTTTGTTCATAAGCCCACCGCTGCCCGGGAGGCTTGTCCACATCACACTCCCCTTCTGAGAGACTTTACACTGATCCCACAGAACTTCCATGTGGACCTTGATTGCAGTTGTTAATTGACCTGTCCCCACATTAGAGTGTGAGCTCCTAGGGGCCAACTACGTCTTATGATTGTCCCTGAAGACCCAGGATCCAGCACAGGACCTGAAATCAATGGGTTTTCAGTCCAATGAAGGCAGGAAAGCGGAATGTGTGAATGAGCGGCCATGGTGGGCCCTTCTTCCTTTGCACCTGTAGCCAAAGGCTTCTCTGTACCTTAGCTCTTGGTTTTGAAGCCTTGGTTCCGGAGGAGCCAGCCCCTTCTAGATTACAGCCCAACTATTGGACTGAGGAACCTGCTTATTGGTGATGGGAACATTTTCATTTCTTTTGTGCTCCCCACCGTATCTGGGACATTACAGCTTTAGAGACCCAGCCCACCTACCTCCACAGACCCACCGATTCTTCTGTCATGATTTAACGTATTGCTTTGGCTCTGAGCATGGCTTACTGACCGACCCCAGCCTGGGGTTTTCCTAAGCTGTATGTGGTTGTGAGGTATTTGCCAGAACTGGGATTTAACTTGTGACACCCACAGTCTATCAAACACCAGGCATCATTCAGAAAGAGAGGCCCTTTGTGTCTACCACAAACACCTTGGAATCTAGATGCTTCCTCAGTGCCTCCTCTCTTGACTACTTCTTCAGGCTTCATTCTTAGCACGTCATGACCCCTCCTGCCTTCCAATGTTTCATATTACAAATTTCAAACAGTCAGGGGTGGTGCTGCATGCCTTTAATTCCAGCAACTTGGGAGGCTGAGGCAGGAGGATCACAAGTTCAAAGCCAGCCTCAGCAACTTAGCCAGGCCCTAAGCAACTCAGTGACAGCCTATCTCAGAATAAAAAATAAGAAGGGCTGGGGATGTGGCTCAGTGGTAAAGCACCCCTGAGTTCAGTCCCTATTACTGAAAAAAAAAAATTGTGAATCTTCCACTTCACTTTCCAAGATCAAGCAGCTGAGCTTTACTTTGTGGGATCAGATCATGGAAGAGTTGAGAAGGTTTCCAAGGAGGATATTGAATTCAACCTTCTACTTTATGGAGGGAAGTGGTGAAGGTAGAGAGGATGGGAGAGATGCCGTGTGACCTGCCCAGGAACACTTACTGTGTCTGTGCTTGGCACGGTGCAGTGTTCTAGAGATGTTCTTATTTGAGTTTATGGCATGTAAAGACCAGAAGTCAAGTTCCTTGATTCCACGTGGCCTGCTACTGGTGCAGGACTCCTTGGATTGCCCCTGCTTCACGTTCAAGGTCCTTTGGTGATATGCACGATGAACACAGCCCCCTCCCCCATGTGAACGAAGCTGCTGCTACTCCAGCCTGCTGCTATATCACCTTCCTCTTCCATCCAGGGAGCCCATGTAGGTTCCTGTGAGTGACAGCGATGTCATTAGCAGTCCAACTTGTTCACACTCTATCTTAGATAAAGTAGTGAACGCTGTGCAGACATCAGTCCTGCAGGTTATTAGCAATGACTCGCTTGCCTCACACCTGGGAGCTGCCAGTGACGCGTGACGCAGTAGGTAGAGGCCTGGCTGCAAACCTCCTCGCTTAGCTCCCGGGGTTCCCAGGGACTAGTTCTGAGCCCTGGTCAGTCGTGTGTTCTTTCTAGATTGGCTCAAAGAACTGTCCCAAGCTCCATTGTGGAGAAGGACTTTAGTTTTTAGAGTTTGTGGCAGAGACTTCCAGCTGACTTCCAGCCGGGTGACAGAATCCCAGCCAGGTCCGCGGCTGTCTGCTGCGCTGCACTCCTAGTTCACCTGGCGTTTGCCCAAGGACTTGCCCAGGAAAGGAGGGCCGAAGTGGCGTGCAGGGACAGGGAAGGCTGGTCCCCAGTGTTCCTTGATGGCCTCTGTGTGGCTGGGTGCCTTGTATTTAGCCATATCTAAATGTATGCTAAACAAACATTTGGAAAGAGGAAGCTTTGTAGGAGAGTCCAGCGTGTCCCCGACAACAGGGTGTCTCTGGGGCTTTAAGGATCCTAGTCAAGGACAATAATAGATTTATTCTGAGAACTTATTAAAAATGTACTTAGCATTTGTTTATTGAGAACTTACTATGGCCAGACATTGTGGTATGTGTTTTGAATGTACACAGCAAACAGATAAGTGGGCTTAGGCCCCTTATCAGGAACCTTCCCAGGAGCCATTAGTAACAACCACACCTCCACGGTCCACCCAGCCTGTGAGTCAAAGCTAAAACCAAAAAGAAATATGATGTGATGCCTTGTCCAAAAAATAAAGCCTGACCTTGAGCCTCTGTTAAGGGTGTGGCCCTCAAGTCGGCTCAGGAGACCAGCTTGAGGCAAACCTTCCTGCCCAGGGTGACAAGGCCCCACCTGTCCCAACCTCCCTCCTGGAGCGCCAACACAGGCCACGCCCCCACGGCTGCCCTGGGGCTGGTCTTAGACGCCCAGGGTCTGGACTGGCGTCTTCTGATCAGCCTGGGGCTGGGCTGTGATGGATGATCTCTGTGACTGATTTTCCCAGGAGTGGGGACAGTCTGTATGGATCCCCTTGCTCAGTTTTCCCGAGTTTCAAAGGTTACATCTGATGCTGAAGAATCCCCAGGGCAAAAACGGAGGCTTATTCTAACAGCGGGGTGCAGCCCAGAGCCACAGCCCGGTTTCTCCCTCCAGTTCTCTGTCACGCTTCTAGTCCCCACCGTCCCTGCTGCGGGCAAAGCTGGCTCCCTCCTTCTGGTCCCTGACAGGGCCCCATGTGATTCACAGTGACAAGGGAGGGGACAAGGAAGCAGGAGGCAGCTCTTCGTTCAGGGCCTGCTTTCCCGCCAGATGGCGCCACTGTCCGTCCAGTGGCTCAAGCCACTGGCGTGCGCCTCCTCTCCAGGCCCGCTCCACCAGCAGATTCTCACTCTGCCGCCCACCCGCACACAGCTAAAGCTAGCTGGCCTCATTTCCCCATGTCTTTACAACTACCACCCGGGTTCCAGCGCTCATGGGGACTTGCACAGTCGCCTAACAGAGCAGCTTGTATCTCCCTACTGTGGTGGACACCTGCGGGGCCACCAGACCCCTTAGGAGGAAGCCCTACTCCTCCAGGAGTTGGGAGTCTCAAGTGCTGATCCCCCACAACTGCATCCCTCCTTTCCCTCAAGGCGTAACTTACGCCTGCTCCCGGGACAGTCCTCCTTCAGTGGGTGGTTAATAGGGGACATGAAGGACTGCTGTCTTGGCTTCATTTGGGACAATTCTGAAGGAATGTTCCAGGTCCAGGTCCAGATCCAGGTCCCCCGCGGACCCATTGAGACCCTGCTCGTCTTCTCCTGCCTGGTCTGTCTCCCATTTCCTTGCAGTGTCACCAAGCACCAGCTCCAATAAACTCCCCGCAGGCAAGACCATCTCCAGGGCCTTGTTCCTGCGGCTTCCCCCATGGTGTGGCCAGCAGGGGGTGTGGACAGGACAGACCACTCTGGAATGGAGTCTTATCAGCTAAATTCCTTTGGCCAGACTCTACCCCCTTGCCTCAGTGATTGGCCCAGAAAAGGGTTGGTCACCACCGTTGTAAGGACGGCCTTAGCCTACCTCTAAGGATGGCATTGGCCTAAGCAATGCCATTTTAAATAAACCTGCAGTCCCACCAGGCACCATCCTTTATATCTCAATCAGGCATAGCCTGATAAAGACAAGTCACTTTCCAGGGTGAAGTCACAGGTCATTAGCCTTTGCAAATGAACAGACATTGGGACCGGCTGACACTGATGCACACACCCAGGAGCCTGACAAGGACCTGGACTGACAGCCCAACTCTTCTCATCATCTGCCTGATCCTCTGCATCATCCTCACCATCTCGAACTCTACAGCAGCCTCCTGACCTAGTGAGAATGGCGACTTCTCCTTATTACCATCCCCTCATCCAGCCGTCAACTCCACACCAGGAGAAGCCTCCATCTCTTCCTGACCTGATCACCGTGGTCTGAGTGAGTGTGCTTCTGCTGGTCTTTAGATCTGGCACTTGATCTTAGCATGCAGAGGGAATGTCTGCAATAACTCTGTCATGATTGAGTGTGTTTACAGTGCTTAGAGTAACTTAGAATTTTTTTGCATTGAATTGATTATGGCTATCACAGTGCCCAGCATTAAGGATTGTCATTTTCTTGATTAAAAACCTTTTGAGGGCTGGGGATGTGGCTCAAGCGGTAGCACGCTCGCCTGCCATGCGTGCGGCCCAGGTTCGATCCTCAGCACCACATACAAAGAAAGATGTTGTGTCCGCCGAAAACTAAGAAATAAATATTAAAAAATTCTCTCTCTCTCTTTAAAAAAAGACCTATTGAGTGAATTGTATTGAGTGATTTTGAGTAAATAAAACATTGAAAGGAGCAAAAACGCGTGGCCATGCTTTATTTCTCCTCCTCAACTGCATAAGTTGCACCTTTGCCCATCGACAACCATCCACACTCAAGCCAGGTGGCCTGATGGTTCCAGGATCACATTAAGGATTCAGTGGTGAGCATGTGACCTGACTGGGCCAATCAGAGCAAAGCTGTAGTGGGCGGTTGGGGAGGAGCAGGTCTGGAGGAAGCCTGGAGCCCGAGGTGCTCCCAGAAGCTACCAGCAGCCTGAGCAGACCTGACGTGAGCCCCAGGCTGAGAAGGGCAGAGCTGAGGAGGTCACAGGGAGAGGGGATCAAGCCCTGGGTGGCACCTGCAGGCTGCCCTCAGTGGAACTATCAAGGCCTTGTCACCAACATCGCGATTTCTAGCTGGGTTTCTGAGGGGGTCTCACCAAGCAAGCAACTCTTTTTAAAATTTTTTTTCCTACATTATGAAATATTTTTAATTAATTTTTAAATTTATATATGACAGTGGAATGCATTACAATTCTTATTACCCATATACAGCACAGCACATTTTTCCTATCTCTGGTTGTATACAAGCAATTCTTGATAAAGTTTAAATTAGATCGTGCTCTTCTCCCCTGTTTAAGTCTCCAATAACCTAAAAGGGTAAAAAAATAGACAATTTGGCAACTGCATACTTACTAGTGTGGCTAGAATTTAGAAGTCGGAGGAAAGCAAGTCTGGAACAATCGGAACCCTCCTCCCCTGCTGTGGGGCAGTGAGCGGCTTCTCTGGGACAGTCTGGCAGCTCCTAAGCAGGGAGACAGGTTGCGGATTGCTTAGATCCTCTGCGCTTCAAGTATTCATCCCCCATCCCTGAAGTGCACAGAGGAAAATGACCCCAGTTGCTCCTGGGCAGCGCCAGTGTCCCCTCCTTCCTGGTGTCCCTCTTCTCCAAGCTCCCATCCTCACATCCCCTCTGTTGCTTGACACTTTGCCAAAACCCACAAAACCAAGGATGTTGACTTTGTGTTCTCCAAACAAAAGATCCTGTCCTCGCCATGATCTGCCCTGGTCAGGAAGCAAAGGAGGGATTATACATAAGATCATCCATTCGTAAGACCGCCAAATCCTGCCAAGTTCGAAAGCGTAGTAGCATTTTCTCCTCTCCATGTGCACAGATCCTGGCCCAGGTCTGAGCGTCTTGACCTGGGTGCTGCCAACAGCCTCTTCTCTTTCCTTCCCTCCCTTCCTTCCTTCCCCAGAGGCTCTGAGGATTGAGAGAGGTCCTGGCTCTTCCTTATTTTGTCTTTTCTTTTGCCATCCTGAAAAACAAACATGTATCAAAGCAAGGTTACAAGGTATTTTATAATTTTATTTTATGTTGCAGTGCTGTGGATCACCCCCAGCCACGCCCTCAGCCCTGTGAGAGATTTAACATGCTTATTTTTAATAGAATTAATGCTTTAAACTAAAGGATATGATTTTATCTAGTTGTGCTAATCACACAGTGGCAGTACACACAACATGTGACCTGGTGACAGGACACAAGGACACAAGGTCAGAAGTCTCATGAACATGGCATGGTTTCCATCCTGTCAGTACGGCTCGCCTGACCCCCTCGCACCATGTCACTCCTTCCAGGGGGCTGCCCTGGCGCCATTCCAGTCTTCGTCTATCTGCCCCCTCCAGTGCTCAGTGTGCATTGAAGTCAATGACCATGGGAGTCCACTCTCCGTTCCCCACCTATCACCGCACAGGGCAATGAATGAGTGCTCAAGTGAACAGGAAAATAGAAATGAAGAAAATGTCACAGACCTCTCTGCTTATCGGTTTTCTGTTTGTTTGGGCTGAATGTTTGAGCCTTTGCAAATTTACAGGACCACAGCTGTTCCTGCCCAAGGGTCAAGGTCCCTGGAGGGTGAGGTTGTGGCACTGGAGTCACCATCACAAGTACCACCAGGTGGCGCCAAGTGCGCTTTCTGGAAAGCTGCGATCCACCTTCTTCAGGAGGTCCTGGAGCACGTTGCAAAGAGAACACTGATTTTTTTGGATGATTTGCTCGAAATCATTCTAAAAAACCAGAGTCCTCACACCCATACATCCCATGGAGGCAAGGCAATTTTGTAAAAGATATATAAATTCTGTGAAAGAAGTCAGCTCAAGTGAACCTGCAGATGGTAACCTCAAGTTAGAGCTGACCAGGCTGCTCTTATAGGGCCTCTGGTCACCACTACTGCACCCAAAGTCCCTGAGGGGGCGTGGCTTTGCTCCTGGACACACCTGGGGTCCACCTGCCCAGGTACCTTGCCAGCTGGATGTTCACAAGGTAGATGGGGCCTGGCTGGGCCTCCTCTAGGCAGGAAGCCACCCAAACCTCTCAGAGGAGCATCTGGCTGGGGGTGACCCCCTTCCTACCCAGGTCCAGCCTTGCTGTCCCCAGCCACTGGTGGCCTTCTCAGCTTGCTTTGTGAGCCTCTCCTGGGGAAGGACCTTGGGAGAGGAAGGAGCTCCACTCTGCAGCAGGCCCCGAGGAATCGCTCCCTCCGCCAATCCTGTCCTTCCAGGGCTCCTTCCAGGGCAGCAGCGAGGGTGGGTTTCACTCCCAATGCTTGGAGCATGCAGGTGAATTCTCTGTAGCAGGCCAAGTGTGTTAGATTTTAAGGTGATTGACTCTGTAGCCACTAGCTCCCCATGGGCTTAACCTTCCCCTTGACCCTGGCAGCCCAGGTTGCAGTGTTGCCCAAATCCAGGGCCCTGTTCCCCTTGGAGTTTACATGAACAGCGCCCTCTTGTGGCTCATTTCTAAGGACTATTCAGCCTGTGCAGTCACTCAGCTCCTTAAAAGAATGACGGGCGGGGCCCTGAAACAAATACTTAGGAAAGGTGAGGCCGAGTCTGGTCCGACTCCTTCCACCCACGGAGCCCCAGCTGCACAGAAGCCAGAATCCTGGAGGCTCCCACAACACCAGCCCTTTTCTTGGGGGGAAAAGGAGTGAGGTGGGGAGTGGGCATGACAGCAGGGAGCACCCAGTGATATTAGGGCACAGAAAGAAGCCAGGAGCTCCTGCCCCTGGGGGCAGAGCACCCCCAAGCACCCCCCTGCTCTTGAGACCAGGGTCAGATGCAGAGCCCTGGCTGGGTCTCAGGGACAGCTGAGGTTGCACCCACCCAGCCAGCCCATGGGCAGGTCAGCTCCACAGAAGGGGCAGGTGTCAGCTGGGCCTCCCGTCTCAACTCAGGCCCAGGCCTGGTATTCAGGGCCCCCCGTCCTTCTCCTACCAGTGGTGGGTTTGCCCTGCTCACCACAGTGGCCACCACTTCCCTCTGGGATTTCTGGACCAGGGCAGACCAGAGCCTCTCCTTTGCTGTATTTCTCTGAGTTTGTCCCCAGCTCCTCTGGGTCTTGGTCACTACAGGTGAGTATCAACATTGCTAAGGGGTTGAGAGTCCCCCAAACCTCAAACGCCCTCAGAGGGCCCAATACTGGACTTCTGCTGGGTAAATAGGGACAAGCTGTCTCTTCCGAACACGTGGGAGCCCCTTCTCAGTTCCCAGACGCCATGGACCTGACTGGGGCCTTGTGAGCCATTGCCAAGAGTGACCCGTCATTCTCACAACGATGAACAGAGCCCCCGGAGGGCAGTGCTGGGGACTTGGGCCTGTGTGTCACCAGGCAGAGCACCCGGGGCACAGGCTCCAACAAGCTTTAAGGAATAAATGGTGGAAGTCGAGGCTGGAAAGGCAAAAGGATGTCCCCGGCTAGAAGCCACCCAGCCTCTGGAATGGAACTCGGGCACCAGAATCCTGAAGAGGTGGCCAGCGTCCGGCTGGGCATGTGGTCACCTCTGGAGGAGTCTGCCCTCTCTGGTCCTTGGGTGCTTCTGCAGCCAGTCCTCTCCCTCTCCACCCCCACACACTTCTGAAGACTTAAACGGGGCATTAGGAATTTTCTAAACAGTGTCGCAGAATCCCAGCAGCTTATAGGAGAGCACAATGAGGATCTGAAGAAAAATCCCCGACGAATTTTTATCTTTGCTTTGGCAGCAGCGGCAGCTGCACAATTTCAAAGGGAGGCAGCTCCCCAGCCTCCTTTCAAGCTCCACTTCTGAGCAGAGATTAAAAGGGTGAAAATCTCAAGCAGGATCAAAGGCGAGCTCCCCCCACGGCAAGCCACGGATGCTGCCCGCAGCAGTGTGCTCTGGAGAGAAAAATACTCCCTGAGGGGAGGGAACATTCTGGAAGCTTGTAGATTCATGCGCCTCCTCCTCTGAGAGGCTCCCCTCCCCCTCTGAGGCTGGGTCCTCCTCTGTGCCCAGACCACTCTGGACGAGCTCGGGCAGGTGTCCACCGTATGGCACCCTCCTTCACCTCTCCAGGCGGGGACTCCAAAAGGCGGGTCTCACTGGGCTCCGATGCTTGACGGCAGCCCAGGAGTGCGCAGCAGACACTTGTTGACGGGGTGAAGGGTGGAGCTCCGGTGGCCGAGGGGTGTCTTCTTTGTTTAGGAACACCAAAGCCAGGGGCAGGCCCGTGGACACTGGGAAGCGGTTAATTTTGTAGCATGTGGTTGTAGCACTCGTGTGTGGAGGGGGCAGCGGCCGGACAGCACGGACACTCGGCGCCCACTGAGCGTTTGCTCTGCTCAGCTTCGCCCCACAAGCCTCTGGGAGGAGCGGGGTGTAGAGCTGGCTGTGCAGAGAGGTTCGACTCCCCCAGGGCCCAGGGCCGGAGGTGGGCAGGGTGGGACACAGGCCACGTCCTGAGCCTGCCGTCCTGGCCACCCTTCCCTGCAGGGAGTGAGTGCCGTTCCATTCTCTGACCTGTCCAGGTTGGTCTTCCTGGCCTCTCTGGAGGCCGGTCCTCAGCCTGCGGGGGGCAAGGCCTGCCACGTCCAGCAGGGGGTGCTGCAGGCCAGGCTGGGGCTTGCCTGGAGGCCTCAGCAGGTGGCAGGCGGGCAGGTGGGGAGGCGGCTCCAGAAGGCGCGTGCACCAACATTGCCAGGTGGGAGACGTCAGGAAAACGTGTTGGTAGGAGAAGTGTGAACATCTCACACCCACGAGGAAATCGGCGTGGGCCTCCACCTGGGTTCAGTTTCGCCTTCCCTCAGCTGTCAACTGGGGACAGTGGCCTCAGCCCTGTGGCTCACAGGGCCGCTGTGGGATCAGTGACGCTTGTGAAGTGCCACTGAGGTGTTCCTGTCATTAACCCAGGTGCAGCGTAGGCAAGTGATCGCTGGCCCTGGGCAGGCTCTTCCCCATTTTGGCTGACTTCTCTGTGACAGGATAGGGACAGTGACAACAGTAGCTGAAAAAGAAACCTTGCTTCCCACTGTCCTCGTCTAGTTCTCCTGCGGAGCCCTGAGTCCCAGGGACTCAGCCAGAGCCCCAGAGGACACCTGCCTGTGGGCGGGTCTCGGCTTCCCTCCAGGTGTCCCTCATGAACAAGGGCTGTCTCCGCGTCTCCAAAGTCAACTTCCGTCTGTCACAGTGGAGTGGGGGGGACCCTCCTCTGAGAGTCCCTCGCAGGAAGCAAATTCTAGCCAGGCTCCCTGTAGCCCTGTTACACAAAGCCACCGTCCCCAAGGACACGTCCAGTCCAGCGTCCCACTCACCCGTCAGCTCCAGCATCCTGGTGTAGGGTGGGCCTGGCTCCGCGGTTTAAATGCACTTTCTTTTAGGCTTTTCTTTTTTTTCCTAATTAAGAGATAATTCATATGCCATAAATTTAGTCTCTCTTTTTTTTTGGCCATGTTAGGGATGGAACTAAGGGTCTCACATGTGCTAGGCAAGTTCTCTACCCCTGAGCTACATCCCCAATCCAAATTCTTTCTTTAAAGTGTCCAATTCTGTGGTTTTTAGTATGTCACACGTGTGCAAACTGTCACTACTAATTCCAGAACATTTCATCACGACTTAAACGCACCGCCCATCCCCCCTCAGGCCCAGCAACCTCTAATCCACTTGGGCTTTTCTTGGTACTGTGTCTTTTTATTCCTGTGTGTGTTCAATGAGGATTTTAAAAAATGGCTTACCTCCTGTCAACAAGAAGGACATGCACCTTGCCTACAAGTCCTTGGTGCAGCAGACAGGACCTGGGGTCCCACTCTTCCAGGATGGGTGATGGGTGGACAGGGGAATGGTAAAGTCCCTCTCACTTCCCATTTTTAAGGATTAATAATAGTTGAGGAAATCCCACCTCTCTTAAGTAAGTCTGCCTGGGTTTGATGCAAGGAGGAGAGCCTTCTGACGGCAGCCGGATTGAGGAACTCGTGTCTGTTCCTCAACTCTGTTCTTAGGCAGGCCCCTGGGGTGGGCATGACCCCCTCCTCTAGGTTCCCCCGCCCAGTAGGGAGGCCCCGCATTCTCACATTCAAGGAGATGACCGGGAAGGAGAGCACAAAACGCCTCATTTGTTTATACCCTGCTTCGATCCCCAGAGTATTTGCGACAGTTTGCAAAGATGCACTCAACATAACAAGATTAAAAAAATACTCAAGATGAAAAGGACTCAGAAGCAGAGATGAGGGGAGGAAGATGCAGCCAACAGCTTTCTGAGGCAGGTCCCTTTTATTCCTTGTTTCCCAGGCTTCGAGGCCCAGGCACAGAAGGATCATGTAACTTTCCCAGGGACTCCAGTTACCAGGCGGAGACCCTGGATGTGAGCCTGGAGAGCCTGGTCCTGTGAGTCCCAGCTGCCCCTGCCCCTCCAGGACACCACAGCACACCCCACCCCAGAGGGGCAGTCTGAGCATGAGCACAGCAAACAAGAGACCCAGGAAGTCCTGACTGTGCACCTGCTTCAGCCCCGCGATGTCCGCATCCGTGCCACGGACCGCTTAAGATGAGGTGCGCCACTGTCTGAGCTTCAGCTGGTTCCAGAGGGTGCTGAGCAAACTCAGGTGTTAGGCGGGCCGTGTCTCGGGCAGCCTAGGTCTGCGTCTGTCAGGACCGGGCGTCACCTGCCTCTGGGAGAAGGACAGGCTGGCTTTGGAGGTCGGCGAGGCCGGGGCGGGGATTCCTCCAGAGGGCCCGGGTGTGCTCTCTGACTTCCCTTCCCAGTGCCGGCTGGCCTCCAGGGGACCCACCGGATGGGCTGGCTTGCATCTTTGGAATTAGAGGGGCTCAGGGTCTGATGTCGAGTCCCGTAGGAAGTTCTCACCATGACAGGCTGTGGCGTGATGGCTAAGAGGCTGTGGCGTGATGGCTGAGAGGGTGGTGTGGGAGGTGCTGCTCTCTCAGTCATTCATTCAACAAACATTTATGGAGGTCCAGTCCGTCCTATGGACAGCAGAGATTGCTCTGTTACCGTAGAGTCTGGTCAGGAGGGTGACGTCTTCAGAGCCAGGGCCAGCCCATGAGGAGTGGTGATGGGGGCTCTGCTTGGTCTTGGGAAGTGGCAGCGGTCCTGGCCTGGATCCCCCTGCAGCAGTCCTAGGTGACGAATGGGTGATAGTATCAGGGCTACGTCTGCTACAAGCTGGGGGGCTTCACGTGCCGTGCCTCTAATCCATGTACTCCTATAAGCAGGGACACCCTGAAAACCCACGGGAATGGGTGCCCAGGCCCACACTGGGCTCTTCTGCTCAGGGCTGGCCTCTTCTTGCCACTCTGATGATGTTCTCTTGGTTTCCAAAAATGGAGAAGGCAGGAGTGGAATCTCTTTGAGATCCATTTGCTGCCATCAGACATAATCCTGAGTTACGTCTTCGTTCCCAGAGGTTCCAGGCGGGGAGAGCTCCCCTGGAGACCGCAAGCTCTCTGAAGGCGCGGTCAGGGTGGCGCGCAGGGAAGCGGGCTTTGAGTAGTTTTCTCAGCATGTGGAGTTGTGGGTTTTTTTTTTTTTTTTTTTTTTTGGTATGTGCGTGAACATTTCCTAATGGTTTAGCCAAATGTGAATACCATTGAGATTGTTTTCTTAATGAGCACATTGCATGGTATTGGGAAGCAGCTCATTAATTAGTGGTGATTTTATTTCAGCTTGGAAAGCTACAGATGATAGGAGGCCCCATCCTGGAGACCTCCTATCCAGGCCAGATGGAGAGTATGGACTCTTTCCCAGGAGGAAGCCTGTGACAAGCCAAGGCTAAGGATGTGGCCCAAGGACCCAGGAGGTGACAAATTGGGGAATAAAGCTATCTTAGTCTGTTTAGTGGACGGAGAGGTTTATAAACAGCAGAGATTCATTTCTCACGGTTCTGGAGGCTGGGAGCAAGGTACGGGCAGGATGTGAGAGGACCTGTCTCCTGGTTTGAAGATGGCCATCTTTTCACTGTGCCCTCATCAGCCCACTCATGGGGGTCCCACCCTCAGAACCCACCTCCCTGGTCACCCCCCAACACCATCACGTGGGGTGTTAGGATTTAACACCTGGGGGGGGCAGTGCCTATCAGCAGCCCCAGCCCCGCCCCTGCCCCTCTCCTCTGCGCTCTGTCTCGCTGCTCCTCAGAACCCAGGACCTGCAGTGAGAAGGTCTGGGTTCCTGGCTCTGCTTCTGGACAGGCCTGGGGGAGGCTCCCCGTGCCAGGACTGGCCTTGTCCACACTAGAAATCACACAGGGTCATTTGAGGGTCAGCAGGAAGTAGTCTAAGGCAGCATCGAGTCTGACTTGACAGGTATTTTCCAGAACACCCAAGGGAGAGAACAAAAGTGCTGAATTTTAGGAAGAAAGCATACAATACAAGGTTTCTTTCAGGTGGCTGTTTATTTCCCAAATCTGACTTTTAAAAAATACTGGGTATATGACAGTATTCTTTGCACCTGTATTATAATAAAGTTTAAAGTGTCAACAGGGAACAAATATTTACTATGTGTCAGGCACTGTTCTGGGTGCTGGGGATACTAGGGAAGAACAAAGGTGGGTTTGTTTTGCTCTGGGGATTACATTTTATTGGGGGGGGGATGGCTCACAGACAGAACCAACATAACAATCCTAGGTACAGATGCTTGTGGGAAAGATGATAAAATAAAGCCACATGGCATGGGGGTGGCTTTAGCTGGTGGGGTTGGTCAGAGGGAGGAGGAGGCCCCTTGCAAACATCCCAGGGGATTCAGGCTGAATTGAGGGAGTGGCATCAGCAAAGGTCCTGGGGTAGAATGATGTTGGTCTTGGAGCCCAGCAAACCAGGAGAGGTGTCAGTGTGAGACAGGTGGGGGCTGCAGGCCTTGGGCAGAGGGTAGACTGGTCTGAGCCAGGAAGTCTCTGGAGGGTTTCAAGCAGGAGCTGGAGGCAGTGAGGGTGCAGGGGTGTGTAGCCGGGAGGAATCAAGTGCTGGAATCAGGATGGCGAATCAACTAGGGCTGGTCAGGAGACAGACTGTACCAGTAACCTGAACAGGAAAAATGTAATGCAAGGAGTGGTCACCTAGCCAAAGGTGGTGCTAGGTTGAACCTGTCCCTGGAAAAGATGTTAGGGTCCTTTCACTGGGACCCGTGACAGAGAAATAGGGACTTTGCAGATGTAACTAAGGCGTGCCATTGGGGGTGGGTCCTTATCTACCATAACTGGTGTCCTTAGAGGAAGGAGAATCAGGGAGGCGGCCACGTGAGGAGAGGAAGAGGTTGCAGCGGCCCAGCTCCCAGGACCCTGTTGGGGGGCGGTCACCTTGATTTCTGGCTCCAGAACGGGGCGAGAACAAGTGGCTTTGGCACTTTTGCTGTGGCTGTCCTAGGCCACTCACAGGTGGTGAGCGACTGAAGGGTACAAGAGGGCTCTGGAGCCTGGGAACGACCAGCACAGGAAGTAGCAGCGCCTGTAGGGCTGAATTAAGGAAGGCTGTGGAGGAGGCTTCCACCCTCAACACTCTCCATCTCTGGGAGGGGGCGTGGCTGCTGCTGGAGCAGAAGGAACCTGCTCTGGAAGGGGCGGGAAACCTGCTGGACCCGGCATGGGAGGCCCCAAACCTCACTAGGAAGGGAGAGCAGGCGGAGCTGATGCAGTCTGCAGGTGCAGAAGTCCCTCGCTGAATGAGAGTCACCATCCCTGCGGGCAGCTCTGCCAGGGCAGGAACTGCGTGTCATCGCTGAAGAAGCTCGTCCCTCTGCGGTGACCCAGTGGTGTCTCTCCGGCGCCCTCTATCGACACATTCTGGGATTGCACCAGCTGGCCAAAGGGAACCGGTTTCCCCAGGGTCCGGCCATAATATTCCAAAGCAGGGCAAAGAAGGGTGTATTTGGAGCCTAGAGACAATAAACTGACAATGGCATAGGTGGCAGCAAGAAACGTGAGGGGCTAGAGTGAGAGGACGGAGCTGAGCCTCCCCTGTATTGCTCACGGTTCTGTGACTTTACAAAATAACGTTGAAATTTTTGTGATAGGCATGAAACCGTATCCTATTTCATCACAGAGTCTGTGTCTCCTTGTCATTTACCTTCTTAATTCGCATGATTATTATTGTCCTTAATGCGTAGGTGGTAAGCAGAAGCACAGCAAAGCTGAATAATGTGCTTAAAGGCACGCTACTAAAAAGTGGTGTCCCTCTGCCTCCGAGACTGTCCATAATGCATTCTGCTGTCTCTCTTGTGGACAGGTGGACTTCCTGAGGACTCAGTGTGGCCCTCACTTTATGCTTCTTTGGTGATATGGCCTCTCTGCTGCTCCTGTGGCTCCTGGCAACAGGGACACTGATTTTGGTACTCCTAGGCTCAGGGGACACACTGGCCTGAGCGCCAGACCCCTTAGCTCCAGTGCTAGAACAATGTCCATCTCAGCTCCGAGAGGGCCTGGGCTCTGGGCACACTGGGCATGGAAGGACTGGGCTAGGTCTCCCCTGTAAGGGGGAATAATCTTGTTTTCCGTTGGTGTGGTTTCTCCTTCAGGTAGAAGGATTTCTGCTTTGAAGGGGGTGAGTTGGGGACACACCTGTGTCCCTTCCACAGAACACCTCCCCTGTTGGCTCCTTGCTAGCAGGCTAGGGAAGGGTGTGGCAGGTGCAGAGACTGTTTCTCCAGGATCCTAGTGAGTGCCAGCTTGGGTCAGAGTCCCCATGCGCTGGCAGGAAGTAACATGACCTTCTAGGAGTGGTCAGAACCCCATGGAGAAAGACTGGGAGTTGCAGGCACCTTTTGAGTTCAAGGTTGCAATTGTGCCCTCTGGGGAAGGTACTCCCAGTGACTGGGCACTCGGGATGGGGGACTGCCAAGGTCTCGGTTTGGCACCAGAATCACGAGCCTAGGAAACTTTAGGAACCCTCTGTATCCTGTTTATCCAGATCCACGACACCTACGACATGCTGGGTACTGTAAGAGGTCTTTCATGAGCTATTTGGTGAAGTAGGCACTGTGGTCTCTGGTCTACAGATGAGGAAACCGGGGCTCCAGGAGGTTAAATGGGCCCCCCGCAGTACTACGGACAACTGGGTTCCAGCAGTTTCTGGCCGCTTGCCTTTGATGCTCGTTTGTCCATGACAATCTCTTGGTCCCTGTCTGCCCTGTCAACACCCTTGAAGGACCACCTGGGGTGTGCAAGTATCCTATGTATCATCCCCAAATGCACATGAGGTATGTAATAAGCAGAAAGAGAAGAAATATGGGCAATTGAAAAGCCAGGGCAGAGAAAGATGCAGAGTAGTAAGAGAACCCAGAAGGAGGGCCACCTGTGCCCACTGAGTTACAGAGTCAGGGCAGAGATCCCTGGGAGCAAAAATAGAGAATCTTGAGCAGTTAACACAGTTACTACTATATACCAGGCAAAAGAAACCAATGGGCCTATGTGTATGCACACATTCCTGTGCCAAGAATACTGATTGCAGCACTTAGATCTAAAAAAAAAAAAAAAAAAAGGCTGAGAAAAGCTCAGAGGTGTTGAGGAACTGGCTCAAGTTTGCACAGTTATTAAGAATCTGACCCAGGATTCGGAGCCAAGTGTTCCTGACTCTGGAGCTGGCTGGAATTTAATGCATTACTGTTTTCCTTCATTTTAAGTAGGGATAGTTCTGGTCCTTAGACTCTGGAGAGAAGACAGGTCCGTAGTGGCTCATTGTGTGTTGCTGATGTAGGTGCACAGCAGCTCAGGCTGTGCGTGGGTTTCAGAGTTGTGCAGGTGTGAGGTGCAGTGGTCATGGCTGGGTCTTGAAAGAGGCCTGACTGGCTCTGCCCTGAGCTGGAGTTTGGTAGGGATGCTAGACATTCTGAGCTGGGGGTACAGCATGAGCAAAGGCCCTGGGACCAAAAATAGTGTGTGCTCTGAGTGCAGTGCTCCCAGAGTTTGCAGGGTCAGGCAGGGGCCTTTGAGGCCAGAGGTAGGCAGGATGCAGACAGCTGTGTCCATGATGAGGCTGACTTGCATTTTTAGGATCACTGAGAGTGGGATATAATTTATTGTCCTCACCAGGACACTTTCAATGGTGAAAAGGTGCTAAAAAATAATAGGTGTTAATTGCTCTGTTAGAAGCATACACTGTGACCCTCCTGGGACACCTCATAGAGAGCCCCTGGAGACTGGCAGCGGGGGAGTGACATGACCAGATTGCACCTTGCAAGGCTGCTGGTGCAGTGAGCAGGACAGGTTCAGTGTGTTTTTATTTGGAGGGTAAAATATGCTTCACATAAAGAATTTGCCCAGTACAAAGAAGCAGACAGTGGCAAGCTGATTCCCTTCTTACCCTGCCCCAAAGGCCCCCTTCTCAGAAGCCATCATTATCCCCAGATTTGGAGTTTTATTCCAGAGATAGTCTGAACATCAGAGCATATAGATAATTAGCATATATGTATATATAAATTTCCAATTATATATGTCCCTGCTTTTAGCTCAAGTTGCAGCACATGATGTGCACTGTTCTGTCCCTTGATTTTTATTGATAGGCCTCAAAAGTCATTCTATATTAGTGTTAGAGCTGCCCTTGTCTTTTTATTGCCTGTAAAATGTTCCATGTTCCACGGAAGAAGTTGTGTTGTGTTCAACTTCTTTCCTGTTGGTCACTGAGGTTGTTTCTAATTTCTTGGTGTTAGAAATAGTGCTGCAATTCATGCCCTCACGTGCAGGAGCCCCTTGGAGGGGAATCGCGAGTTCAAAGGTGTTGATCAGTGTGGCCAAGTGGAGGGAGTGCCTTGCAAGGCCCTTGGCTGTGTGGGAAGATGCCGATCTCACTGGCGGCAACAGAGGGAAGGGTGTTACCGGGAAGCCCAGGAGAGAGGGGCCAAGGGTCTCATCTACCTCAGTCATAGAGGCAAAGGGGCAATGAATTGGAGAAATTCAAGAGGGTTGCTCAGGAGCATGGAATAGGAGGTGGGTGGGTCGAGGGCTGGAGAGAACCAGAAGTTGGATGCGGGACGTGAAGCGCGGGAGCAGCTCTGGGCTGGAGGAACCTGCTTGCAAAGCAGGGAGAGTGCAGAGGGGAGTCCTGGGGCACAGCACAGCCCTGGGGCACAGGCCCTGGCAAGGGGCCAAGCAGGCCTCCTCCAGGCGCCCCCTGCACGAGCGCACGAGGGCACCAGCGCACCAGGAGTGAGGCCCGCTCACTGTGGTCCCCGCCAGGCCTCCCCTGTCCCAGTCCTAGCCCCGGAGGAGGGAGCCCTGGGCTGTGTTCAGGGGCAGGCTTCAGGGAAGGGAGAGAAGGAATGCCGGGAGGGAGGTGTCGTGGGGCGCAAGGGCCATGCGATAGGAGGTCCCTGCAGTCCTAATAAAGAGACGGAGGCTCAGATGGTCTCGGCTTCTGTGAAGCAATAATAGAAAGCCAGGGTATCCACCCATTGGTCGTCTCCTAGCAGCAGTGCGTTCTCAACAGGGTAAGTGTTCTAGATGCGAGACCAAATTATACTGGAACGTGGTGTTCTAGAATGTCTGCGGAGTCTGCCAGCGATCCCTCGCGCGGAGATTAGCGAAAATTGCCCTCTTTTCCTCTCACATTTCCAGGTGGCTGATGACAGGCATTTATTACGCTAATAGAACTTCAAGGCTTTGCCAGGGACGCCTCCCTAAATTCCGAGTTAAGCGAGGGCGCAGGATGAGAGCGCCCCCAGCTGGGAAGACGAGCCCGGGCTCTGGTGGCACCCCTTCACCTCTGACTCCGCGTTCCTTTCCCTCCCTCTGGGGATCCTCCTCCAGCTTTGGTGGCAGATTTAAGCCAAGTTCATTTTGCTGCTGCTGCAGAGAAAATTGGAAGGGGGTCTAATTCAGCCTCTTCCTCTTCCTGTTTGGGCACTCCAGCCCCTTGTGTGCCTCACAGAGGGCACCTGATACAGCCGATGGACACTGTCCAGTTCCACGGGGGGTCCCTAGCTGGACCAGTTGTTTCCAGGCAGGCTCAGGCCCTTCTGGGTCTGGCTCATTTCCCACACCAAGGCTGGAACTTGAAGCCGCTAGACAGCGCTGGCTGACACCCCACCCCCACCCCCATGTCGGGAATCTGCTCAGGGGACAGGCCCGCCCTCCAAGTGCGCCCCCCAGGCTGCTCGGCCCAGCCCAGAGGGCTCCCCTAAAGCCACCCAGGCACCTGCTGGCTCCAGCCCACCCTGATGTCCTCTCCTCTGCTGGCTCATGGAACATCCTCTTTTGTCTAGTACAATTTCTGCCCAGCCCCGACATCCTCAGGAACTGCCTTAGGACTGTCCTGAGCCCTGCTGCGTGTTTGGGCCTGGTCCAGGCAGGGGGCGCTGGCTCGCAGCCACCTCAGCTGTTCACTAGTTACCCACCAGAGGGCGCTCTTCTTAACACAGAGGTTGAATTACCAGCACGGACCACTTGTGATGGCAAAGGAACTTAAATGCTTTGCCAGGGTCACCTCCCTAAATTCAAAGTTGATCCAGTAGAACAGGATGAGAGCGTCCAGAACTGGCATACTGTAGGCATTTGAAAAAAATGATGAATTGAAATAATGGTAGACCAGGAATGTCAGGTCTGTTTTCTATGAAAGTCTCCCTTTTAAAATCGTCTTTGCTGGGCTAGAAAGATGGAGCACGAGAACCCCTGCCTCATAACATAGACAGGAAATTTTAGCTCTCTGTGTCTTGGAAGAAAGAGGAACCTGTGTTTGTTGCTCGGGCTCCAGTAGGCCACTGAGGTGAGCAAGGTTCACTTTGGGGAGCGGTAGGCTGGGGTGGGAGAACAGAGCAGCTGAGAAGCCTGGAGCCGGAGGAGGAGGTAGCAGGGGCTCTGGGAGGGGCTCGGGGGCTGGGCTGGTCCCAGGAAGTCATCCAAGGATGGGTCGGTGGAGCCAGAGAGGCCGCTGCAAGGGCCTTGCTGTGTCCAAGTGCATAGGAGCCTGCTGAGCCTCACCCCGGCTGGGCCAGGGCCTGGGCTGCTCCATGGAGCCTCCTGTTGGTGCCCGAGGGTCTTCAGCCTTGGGACAAGAGCCACTTTCTGGCCAGGAGCCTCGGAGGCCTTCTCCATCCAGTAGTTCATGGAGGCACCTCCACCATGCCTTGAGCGGACACAGCATGCGCGGGGGTGTGCGTGGGGTGTACCCTCGTCCATGTGTGTGTGGGTGTGTGCATGTTAAACCGAGCAAGCCCGAATCCCCTGATCTGTGATGACACCCACTGGCCTCCCCCCAGCAGCACACAGGAAGCACTCAGTGCTGACCCTGCGCACAGCCACCTTTCAGGAGCGCCCACTGGGGTTTTGCGAGGCTCACTGATAGGCACCGAGGTCACACAGCCAGCAGTCGCAGCCCTGTCATGGTTCTGAGGGAGCTGTAAAGACGACCCCTCGGGTGACTTCCTGGCAGCCTCTGGGATGCTCTGAGGCTTGGGCTCAGGAGTGTCCTCATCTGTGTCCCGTGGATGAATAAGATCCTGGAGAAGCAGAGACAGAGATCTGCAGTAAGGTCTATTTTAAACAAGAACTATTTTTAAATACTGTTTAAAATAAGTCCTGTGAAGACATTTCAGATAGTGATGTTTATGAAGACGCTGACGCGGGGCGTCTACCAAGAGCCGACGGTGTGTCAACAGTTTTCTTGTGGAGCTTGTGAGGTGGCCCTTGTCACTGGCTTCTTCTTTAAAGGGTGACACCTCCAGACCCGCAGCTAGTGGCCCAGGGCATGGAAATGGTGCTCCTCTTGCAAACTGGTACTTATTCCACAACCTCCTGTTCCTCCAAAACCGAGACAATGGGCCAGTTCTGAGCTGGAGCCCAGGGCGTGAGGCTGATGGGCCGGGCTGCTCTCCTCCCGCTGTGCCAGTGTGTGAACAGGCAAGAGTTTGTTCCTGCTTGAGCTCAGAGGGGCCAGTTAGACATAACCGTGGTGACTAACAGGCAGGCACCAATGCCAATCACCACGCCGTCGCTGGTTTCAGGTGCCCTGCTGGAGCCCTTTCTGAGCTTCCTCAAGAGTGGCCCCGCAGGCTGTGGTGGGAGGCAGAAGTCCTCTGGAGCTGTTCCTGTGGCCCTGGGACCACAATAGCAGCACCGGGAGAAAGCCCTGCTTCCTTCCGGTCAGAGCCTGGCCTCAGGTCCCACCTAGCTGCCCGCCCAGTGGTCCCTCCTGTACCCGCAGAGTTCCCACTGCCTGGACTCTGACGTGCGGACAAAGAGTTAGAGCTTGTGAGTCATCCAGTCATGCACTGCACAATGTTTTTTTGTCAACGATGACCCGGTATGTGACAGGAGCTGAAACTCCTGTTCCTGGTGGTTGCTGCCCTCTCTCTCTGTCTCTCTGCACTGTGTTACAGTTGCCTTCAGTATTCAGCGCGGTGACATGTTGCATGGGTTTGCAGCCTAGGAGCAGTGGATGGAGAGGAGGCTCTTCCACCTACGTCTAGTGAGTGGACTTAACCAGACCTCAACGCACTCTCCAAAGGCATCCATTTCATGGCTAAGCCCCACACGACTGTATTTTGTGAACAGTATGTAAATGCCCGGGGATTCCTGCTCTTATTTTTCAGTTCCATAGGGGAATTTTTCTGGGGATGGAATGAGGGTATTTGGATGAGGGGTATTCTGATTTTTTTTTCAAAATTTGTATCATGGTGATTTTCAAATCCAGAGGAAAGTAGGCAGAATTGGATCACGATCTTGCGCGTACCTATCATCAATGTCAACAATTAACATTTGGCCAATTATGTTTCATCTATCGCCCTTTTAAAATCAACTTGACAGAGGTATAATTTATACATAAGCAATGCATCTAAATATAACTTTTGATGAATTTAGACATTGTTAGGGAAAACATTAGTCTGACACTTGCAAAAACAGTAAGGAAGACTTTATTCACCACTACTGTACTAGAGGTCCCTCTGTCACGACAGGGGAGAGGGATGGAGCTCAGCTTCTAACAGGATCAGCTTAAGTGGGATTTACAGCCACAGGGGTCATGAGCAGAATGTGACTGAGAGCAGGGGATTCTTGCTGAAATCAGGTCAAGGTCAAAGTCCTCAAAGGGGAGAGGAGGGAGGGTGGGGGAATCTTGAGGAAGTGACCCTTAGTAGGACCCCTGCTAAGACTAGGCCAGGCAGGCTGAAGCCGGAAGGGACCCTGGTGGAGACCTCATGGAGAGGGCTGGAGGAGCTGCCTGGAGCAGGGTCCAGGAGGGCGTCTGGCGGCCCCATGTAACCACCGCCACAGTTAGGTGTGTACGTTCCATCACTTCCCAAAGTCCCTCATGGGCTTTCCCTGTCAACCCTGGGGGCTCAGGACTGGGAAGACCCCGCCAGGGGACAGGCACACCCCGGTGGGGGCTCGGGAAGGAATGGCCAATGGTTGAGTCATCATGTCTGTGTGGTGGAGCCTCCATAAAAATCCTGAAGGATGAGTGGGAGGCTTCTCTTGGGAGCAGGCTGATGTACGGTGGACAGAGCGTTCTGAGAGGGCATGGAAATGGCCCTCCTCCACCGGCCCTGCCTGGCGCATCTCTGCCATTTGGCTGATCTTGAATTGTACCCTTTATTTTAAAAAACCAGCAACAATAAGTAAAGCAACTTCCTGAGTTCCGTGAGCCTTCCTAGCAAAAGATTGAACCTGGGCACAAGGTTATGGACACTCCCAATTTGTAGCTGCTGGGTCAGAAGTGTTTGTCTCAACAGGGGCTGGTGTCTGCAGTGGGACTGGGTCTGTGGCCTGTCGGGTCCGTGCTAACTCCCGGCTGTGTCAGAACAGGACTGATTAATTGCATGTCCAGGTGGTGTCCGGAGAGTTGGAGAACTGGTTGTTGATGTGGAAAAATCCACAAATTGGGTGTCAGAAGTGTTGGGAGTAGAGAAAGACTCTTCTAGAAGGTTGAATAGTGTACATGTACATACCACATTTTGTTTAGCTATTCATCTGTTGATGGTCACATTCATCTGTTTCCACCTCTTGGCTATTATGAATAATGAAGTTTTGATCATGGTTTACAAATATCTGTTCAAATCCTGCCTTTTGGTTCTATGGGTGTATGGCCATAGGTGGAACTGCTGGACCGATGGTAATCATGTTTAGCTTTTTTGAGGACCTGCCAGATTGCTCTCCATAGAGGTTGCACCGTTTTAGTTTCTACCATCAATGCACAAAGGGTTCTCCACGCCCTCACTAACACTTATTTTCAATTTTGGCTTTTTTTTTTTTTTATATAACCATCCTAAAGGGGTGAAGTGGTATCTCATTGCCATTTTGATTTCCATTTCCCTAGTGACCAGTGATGGGAGCATCGTTGTATGTGCTCATTGGCTATTCATCTGTCTTCTTTGGAGAGATGTCTGTTCACATGCTTTGCCCCCCTCTCCCTTTAAGTTGTCTTGTTCTTTCAAATAATTCTTGTCAATTCTTCCTTGATCATCTCATATATATACTTGCTATTATGCTCTTTTAAATTTTGTCCTCCTCTTCTGACCGTTCTGTTTTGGGGGGTGGTGGTATTTATCTGGCTCTCCTGGTTTTCACGGTGAGGTCCCTCTCAGCACTCAGGTGACCTTGGCCTGTGAGAATGTCAGTTACCCCACGTGGAATTGAGGTCTCAGGAAGAGTCAAGGCAGGGCCTGGGTCAATCCCAGAGTTCCTTGGAAGGGGTGTGTGTGGGTAGGGCCCGGCGGAGACTCTGGGCCTGGAGGACCTCTCCTCGGTGTGGTCCCCCTGTCTGGCAACTGCTCTTGTCAGTGTTTCCCTGTTACCCACCAGGAAAGGGCTGTCTTGGGAGACCCCTCCCCCAGATCCCTGTGTGCAGGTGCTCTTGGGAAAGCCTGGGGTTGGGTGCTCTCTTTTTGTTAAGTTCCTGCCCCAGCAGGGTTCCTGCTCCTCTGTGACACTATGTCAGATGCTAGGAGCAGTGGCCTGTCCCAGAGGGCCAGGCAGTGGCTGAACCCAAGGCTCGCAGAACAGTGGCCTCTCACCCGCCTGCCTTCTATTGCCAGTTGTCATCCACGCTGTAGCCCCCTGTGCCACACTTGGGCACCAGCTCCCTCTGACCCATGAGAACCAAAGTCTCTGCCCCCATACTGGGCCTGGACATAGAGCAGAGACGGTGATGACGTGGCTTGCTGCTCTTCCTCTGTGTTCACTAACATGAAGCAAACAGCTTGATAATTCTTACAGGAACTTCCAGAAAGATCCATGAACTCCTTGAAGGAAAACATCAACAGAGAGTATTCCAATTCTTAGCTTCAGAATCCCCACCTTGCTCTGTTCCCAATCCCCGACCGGGGCATCATGGCAGTTACCCCATCCTTATCAGAACCCCCATTTGAAAGAACTTCCAGTTCTCTGGAAACTGGCTTCTAGACCCCGCCGGGCTCTGGGCCACCACTCCTCAGCTCTCCTTTCCCGCAGGTTGTGCCCAGAAACCAGGGCTGGCCCTTGTCCTCTTCCTTCCACCGTTCCTCTGGCTCTGCAGCTTCTGCAGGTGGTTTTGGGGAGTGTGCATTAGGCTGCCAGGGTCTCCATCTCGACTTGCCCTCAGCAAAACTCAGTTGTTACCTCGTTGACATCAGGGACCCCATGCCAGTTCCTGCTTCTGTTCTCTGCCAGTTTCTCAGTTTGTTTAATCAAAACCCCACTTAACGTTTTCTGCTTTCTGTGATTGACCCTGAAATTTAACTAATCTTGATCAGCGTTTCAGTTTCAATCAGGAAGGGAATTTGTTAGTGGTGGGACTAAAGCACAATGGTTATCTAATAATGGAGTAATCATTGCCAGATTAATTATTCCTGCTCCTTGTGACTATTTTTAAAAATATGAAGTCTGTAGGCAGTGAGTCATTATATATGGGTAGATGTTGCAAAGCTTTAAAAATGTCCCATTTTCTAATTCTAGGTATCTGGTTAGTGTGTTGGGCACTTTTATTCATATGCAATAAAAAAGCCAAGTATTTACAAAGATTAAATATGGTCTTGAAGTCTGGCCTGTTTCAGTTTGTAATTCTTGACTGTGGTAGCGCTAGCAAGTGTCTTCCGCCAGACTCTGGGGGGGAGACGGTAACAGGTGAGAAGAGCATGCTGGGGATCTGCAGCCCAGCGGGGCTGCGTTCAAGTCCCCGCTGTGTCCCTTACCATGTGTGACCTGATCGAGGTTCGTGATATCTGATCCTTTACTCTCCTCAGATATAAATAGAAATATTCCTATCTCATGGGATTATGGGAGGATTGCTGGCCTGATTGACCTGGATGTCATTTTAGGTTTTCAAAGTGAGTGTGTGAAACCTGCACCACCGTGGACTCAGAACGTCTTTCCTCACCCAGCTCAGCCCATCATCTACAAAGCAGAGCAGATCATTTGAAATAGGAGGAGGGGCATTTGCTCACAAAAATCTACCATGATGGAGAAAGATGAATATGGATGAGCTCAGTTTCTGCAGATGTCCCTAAAAACAGAGAATGTGCCACTAGCCGGACGGGAAGGGCCCTGCCTCCTGGGACTTAATGTTAACAAGGGCAGAGCCCGGTGGCGAAGCTCAGGTCCACCGGCGGGAGGGAGGCCTTGTCTGAGGGAGGGGGCTCTGGCCTCTCTGCACCCCAGCAGGCCTGGGCCATGGTAGTAGCTGGGCCAGCTGCTGACCCCACACTGCCTCCTCTCAGCCCTGGGTCTGTCTCTCACGGCCAACCATCATTATTAGCTTTCCGTGTCCTGCTCCCTGTAGGACAAGACGATTCACAGGACCCGGATTTGGACTTGTGCGTTCAACGTGATTCATGGCCCACAAATGAAACTTCCGTTGCTATCTGTCTCTTATCTTGCTCTAACCTTCGAGTTTGGGCTTATGTGACAGACTGTGCAGATTGTGGCTGTGGAATCGCATTCAATGCTCACGCCGTGCCTGGATTGAGGATGCGTTCTCTGCACGTTCTCCTGATGTGCTGCCCTTGAAAACCACGGGGGTACTGCCCTAGGGGTCTTATCCCTGTGGTCTTTCTAACTTGAATCGCAAACTAATTCTCCAAAGTCCTTGAAAGGAATTTCACAGTGAAAACAGTTTATTAATAACATAGAGAAACCCTGTGGCGGAGATCTGGAGGAGAAGCCTGTCCCGGGCCCAGAGATGCACGGTGAGCCACCCAGCACTGGGCTTCCTTATTCACATGGCTCCACAGCCAACATCGGGGGACATATAGGCTTGGGGCTGTCACCACCACGAAACTGGGATATCACTGTTTATATCAAGGAACAACAATAAGGACAACAATAAGGACCTGGTAAATATCATCAAGGTCCCTGTGGCCTGGCTGCACCAAAGGTATCTCTGCTAGGGGTGCTAACAGTTATCCTGTTGCTGAGGTCACAGGGAGTCTTGCATCTTGTTCCTCCTACAACTTCTTGTGATCACCCTCTCACTAGTCATATCATCTAATACTCCATATTCTCACATCCTACCTCCTAAACATCTCAGGCACCATCAGAAACTGTAAACCATTATGCAAACCTATTGAATAGAAGGTTGAAGATAACCAAAATCATCATTTCTGATTATAGTGACAAAACTGTAAATGTAAAAACAGAAGCTAACTGATATATGGCTGCACGTTGGGTGCACTGAGTGCTGTAATATTGATCTCCCCCTTAAAAGTGAGGTATTGGTAACCTATGGGGACACTGTAAGACAATAGGGCAGAAGCTGTGATACCTCGGATCTACACTGCAAGAGAGGAAGACTCATAGACATCGTGAAAAAACAAGGGAGCAAAGTGCCCCAAACAAACCAAGATAGTACAACAATAGGATCCATAGAGAGCGCAGTAGGTGAAATGTCAGAGAAGGAGTTCAGAACATACATAACTAAAATGATTTGGGAATTAAAGAACAACCTATGGGAGCAGATACAGGCAAAAACTGATCACTCCAACAAAGAGGTAAGAGAGCAAATACAAGTTGCAAGAGATTACTTCAAGAAAGAGAGATATTGGGGGGGGGGAAGAAAAAAAGAAATCCTTGAGATGAAAGAATTAATAAGCCAGTTATAAAACTCAAAAAAGATAGCCTCACCCCTTGGAAGTCAGGGCCTCAGACAATGAAGACTAAATATACAATCTTGAAAATAAAGTTGACCTCACAGTGAAGATAGTGAGAAACCATGAACAGAATATCCAAGAACTATGGGATACCACCAAAAGACCAAATTTAGGATTTACTGGGAAAGGTTCAAAGATTCAAACCAAAGGAATGCACAATCGCTTCAATGAAATAATAGCAGGAAATTTCCCAAGCATGAAGAATGAACTGGAAAAGTCAAATACAAGAGGCCTATAGGACACCAAATGTACAAAACTACAACAGATCTACACTAAGACACATTATAATGAAAATGCCCAGCCTACAGAACAAGGATAGAATTTTAACGGCCGCAAGAAAGAAAACTCAGATTACCTATAAGGGGAGACCAATTCAGATCTCAGCAGATTTTTCAACCCAGACTCTCAAAGCCAGGAGATCCTGGAACCACCACATATATCAAGCTCTGAAAGAAAGTGGAGGTCAACCAGGAATCTTATATCCAGCAAAACTAAGCTTCAAATTTGATGAAATAAAAACCTTCCATGATGAACAAAAGCTAAAAGAAAGCCTGTACTACAGAACATTCTTGGCAAAATATTCCACGAGGAGGAAGTAAAAAACAACAATGAAAATCTGCAAAGGGAAGAACTACAATAAAGGAAATGCCAACTAAAGGAGAAACCAAGTCAAGGTAAATATAAAAAATAAACAAAAATAACCTGTAATACAATTCATGTCCCTTTCAACTCTTTTTGATAATTTTTACACATAAAAATTTTAACTACAATATCATCTAGTTTTTCAGGTTTTTCTTTATTTCATATATTTTTTGTTTTCCATTTCTCTTTACAAAGCTATATAAATATATTCTTTCAAAGTTTAGCATTTTATATGTTATATTTTAATATATAATTAATCTGGTTTGTGTATATACATTGCCTGTGTTATGAGATGAGATATATTTTACTCTCTTATAATTTAAAATTCATTATTCAAGATTCAAGGATGAAAAAGATCAGAGTAAAAATTAAAGGGCAAGGTTGAAGGTAACCAACAAATTTTGTGAAGCATCTTTCCTTCTATAAACTTGGAGAGGTAGGAAGTGAAATAAGAGAGCCATTATGAAAAAGTTGTAGGAGAAGGTGACCTGCCTGCAAGTTATTCCCACCAAAAGCATGTAGAGACCAACTCACAGACTAATAGAGGGTTACAGGGAGGAATAAGACACTTTGCTCTACTCTTGTATATTCTAAGTTCATCTCTTTGGTGTCCCTCTCTGATGGAACTCAACAAGACACCACATAACAAGGGGACTTATCATGCAGCCTACAGCATATGTCTCACCAAGAGGTGAAAGATGGAGAAGGGAGCTAATATGGCAGCCATTGGTTACATGAGGCCACTGAGTATTTGAAACGTGTCTAGTCTGAATTGAGGTGTGCTGTGGGTTAAATAGACATTAGATTGCAAAAAATTGCAAGGACAAAGAAAATGAACATGAAATATCTTACAATTATTTTCTTTGCAAATTATTTTGTAATCCAGTGGGTTAAGTGAAAATATATTAAAATTAATTTCTCTATTTGTTTAAAAAAAAAGAACAAGCAAACATATTCTGTATCTTGACGGTAGTATTATATATCCATATATATATGATGTCATTTTTTATATTTATGTTACCAAAATTCATATAACTATAAAACTAAATGGGATAAATTCCAACCATATATAAATTATATCTTAACAAACATGACTTTAAAAAGAGATGTAGTTCATGAAGTGTTTTAACAGTACTGGACACATACTAACCACCTGATAAATAATGGCTATTGTTATGATTCATTAGAACAACCAGCATCAAGCTGTTTCATAGTGGGGTAGGGAGGGGAGCATGGGAGGATTAGATAAACCCTAGATAGGGCAGAGGGGTGGGAGGGAAGGGAGGGGTATGGGGTTAGAAATGATGGTGGAACGTGATGGACAGGATTATCCAAAGTCCAGGTATGAAGACATGAATGGTGTGATATGAAAAATTGTGCACTCTATATGTAATGTGATTTGTAATGCATTTTGTTGTCATATATACCAAATCAGAAAAAAAATAAAATTGAAAAAAAAACCCTGTGACTTCCACAAAGTGGGTATGATATGGAACCTCTTCAGAGAGGGACCCTGTTGGTCAGCCCCTCACCACACTTCCACCCCTGAACAAGCCCTTCACTGCACACCATGGGGGCTATGCCAGGGGGCTGGGAAGGGCCTGTCCCCTGGGTCTTGAGTCAGGCTACTGGGTGAGCTTTAAAGAAGTGCAGTTTTCCTTCTCTGATTAGATGCTTCCTACAAGCCAGTGGACTGGGCTCTTGAGCCTTATCCAGAGGAAGGCGGAATGAGGCAAGGCTGAGGCTCTTCTGTGAAATGAGCAGCAACTGTCCTGCTGGCTGTGCCTGGGCAGGGCTTGGAACAGCAGGAGGGACCTCAGGCCACTCAGGGCATTAGCAGGAGGGACCTTGGGCCACTCAGGGCTGGAAGATGGCCCAGAGCATGTGTGGGGTGAGATGGGGAGGTGGATGGGGAGCGGCCCCATCTCTGTGAGGAAGCAGGGGCTGGTTTGGGGACACAGAGAGGTTAGGACAATCTTCTGAGACCACATGGACACAGGCTAAGTCCATTGTTTTTGACAGAACAGTCTCCACTGCCAAGTTCATAAGCATTTGGAATCAGGAACGCACGTGTCTGCAGTGGCTTGTTTTTCTGCCCGTTGTTTAATTTCTCTGTCTGATTCCCAAGTGTGTATCGGAGTTAATGAAGCAATTCTATTATTAAACCACTTAGGAATTTAGAAGACAATGTACTGGGGTTTGAATGGGATAATTAGATATTGGGGAAAAAGCATTTGTAAGAGAGCTCCATATAAATCTCAGTGTTGTCCCCTGGTACCACATCTCTCTGCAGAATAGGATCTCTCACCGAGCTCAGAAGCGAGCCACTTCATGCGTGTTGGTAAAAAGCAAAAGCAATTCTATTTCCAGGGGACCGCTTTGCGAAACACTTCAAAATATAGATCTGAAACTCCATTTCTGCTTTCACGTCTGCTGAGAAGGTGAAGATCACTTTTCACTTTTGAAGTGGTGCATGGCACTGCTGGAAGCCATGAGGGGCTGGTTCTGCTTTGGCAGAACAGGTATCTGCTAAGAGGCTGGGGTGCCATTCTATTAGTTGCTGAGAATTATCAAATACAGTTTAAGTTACATTCTTGTCGAGGGAGAAGGGGCTGTTTTAGAACATGGTGAGGATGTAGAAGGAACTGGGGTGGGGATTCATGGAGTCTGGAGAGAGCCCCAGAGGCCTTGCAGCAGGAGCTGTGTACCCCTAATTCTATTTCCTGCTGATGATCAGACTTTGACCTTGACATTGACCCACATTTGTAGGGGTTATCAATTTACAGGGCTTATCTTAAGCATTACTTCGTGAGTTTCAGATCACCCTCAGAAACAGGTGCAAATAGTTTCCTTCAAAGGGCACACACTGCTTGCTCAGAGTCAAAGCAAATTTGAGTTGAGTCCAGCTCCAGATTTATCCAGATACTATGTGCCAAGCTAGACATATGTATTTGTGTATAAATGAGGTGTCTGGCAGGGGACCTAGAAGCAACTTGGAAGGGTGCAAAGAGCACTATATTTGGGGCCAGGAAAGTGTGAGTTCAGACCTGAGCTTGGACTGGTTACATGGCCTCAGGCAATTTAATCTACACTGTGAGACCTAGAGTCTCTGTAGGTTTTAATACCTTCTCTCAAGGACATTTAGAGGCACAGATGAAACATGGAATGTAGATGTACTTTATAAGCGATGCAGAATCCTACCAATACACCACCTTGGACTGTGCCAGCAAACCTAGTGTGTTCCAAGGAGTGGGTGAGGAGAATGTCAGAGGACCAGGATCAGGTTGCAGGTTGGTGGTGGAAAAGCCGGCAGGGCTTAGCCCCGGAGAAGATGCCCACCCCCAGGTTCTGCTTGTTTAGTTAGCACAAGGCAATGGAGCTGTGACCAAGGGGACTTCAACTGAGTCATCTCCAAGTCTCAGCAGTAGCCAGTGCCTGGCATATGGCCCTTTGCAAACGCCCAAGAGTGGACGGAAACTGAATGATGGTCACTAGGAGCCTCAGATGACAGGGAGATGAAGAAACATGCTTCTTATTTTTGTGTTCTTTCTGTCTCTGGCTGATCTTCAAATAGCTCTAATTATTTAGTTGTCACTTTGCATTTAATTGTTTGCCCATAAATTAATTCACTTATTTAACAAAATTTATTCTAACGTTCAGGCTTACATTACACAAAATGGGAATTTTGGGCTGTGGCATTGATGTGGGAACCAGGAACGAGGTTCAAGGACTCCTATTATGCACTCCCAGGGCCTTATCATGACCCCCAAAGCTCAGTGTTATGGTGCAAGAGATGAGGAGCTCTTTGCAGACCAGGAGCATCCAGAGAGGACAAGACAGCTGCCCTCAGGGAGAGGGTGATGAGGGCAGGACATCTCACAGCAGGGTACGGCAGGGTCTTCAGACCAGAGGGAACGGCTTTAAGGGATTCTGAAGCTCCCGGGGAGCACCTGCACCCCATAAGTTTTTTTTTTTTTAAATTGGCTTCATTTTTAATTTTAAAATCAGGTAACACTTCATTCCCTAAAACAGAATCAGTTTTCCTATGAGTCAAGCATTCATCAAAAATAATTTGATGAGTTAACATCAGAGTATTTATTTTGCTTACACAAAATAAGGACAAGGGAACTTCAGTGTTTCACCAGTTGAGAATGGCTGTTCTCCCTCCAATCCAGAGTTTTCTTGGAGGACCAGATGTGTCAGCTTGGTTTGATTGACTCCATGTTGTTGTTGTTGTTGTTGTTGTTGTTTTTCCTCCTGGAATATTGTCTCTGTTGAAAAACTGGCTTCACAAAGAAGGTGGCAGCAGGAAAATTTCAGAATCTAAAGCTTAAAAATAAGTCTTGGGCAGCGTGGGGTTATTTTCTGTCTCTGGGAGGATCATCTGGTGTCCGAGGCCTGGGGACAGAGGCAAAGTCCCCAGCCGCCCATCCAGGAGATGTCACTCTCAGTAGTGTCTGGTGTCCTGACCTGAGCTCGCCCAGGATGACAGTGGGTAAGGAGCAGCAGGTCACAGGGGCCCCCTGACCCTCTGGGAGACAGTGTTCTCCCTGGGCAGATCCCGGGGCTGAGGGTCAGTGGCCAGGGGAGAATCATGTCAATGACTGTCCCTGCTTGTGGTCCCTGAGATCCTGGGGCAGGGATGCAGGAGGAAGCCAGTGTCACAAGACGTCCCTGTCCCCAGCCAGGCCAGGTGCCTGGCTAAGTGAGGAGAAAGACAGTATCTCTCCTCAGAGCCTGGCCCCTGTGTCTGGTCTCACTTCCTCCCCGGCACGGCCTGGAAGGGGAGGAAGTGACACCCAGAGGAAGGCCAGGAAGTGAGGCCACTGTCACATTCAAGTTCAGGGGGCGACAGCTTAGTCTGCCCCCCAGCAGATGCCATACTCAGCTCCCCTTCATGGGCCATGTCCCTTCTGAGAGTCACGCCCTGCCCTTTATAGGCACAAGGACCCAGAAGTTCCAGGGACACGTCCATGTTTAGGTCCCGGATCCGGAAGTTCCTTAGTTGCATGTCCATGTTGAGACTCTAGGATCCGGAAGTTCCTCAGGCGTCCATGTTTAGGGCCCCGGATCAGGAAGTTCCTCTGGTGCATGTCCATTTTTAGGCCTCCAGATCCGGAAGTTCCTCAGGTGCACGTCCACCTTTGGGCCCTCGGATCCAGAAGTGCCTCAGGTGTCCATCTTTAGGCCGCAGCATCCGGAAGTTCCTCAGGCGCATGTCCATGTTTAAGCCCCAGGATCCGGAAGTGCCTCAGGCATCCATGTTTAGGCTCTAGGATCCAGGAGTGCCTCAGGTCACGTCCATGTTTAGGCCCCAGGATCCGGAAGTGCCTCAGGTGCACGTCCATGTTTAAGCCTCCAGATCCGGAAGTTCCTCAGTCCTCCATGTTTAAACCATAGCATCCAGAAGTTCCTCAGGTGCACATCCATGTTAAGGCCCCTGGATCCAGAAGTTCCTTAGGTGCACATCCATGTTGAGACTCTAGGCGTCCATGTTTAGGCGCCCGGGTCCGGAAGTTCCTCAGGTCATGTCCATGTTTAGGCTCTAGGATCCGGAAGTCCCTTTGGTGCATGTCCATGTTGAGACTCTAGGATCTGGAAGTCCCTCAGGCGTCCATGTCTAGGCCCCCAGGTCCGGAAGTTCCTCAGGTCACGTCCATGTTTAGGCTCTAGGATCCGGAAGTTCCTTAGTCTCCATGTTGAGACTTTAGGCGTCCATGTCTAGGCCCCCAGGTCCGGAAGTTCCTCAGGTCACGTCCATGTTTAAGCCCCCAGATCCAGTAGTTCCTCAGGTGCATGTCCATGTTTAGGCTCCTCCATCTGCCCATAAGTTCTTTATCAGGAAGTTAAACCGATAGGCTCCAGTTCCCAGCTCCTCTATAAACTCTACGATGCCCTTGGGAGATATTAAAGCTATTTTCTTCCTCCAAAAGACTGAGCAGTGGAGAAAAGGATGTTTGAGAGCTGTTCATGCAGCACTGGGTGCTGTGTGTGACAGTCTTGTGCCTGTCAGCTCAGCCACCATAACAGGGGGGTGGCTGGAGGCTGGAAGTCTTGAGACCAGGGTGTGGGCGTGGCTGGTTCTGATGGGGCTCTTCCTGGCTGGCAGTTGCTGCCTCTCACTGTGAGCTCACGCCCAGTGTCCCTTTCTAGGGGGACCCAGGTTCCACTTGATCAGGGCTCCACCTCTCATCACCCCACTCAATGCAATCTCCTCCCAACGGGCCCAGATCCAATATAGCCACCTACTGGGGGTGTTAAGACTTCATTATATGAATTTGGGGCACCCCATCCAATCCAGAGTGGCCTGCAGAGGTGGATGGAGCCAGGGTCTGGGACTGATACTGACCATGACCACACCCTGCCCTGCTGCACCCGTGGGGCTTGGCCAGGCTAACATCCTGCTAATTCCTCCTCTGTAGCACAGGGATCACAGGATCACGCACAAGAATCACAGAGGTACTGGTCCACCCCGCTAGCCCCTGTTCACCCCGTTAGCCCCTGTGGCAGGCAGCAGCAGGCCTTCCCTTCCTGTCCTGCACCGAGATGCCACCTCCTGGCATTGTGCTCTTGGCAAGTGGGGGTGTCACTATCTTTCTGCTCCGCTTCTACTCTTCTGCTCCTGCCTTCTGGAACTCGGTCATCTTGAGACCACAGCATAGCAGTCCAGTCAAGGCCCAGTGGGGAGAATCATTCCTAGCTTTCAAGGTCATCAGTACGACCCTGTTGGGGAAGTGCTGGTGTGCCGTGGATACTTAAGCCATGTTCTTGCACTCTACCTGCAGAGGACACCTGTGTTGGGAAGCTGTCAGTCAACAAAGATTTGTGGAGCCTCCCCTAGGTGCCAGCTACCAGGGACAGGACAGAACAGACGGGCACAGGCCTTATGGAACCGCAAGTCTTCGGGAAGAAGGGAGGCATTTGAAAGATCTCTGTGAAGAACAGTAAGAGCAAGGCCTCTTTGCCTTTCAAATAAGGCTGCAAGTAGGATCAGAAAATGTGACGTGAGGGGGGCCTCAGCTGCCCTCTCATTTCACCAGAGAGGGAGGGGGTTTTCCTGGGCTCACCCAGTGGGAGGCAGGGACAGGACTGTTGGCCACACTCTTCATCCTGCCCTTGATCTCAGGAAAGGTGACAAAACGTGGCAGCTGAGTATGAAGCTGGGCAAAGGTACCTGTGTGTGCACAGGAACTGTTAGCTCCCTCGGTCTTCCCTTGCCAACTCTGAGGGACAGTGGCCCTGGCTGGACCTAGCCACGGTCAGCTTTTAGGCCCTGGGCCTGCTGTGCTGCGGGAGGCTCTGAAGGGAGCAGGCTGGGTCCGGTTCTCTCACTCCTGCTTCCAACCAGGAGAGCAGTGATGCTGTTGTCCATGGCTCTGCCCAGCGCCCTGCTGGGCTTCAGGGCTTGGTCCCATTGATTCCGTCTGCGTGAGCTGGCAGGTGTCTAAGCCAAGGCCCAACCTGCATGCAGGTCCCCAGGCCCTCACCTGGCCCCTGACCTCTGGGGCTCTTCCTATGGTCTCAAGTCCATGGTCTTGGGTCCCTGGCCACCTGCCTGGGACCCCTGTTTCTCCTACTGCTGACAGGAGGTGTCCCCTAGAGGGGCCCCTCAGGGCCTGCCAGCCAACCCTTTGAGAGAGGTGCCCTGGGTGAGGGTGCTGACATTCCCGCTGCAGGCGCTGGCACCCCGTCAAGTGCCAGCTCAGCTTGCAGCTATGCGTCTGTTAGACCATCTCCTGTTTTGGTGTCCGCCGGGCAGCTAGCAGCAGGTCTCCATGAGTCACGGGGATGCTTCCTAACCCTGGTCCCACTCTCAGTGGGGAAGAGAGTTCCATTTATAAGAAACCCGTCACGGGAGTTCAGGAGCCACCTGGAGCCGTACGGTCTGCGCCGTGACCGAAGGTGCTCTGCACGGGGCAAGCCTCTGCCCCTCTTGGGGGTGTTGGGTTTGTAGTCTAGAAAATGTGTGGTATGGGTTACGGGATGGGAGGCACACTGTGTTTAAACCCAAATAAGCAAGAAAGGCAGATTGACGAGTGTCACAAGGCAAGACTGTCACTTGCCCCCTTTGAACCTTGGTTTCCTCACCTTTTAACTGAAGAGATACTCCCTGGGGCACTGGGTTGGGAGGCTGTCTTGAGAACACGCTGGAGCAGTGTGAGCTGTAGTGAGTGCTCAGAGAACCACTGCACCTGTCCCCTCTCCTGCCGAAGGGGCTGTGTTGTGTCCCCCAGGAAGACAGGCTGAAGTCCTACCCCAGTACCTGTGAACGTGACCTCTGGAAATAGCATCTTGGCAGGTGTGATGAAGTTGAGATGGTCATAGTGGATCCCGGGGATCTATTGATTGGCATCCTTACAAGGATGCAGATTTTGAGCCCCGACTCCTGAGCCACAGGGAGACACAGGAGAAGGGCATTGAGGACAGGCAGGGGTTGGAGTGAAGTGGCTGAGCCAGGGACCTCTCAGGAGGAGACAAGGGAGGACGCAGTTCCGTCTCCTAGGGATGCAGCCTGCTAACACCTTCATGCAGGGCTTGCAGCCCGGCACTGGAGGGAACACACTTCTGTTGTAAGCCACCTAGTTTGCGGTGATTGGTTGGGGTGGGCTCCGGGAACGAGTAAGCTCTCCTGATTCCCTTCCCAAGTTGAAATTAGAGGACTTTCTCAGTTTAATGGCCCAATTATAAAAGAAATGCGCAGTTGCAGGGAGGCGCTCACTGAATACACAGGGACTCCTAAGTGAGGCAGGGTTGGGGGCAGGACAGAAGCCTGCTCTTCTGCGCCCCCAGGAGGGACTGAAGGGCCAGAGCCAGAGGGCTTGGCCTCACCTCCTCTCTCTGGCCTGTTCTGGGGCCTGGGTAACAGGTGAGCAGTGGCTGACACTGCTTTCCTGGGGGCTGAGGAATCACACCTCAGAGGCCTTGCATCTGGATCCTGGAACCCGAGTGGCAGGTTGAGAACCGTGGGAGGAACAGCGTAGAGCTGTGTGGGCCACAGGCCTCCCTGTGTGCCGCAGAGTGCATCCAGCCAACCTGTGCCTGAGAATCTCAGCTGTGTCTCCCCAGGCAGAGGACACAGTGGGGGACTGGCCCTCCCTGGGTCTCACGTGGATTGCTCAACTCGTCCTCAGTGGATGCTGCCCTCTTCCGACAGTCACATGTCTCTTAATGACAGGATACGTTCCCAGCGTGCGTCCCTGGGGGCTTCCATTGTTGTGTGAATGACGGTGTGGTCAATTACTCTTGGTGACATCCACAGACATGGTGGACAGCCAGACGCCGGAGGCTGCGGCTGGCTTAGTGTGGCGCGCAGCTTCCCCGCCAACTCTCTTCCCAGGCAGGAGCTCGCTCTAACAACAGTGGTCTCGCTAATGCCCGCAGGAACGTGGCCCTTTATTATCCTCAAATATTGTGAACTAGACGTAATTATTTGTACTGTACTCTTATTAAATCAGCCGCGCAGCGAGTTTATTCACACACGCTGCATCTTTATGCAAACACCAGCATAAGCCGGGCTGCAGCGTTCCAATGGCTGTGGAGTCACCAGGCACCAGGAACTCTTCCACTCCTCTGTGACCTAGGGGACCCCTATTGTCCCTGTGGGCTGCTGTTGAATGAAACAATGGTGTGCTCTGCCTCTTTTCATCTCCTGCCCGTCTGATGTCCTCCTTTTACATTTTGTTAACATTCTCCTAGGTAGCACCTGAATGGCCCCAGTGCTGCTTCCTGGGTATCTTGGAGTCACGTTCTCAGTGGTTACTCCAGGCTTCTCCATAGAGACCTGATCAGAGTCTCTTTAGAATGATGCTGACTTCACTCCAGTGAGATTGAGGAACCTAATTCCTGTACAGTTCTCTCCCACTTCCCATCCTTCTGAGGGATAATTGCTTAACATACTACAGCTACACATGTCACACGCCCAATGGTACATTGTTATGTTTTATGTTATGTAATCTTATGTCTTTGAAATCAGTTGAAAGATGAGGGGAAGGCAAGTATATGCTTAGAGCTTTTTGAATATTAGATCCCAGAGTTCCTATTTCTGGTTCTCTTGGTTTGTTCGTGGTGATTGTATTGCCATATGGAGTCTTTTGCTCAGCTCAATATAGCTTTGTCCCCGCCCACCACGTTTGTGCTGCTATTGATGAATGCGCTTCATTTCTATATGGTAGAGGCCAAAAATACAAGTCAGTACATATGGTCTTCCATCCTGGCTTTTAAAATCAGTGAATGGAAGAACGGAAAAGAAATGTACATTTAAAATGTCATTTATAATGACATAATTATCTATGCTTGTGTTCTTTGTTTTTCCTGTGGCTCTGAATGACCTTCTCGGGGTAGCTAGCCTAAAGAACTTACACTGGCATTGTGTGTAGCAGGCCCGCTAACAAGAAATAGTTTTTCTCTCTCCACGATTGTCATTTGGCGTCTTTGCTGGTGCTGTTTTGTGTGCTTTGAATGTTGTCCTCGGTGTCCTGGACTCCGATGCTTGGATGACAAGGCGCAATTGGTCATGTCATGGTTCCCTTGTGAGTGACGATTCATTTCTTGCTCCTTTGTGCTAGGAAGTGTCTGTGGGTTTCTGTGCTCATCTTACAGTGGAGTTTGCCGAGCTTCTTGGGTGTGTCGATGGAGGTGTTCCATGAACTTGGGGATTCTGGTCATTGTTCCCACTCCTCTTCCTCTGGTAACCCCACTGCACATAGGCTGGTGGTGGCCGCTGGTGGGACCCAGCATTTTTCTGAAGTTCTCGTCCTCTTTCCTCCTCCATTTTCTGTTTCTCTGTTCTTCAAGTGGCCGTCTCTGTTGTGGTTTGTTTTGTGCTTTGGTGCTCGTGGTGGGACTCACTGATGGCAGCCACTCTGCCACACCCTGACCTTACGTCTGGTCATTCTTTTGCCCATTGAGCCCAGTGGAGATTTTATTTCCATGAATCATGTGTTTCAACCTCAGAATTTCCATTTGGAATGCTCTTTCAGAATTTCTCTCTTTATCGATGGTCATATTTGATGAGACGATGCCCTCCAAAGTGATGTGGTTCGCTTTGCTGTAATCACAACTTCCTTTAGTTGTTGGGACATTTTTTTTTTTTTTTTGGTACTGGGTGTTGATCCCAGGGGTGCTTAACCACTGAGCCACATCCCACAGCCCTTTTTAAAATACTTTATTTAGAGACAGAGTCTCACCGAGTTGCTCCGTGCCTCACTGTTTTGCTGAGGCTGGCTTTGAACGCGTGATCCTCCTGCCTCAGCCGGCTGAGCCACTGGGATTACAGGCGTGCACCCCCAACCCCGACTTTTTGGGACATGTTTGTAACAATGCCTTGCAGTTCGTCTGTTAGATCTTTTCTCAGTATATCCTGCCTCCTTTCCCCCCTTATGTATGGGTCAGATTGTCTTGTTTCTTTCCATGACTTAGTTTTTTTGTTGGAAACCAGACATTTTAGAAAACATACTGTGGCAACTCTGGGTGTGGCCCCCTCTCCTCTGGGGCGTGATATTGGTCTTGGGGTGTGTATGTGTGGTGACCGGCTGTGCTGTCTTGGTGAAGTCTACTCCACGGCCCACATCGAGTAAACCTGTCACGCTGCTCAGCAGGGGCTCGGCCCTGGGCACGTGCACAGCCACTGTGGGGAGCTGTGGGTTTGGCAGGGCTCTGCTCTCTTTCCCTGATCACACCCATGTGTTAAACTCACAATTTTCTGGCTGTTTCTCTATTGTTTTTAACAGTCCCGGGGTATAAAGTGCTCCACTGGCTGATTCCATGAACTTGGAACCTTTCAGAGATGGCTTTTGAGGTCTTGCTTTGAGGCTTGTTCTGATTGTGGAGGGGTCTTCTCGGCTGTCTTTCCCGGGCCCCTCTGGTACAGGAGGCAGCCTGCGGTTTACTGCCATCGCTAATGAATGGAATGGTCTCCTAACCGCTCTTCATGGTAGCCTCCATTGTTCTTCTTAGCCTCATTGTGTTGAGAGAGTGCCCTGGGTCTTAAAGGGCCCCCCCATCTCCCCACTATATTCACCCTGAACAGGGGCTGAGGGCAACTTGAGAAACCCCGACATCCAACATCCTGCTTCTCCCAGGGGGAAGCTGTGGCTGGGGGAGAGGAGCCAGAGCACTGCACCTGGGCTGCACCTGTCTGCAGCAGCCACCCTGAGCTGGGACAGGAGGGTGTCTGTCGTGGCCCAAATGCCACAGTCACTTCTCTATGTTCTTGTAGATTTCCTCCAATGACTGTTCCCTGTTTGCTCTGTGCCCTTAGGACTCTTGTTGAGTATTTAAGTGGTGTTTTTTTTAAGAAATAATTTTCTCCAGTTTCGAGGGCAACAGTTCATAAGCTCCTCACTCTGTCCTGCTGGAAATGGAAACTTCTCCCAGCAATTTTCATATCAAGGGCTTAATTGTTTCTGAATCTCTCTCTACAGAACTTGAAGCTATTACGTGAAGCCAATGGCTTAAGTGTTCTCAATATAGATGTGGGCATGAGTCACGTACATATATGCAAGTATTTTCTCAATAACTTCTTGATGCTTAAAGAGCTAAAGATGTCACATAAATTTCCATAATGCATGAGGAGTTTGGACTTGTATGACTTTTTAAAAAATCATTATTCTTTTAACTAAGACTTTCTATCGATCTAAAGACATGTGCGACAGCAAGGGCCTGAATTTTGGGATCAGACAAACTTGAGTTCATCACTTGGCTTGGTTCACACAAACCACCTGGCTAAAACCAAGTGTTTGAGGCGATGAAATCTGGTGGATCCTGGAAGTGTCCGTCTCATAGTGAATGTGGTCAGAATCTCTTTGACCCTCACATTCTTCATCTGAAAATGGCAGCACCTGCTTAGCTTACCTCTCTGAGCCAGACGCGTGCTCCTAACCAGAGGGGAGAAAGGTAAACAGACTAAGAAAGTGGCTGAAAGTGCCCTGCGCCCCACGGGGGGCCCAAGCACGGACAATCCCTTCCTCTTGTCAAAGGCTGGAGGCTTTGGGGAGGAGGGGCACACAGACTTTGACTTGGGAATGGTGCTGCCCCTTGGCATGCAGCGTCTGTCAGAGGAGCAGGCATCCCGTAGCCTCGCTACCTTTCTTGGACCTGTGGGCTTTGGATGGCACCTCTGTGCCATGGGGGCCTCCACCCCGTCGCTGCTGCAGGCTGGTGGAATGGGGGTGGCCAGGCAGGAGGGAGAAGGCGACGATGGCAGCGACCCTCATCTGCAGGAACCGCAGCAGGCGAGGCCGATGGCCCTAGCACCGCGTGGCTGGCCTGTTCGCTTCTCTGCTGAGCGGCCGACTGGCACTGTCTACCCAGGACCCTGGATCTTGCTCTAGGGGGATCCTTTTCCCTCAGAACGGGGGAAATCGTATGTTCACGGATTCTTTGATGAATGCTGTGTCCTTCATTAGAATGCAAATGCTCACTACCTCTCTCCAGGGGAGCAGGGTTTGTTTACTTCTGTTGGCTGCTGCTCCTGTGCCAGGCACACAGGGATCAGCTTTCCAGGGGTGAGCGGATGAGAGATTTGCGATAAAATTTCTTTCCAGAAGCCATAACTCACCCAGGGAGAGGACCCAGCCTGACGTGGCCTCATCAACATTCTGCCATTGATCACATGAGCAGGGGTGGGCGAAGCAATGAATAGCATCGATTCTAAAGCCTGGACCTATGAGAGATGTGTGTGATCTGGAGTGTGCAACAAATGGCAGAAGGCAGCCTATCTGCTGCTCCAGGAACCTCCTCCAGTGAGCAGGTCCTAGGGGACCGGCCGTCCATCCCATCTACTTGACAGACCTGGTCTCCATTCTTTCCTTCTTCCTCTTAGAATAGAGCCTCCTGAGTTCCCAAGAGCTTGTGAAAGGAAGGTACTTGATTTTTGTCCAGGAACACATAGCTCTGCGTGGCTGTGGTCACACCCTGGGACTGTAGTTCAAATCAACCTGGAAAGAGGGAAGGCCACAACCTCATCAGGGAAGGCTCTCCCCTCCTGGCGACAGCAGCAGCGTGCTCAGTGCAGCTCCCAGCCCACCTCTTCTTCCTCGTGGGATCTGGTCCTGGAATTTCCAACTTGCTTAAACAAATGACAAGGACATTCTGAGGCAGGGAATGGTAGCCGCTCTGCTGTGTGTCTCTGTAGAGGTGTTCAGGGGAGACCTAATTTCCCCGTGACTCAGAATGGGAGGCTCAGCTGGCAGGCCTCGGTGGTGGTGAAGAGGCAGCGGGTGGCTGAGGAGGGCGTGTGCAGTGCGTGCAGCGTGTGCCACCCTGCTGGCCCTGGGGAATCGCTCAGGGGGGATAGCCAAGGTCCCCTTCATTATTTTATTTTTGCAAACAGCTGGCTAATAGGAATTGTTTATGGATGAGAAAAGAGCAACTGAAGAGGAGAGGCAGGTTGCCCAGGGCCAAAGGGAGGAGGCCAGGCTGATCCTAGTCTTGGGGCGCCAAAGGCCATCTTCTCTTCACTGTGCCCACGGCAGCCAGGGACACTGGCGGGAGACCCAGGGTGATGACTACGGTGGCCCTTCCCACATGAGGGTGGGGCTGTGGTGAGGTCTGCCAGGGCTGTTCAGAGACCTTGAACTTGGCCTTGAAGGAGTGATAATCCAGCAAGCGGACAAAGGGTGGGCTTGGGGCTGTTTCTAGACAGACAGGAGCAGCGTTGCCAAGGCCCAGAGGGGAGAGAGCGTGGCGTGGGGAGTTGTATTCAGAAAGCCCTGGGTGGGTCGGGGTAGCAGAGGCGTGGGAGACTAGGTCAGAGGGACAAGCAGATGTCTCTGGGGCCTCCCTTTGGAAGGAGCCCCTGAGCTGGTCCTGAAGGCAGAGGGACAGACGTGCGTCGACAGGACGACATCTCTGCCAGGCAGTGGCTTGTCACTCACTGAGCTGGGTCATAGGTCTCTGTGGGAGGGGGCACCCTCCTGAACCCCCATTCCGTGCACCCCCTGGGGCATGCTCATTTCCAAAGTACCTTTCATGGAGCACTGAAATGTTTGCGGAAAACAGTTCTGTGACATAACGGAGAAAACGGGGTTTTTCCTCTTTTGGGGGGAATTCTTTCAGGTGAGCTAGGACAGTCTCGGGAGCAGAGGCTGGCTTGGGGCTTCCAGTGCACTTCCTAGGGCTGCGGTGACAAAGTGGCCCAAGCCTGGGTGACTTCAACCAACGGAACTCTGGAGACCAGGTGTGGGGGGTCCTTCCTGCCTCTCCCAGCCTCTGGGGGGTGCGTCCCTGGTGTTCCTTGGCTCCTGTGGCCGCACCTGTCTCTGCCTGGAGTTCACATGGTGACCTCCCAGTGTCTCCCTTAGCAGGACACTGGTCACACTAGATTAAGGCACACCCTACGCTGAAGGACTTCATCATAATTTGATTATATCTTTAAAATTCCTGTTTCCAAATAAGGTCACAGTTGGGGGCACCGCCACATTTTGGGGGAACAACTCATCAGGACACTTTGTTTAGCCAGCATTTCCACGGTGTTATTTTCTCTCTCCAACATGCCCCAGCCCCAGCCCCAGCCCCTCAGCCCTCGTGGTTACAGCAGCTCCCTTTGGGACCTGGATGAACGGACCCAGCCCTGGGTGACATGGGCTGAGGAGGGCCCAGGCTCCTCCCAAGGCCTCTGTAGAGAGGCCCCCCACCCGCCCAGGAGGCCGCTCCTGCTCCTGGGCCTCCTGGTCCCTGGGGCAGCCTCAAGTGAGGGGCGGGCACTGGTTGGGCCGGGCGTCTGCCTGCCCAGGGCTTGGCCCACCTGGCCCAGCCCGGAGGCCCTGCCTGCTCCTGTTCCAGTCACACCTGGGCCCGCCCTCACAACCAACGGGGCCCAGTGAAGGTGGCCTTTTCAGGTTCCTGGAAAATTCCCCAAATAGACGCGGGTCTGTGCTCACGTGTTCTTCCTGCTCCTGGATTTTCCCTCAACCGGGCTCCCCGAGGAGCGAACCTCCGCCTCCCGCCTCCCACTCTGTTGCTTTTAGAGAGATCAAGGAAGATCTTCAAGGTCCTCTGTGGTCAAAGGACACGGACTCGAGTTCAGGGCTTGCTGCCCGCCTGCTGAGGGTCCTGCATGAGCTCCTCAGCCCCTCTCTGCCTTAACGAACTGAAGCAACCATCAGTCTGCCGTGCCTCCCTCCCGTGGCCGTGGCACAGTGAGTCACGGGTGGGAAGCAGAATAAGAATCACCAAACCGCCACTTTCCCCCCTTTGTGCTGGGCTCTGAACGTCCCTGTCAGCTGCGATGTGCGTCGCGTCCCAAGGGCCTGTGGTGAGCGTGGGTGTCCATGGCTCTGTGAACTATGGAATGCAGACGCGTCCTGATCAGAAGAGATCAGCACATGACGCTCCCTTTCTCCCACGTGAATGATAGACTTTTGTTAAAAAAGGAGGAAACAGTCCTGAATATTGGGATGGTATTTAAGGTCAGTTTATTAAAGTGGATTTATTGCTGGGAAAGGTCTGTGTGCAGTTGTGGGAGGTTGGCCACGTCCACACAGTGTACAAGCATCGCCAGGATGCCACAGAATATTCCATCTTCCACCCAAATACCCTCCTAGTCCTTTAAAGGCGATCACTCCTCCCACATCCAGTTCCTGGCAACTACTGGTTGGATTTCAGATCGTGATGGTTGGCTCTTTCTGAATGGCACATGAAAGGGATCATAGTAGCCATTTATGGCTGATGTCTCTCACTGGGTGTCTTGTTTCCAGGATCCATCCAGTCCGCGTTGTTGAGCATGTCAGTGGTTCATCCCTTTTCCTTGTTGAGTGGTACTCCACTGTATGGATGTGCCACAGTGCCTTTATTCATTCACTTATTGAAGGGCATTTGGTTGTTTTCACTTTGGGACCATTGAAAATTCGGTTTTATGGCTATTCATGTACAAGTCTTTCTATGGACATGTGAAGTGGCTGGATCATAATTTAGAGGTATGTTTGAGTTTTTAACAAACTTGCCATATTATTTCCCAGGGAGTCTGCCCACCTGCGTGTGTGAGTTCTGGTTGCTCCATATCTTTCAGAACACTTATTGTTGTCAGTACTTGTCTGTCTGTTCTTATGGGCATGCAGTGGTGTCTGATTGTGGTTTTAAGCCATATTTTCCTACTGCCTGCTGATGTTTAGCATCTTTTCATGCACTTAATTTCCATTCAGAAAATGGAAATTACTTTGGTGAAGTATCTGTTCAAATTTAAAAATTGGCTTGTTTTCTTGAGTTTTGAGATTAAAAAAAAATATTTGGGATACACTGTTTTACCAGATACACGTTTTGCAAATATTTTCTTCTAGTCTGTGGCTTGTTTTCATTTCCTTAGGTGCTCCTCAGAGAGCAGTTTTTAATTTTGATGAAGTCCAGTTTCTCTTTGGATTCTGGCTTTTTTTTTTTTTTTTTTTTTAATGTCTTAGCTAAGAAACCTTTGCCTGACTCCTAGGTCGGAAAGATTTTGCAGTATGCTTTTGTCTCAGCCTTGTAGCCTGGGTCCTTATCGTTAATCCTCTGTGCAGCTTGACTTCTGTCTGTGGTGGGGGTCTGCAGCCGAGGGTCTTTCTCATGCCGACATCCTGGTCTCATACCATCTGTGGACCAGACTCGCCTTCTCCACGGATCAGCATCCTGCCTTAGTTACAGTCAATGGGCCACAGAGGTCACGTGTACTTCTTTACTCTCTATTCTGTTCAATGGTCTCTGTCTTTTCCTTTGCCAAGGCCACACGGTCTTGACTATTGTGCTTTACATTAGTTTTGAAATCTGATTTTGTGATTCTTCCAACTTTGTCTCTCTTTCTAAAATTTGCTTCGCCATCTTAATTTTGTCCTGTTGACCCATCCGCTCTTACTGCCTGGAGGGCTGCAGGTTTCCTTGTCCTGTCCTGAAGCTAGCCTGTCTAGTAAAATGTTGATGAGGAGGAGAGAAGGGCTGTCTTGTCCTTGTCTGGTTCCGGGTCCCAGGGGAATGCTGCAGGCAATGTCCTGTCCTGTAGGCATCTATTGGTGTGATCATGTGCTTCTTTTCCTTAGCACGAGGTTGCAGTGAATTACATTCACTAATTTTCAAAGGTGGAGCTAGCCTTGCACACCAGGAGTACACCCCCCTTGGTTGTGGATTTTTTCATCTGTGCTTACGAGAGATGTTGGTCTTTTCTTTTCTCCTAATGTCTAATACCCCTGAGTATTGGGTGATGCTGGCCTCACAGAATGAGGTAGGAGGTATTCTCTCCGCTTCTCCCTACAGAACAGACTGTAGGGAATCGGCACGACTTCTTCCTTCCGTGTTTGGTAAAAGTTACCAGTGAACCCAACTGAGCCTAGCCTTTCTGTTTCATAAGGCCATAAATTACCGGTTCACTGGTTTAATACATGTAAGTCATTCTGATTGTCTAGTTCCTCTTGAGTCCATTTTGGCAGATTGAGTTTTCCAAATAATTGGCACGTTTCATCTAGATTTTCAAATTCATGGCCATGAATTATTCCTAGTTTTCCTTTACTATCCTTTTACTGTCCGTGGAATCCGTAGTTACGTCTCCTGTTTGGTTTCGGGAAGTAGTTCTGTGTGTGCCGCGAGTCACAAAGTCCACTGCCTCTGACCCGGGGACTCGAGTCTCCTGTCAGTCTCTGATCAGTTACAGCAGGTCGCTTGCACGTAGGGTGAACCTCACGGTTCCGACATTCACTACACATACAATAAGTACCTGCTTATTCCTCTGTTCCTGTCAACGCATCCTGGTGCCTCCTCAGGACGCAGGCCCTGGGGGTCCAGGGTCTCTGTCTGCCCAGATGGCCTCAGCCGGGAGGACTCAGCCTCTCCCCTTCACACCCTCCTGGTTTCCCATGGTGCCTGCAGGACCCCAGCTCCCACCTGGATGTCAGCCCATCTCACCTTCTGAGCCCTTGGGTCTGGGCTTCATCTCTCACCTCCTTCAGTGTCACCGTGCTCACGGGGGCTCTATACAGGACTTTCCAGAGAGGGATCTCAAATTATGTCTCTTCATTATGTGAGACTCCGTTCAGCCGCATGCACCCCCTGCGCAGAGCGGGTGGCCATGGTTAGGATTCTGGCACCGTAGCTGGACTGCAGAGGGGCTTTCTCGGGCTTGCTGGGGTAGGAGGGTCCCTAGGGACTGAGGAGCATCACAGAGAAATCTTCAGAAACCAACTGGGAGGCTTGTGTGGGAGGGAGCTGAACTTTTTAGCCTTCCTCCTGGTTACTGACATTTGGGGATGTAGCTGCATTCATTTAAAAGTCAATTTGCCCCCGGGGCTGGAGGAACGCAGCCCTTGAGAGCTCAAATGGCTTTTTGCAAAAGTCTGCCACTGGGTAAATCAAACCACTCCCGTTTAAAACCCTCAAAATCAAGGTCTCTTTGTTGAGCTGTTTATTTGGTACAGATGAGCTGCCAGGACTACAAATGAGCCCTTGCTTGGTTTGTCCTTATACCTGCTGATGGCTTTGGGGGGCCATCTTTCTGCTCACTGTGACTTAACCCTTCAGAGGTCTGTGGCCTGTGCCCTCAGCATTTCTCAGAGCTGTGGGGAGACCCCTGGGGGGGAGAGGGGGGTGGCAGCAGCATCCCAGATTAGCTGCCTCTGTCTAATGGAGAAACTCTTCCCTTGCTGCTAATATTTAACTCTTGCCTGCCAAGTGTTTTTTGTTTGTTTGTTTGTTTTGTTTTGTTTTTTAATATTTGCACAGACTATTTACACGTTCTCTAACAAACTGTCACTGCCTGAGGGCAGGAATCGGGACTGTTCTCTCCAAGGCCTCATCCCTGCACAAGGGTTCAACAAGTACTTGTGGGTTTAGGGTAGGTGTGCACACGCGCATGTGCAGTAATGCAGGGAATATTAATTAAGGGGTGAGCCCCAGGGAGGCAATCCGCAGACAGTTTCAAGTCCCGCCGCCTGGGGGGCTAATGGGGTGGGTGGTCTTCAGCAGGACGCAGTCAGCAATGATCATGTAAGGGCCTTTTTTTAATGGGCGAATCTTTTAGAAAATCAGCTCAGATGACATTTTCTTCTAATCCCCAAACTTCAGATTCTGGCGGCGGCTGCCCTGGGGAATGGAGGCACCACCTGCCCTGGAGGAGAGCTGTCCCTTCAAGTATTGATTCAAGGGCAGAAAATTCCAAGGCCTTTGGAACAAGGAAACTCAGTGGATGGCTGAACCACACAGAGAGAAAGGAGTGCCTACTGTTTACACCATCTCTTCCAGTCGGCACCGAGTGTGGGAGTCCTTTTCTTCTTTGTACCATTTCTGTGCTAACAACAAATCCAGTGCATCTCAGGAAGATCCACAGGGACCATCCCAGGGCCCAAGCTGAAGTGTGATGTGTCTCTGTCCCTAGCAGGTCCCCCTCCAGCCATGGCCCGCCCTCCCAAGCGCTGCTGAGAGATCCTGGGCCCAGCCAGGGCTGAGGGTGCAGCCATCTTCTGTGCGAGGGTCTAGGCTCTTCTTAGACCTCCCTTAACTTGTAATTTCATTTTTCTTTAGCCAGGAAATGCAGGCTAGTTCCTAGGCTTTGTTTGTTGTGTTTTGCTAGAATCTTTCCAGTGTTTTTGTTGGGGTGCAGCGGAGCGTCGGAGGGGAGAAACCACACAAGAGACTCACTTCATGCAATCGCAGGGGGGAAGTTTATTGAGGATCCTGTTCCAGCGCGCTGGGACTCTGTGCCCACTCAAGAAGGGAGAGCGGCTCAGAGCCCAGAGCGGAGGTCAGGTGGAGCTTAAGTACACTTTTTGGAGAGGGTGGGGGGCTTTGCATACATCAGAACAAATCATCATAAGGCGCGGGAAAATTGAACAACAATTCTGAAACATGATTAGTACATACATTGGCGGGAACAATTTAGGCAGAGATGATTGGTCATTTCTAAGTGGGGTACACATTTAAACTGATTGGTTCTGGGGCCTAGATGTGTACGTGCCATGCTACCTAGAGCCCTTAGCTATTAAACAACCAGGGAATCAATGGAGACATTTACTAGGCAGTTCCCTCATTGTTCTAACAACTTTACAGGGATTACAAGTTCCGGGGATAGCAGAGGAATTGTAACAATAGACTTGTATGATTGTAACAATTGTCTTTTACTTTTTAGCCCAGGCCTTGTAATCTAGAAGCTTTACAATGCCCTAGTCTCTTACACTTTAACTCAAGCTCTTGCAGCTTGGAATCAGCTTAGAATTTTTACCTTTACATTTTGTAGTTTTCTTTCCTTAGAAAAGCAAGCACATTGGGTGTATCAGTCAGCTTGAGCTGCCATAACAAAACCTGCTACACAGGGTTGCTGAAAGACACAGACGTTCAAGTGCAAGGTCAGCGTGTGGCTGATAAGGTGCCGTGAAGCCTCTGCTTCTGGCTTTGCAGTCGCTGCCGCCCACGGTCCTTTCTCTGCTTGCTCATGATGGTGTCTCTTCCTCCTATAAGGACCACTGTCCTACCAGGCTGAGGGCCCACGGGAAGGACCTCGTTTACCTTTAACTGTTTCCTTGGAGGCCAAATGCAGCACACTGGGGGTAGGGTTTCAACATGAATTTGGGGAAGACCCAGACAGTTAATCCATAACACTGGAATTCACAGCCCCCAAAGCACCCAGGGACTAGATGTTAGGAATAGAGGACTTTGTTAGGTGGATAGGGAACTGAGCCCCAGGTGGGGGGTGAAACAAACGTGGAGTCGTCACAGTGGTGTCCTCAGGTGGGACTCAGCCCTCTCACAGAGCAGAGCTTGGGATGTGATGGCCACTCTTGACCACGGACTTAGCTGGCTTAGGTCAAACATGCTCCTGGGTGTGTCTGTGAGCGGGTGTCCAAGGATGGTTGGCCTGTGGGTCAGCTAACGGAGTGGGGAGGGACTGTGCTGAACTTGGGCAGCACGGTCCAGTGGCCTGGGGCCTGGAGGGAGCAAAGCAGAGGAGGGAGCTCAGGCAGGCACACGCCCGACTCTTCAGTGGGTCCGTGTTGATGCTGCTGTTGCTGTGGCCATTGGATTCCGGGCTCCTCAGCTCCTGAACGTGGACTTGAGCTAGAGGCTCTCCAGGGCCTTCCAGGACCTTGGCCTCGGACTAGGGCTGCGTCATCTGTCCCTCTTGTTCTGAAGTTCAGCTTCTCGGGCGCGTTCCCCGCTCTGCTGGTGGCAGCCAGCCACCGAGAGGCTCTTGGGCCTCTGCTCTTGTCAGCCAGTCTAACCCCGCTCCTGGGGTTGTGCTGTCTACGCTCTTAGTCTCTCTGGAGAACCCCGACTAACCAGAGGGGCTAGGGAAAACTCCAGCACACACTCTGGTGTCCTGGTCATCTGAGTGTGGGAGGAGAGTCACGAGGTCTGCAGTGTCACCTGAGTACAGTCTACATTTCCTCAAGGCCCGATGCATTTTGGAATCAACCCCCCACCCGTTAAAAGCCTATATTTTATGTGTCACACCCCTCCAGCAGGTTGAGAGGGCAGGTGGCACCCTGCAACCAAACATAAACTCTGTGGAGCAGTCCAAGCAGAGGCAGTGGGAGAGGTCAGGTCAGGTCTAGAGGCAATGGGAGAGGTCAGGTCTAGGACTGCTACCACAAACCTATGGAGACAGCTCCTGTGTTCCGAGTGGCCCACAAGGCATTGTGTGTGCCAACATTTCAACAGAGGGGACTCGTGGTGGAGAAGAAAACAGTCACTTAATGAGAGAGCAGGAGGCTGACCAGTCCCAGGGTCTCCTGGGCCAGTCTGTTGCTGAGGCAGGGAGCCACAGGGAGGGTTTGGGTTCCCTTCTGAGGGAAAGAGCCCATCTGCCCCTCCACGCAGGACCAGAAAGGCTCCCCAGCAACTTCCCATCCACCGCCCGCTGAGCTGCAAATTGCCACCCCCACTCGCAGCGTGCAGATGTTTCTCTCTAATCAGGGTGTAATTAATACCTTCCACTGCACTGGGCCGGGCCTGGAGGGGGTCCCATCTTCCTGGCAAGGCTGTCCAGTGTCTAGGACTTGGAGGGGTGAAAAGTGATATTATTGCAAGGTGCAGAGGCAGCTGGTGTTTGTCTGGGCCAGTGCTTCTGAGTTTACGTGTTTAGTCCCACGAGCACACCGACAGATGCCCGAGGAGCGACAGAGGCTCATTTTGTTCACTAATAGACCCATAGCCCCACATGCTAATGCCAAAAATCTGGGGATGACATTTTCCTTTACTCCCTGTGGGTAGCAGGAGGCTGTTTGTTACCAGGTGCCTCCATCTCCATAGTTATTTCACGAAAGCAAAACAAGGAAAGATACGTTCAACATTCTGTTTATGATGCCGTATTTTAGGGAACTCTGCCATCAGGTAAAGGCCCTGTGGCAAGTGAATTGCTGAGGAATCTGTGGTTTCGTAGGACATGGTTGCAATGTCCCCGGGGCTTTTTCTTTCAAGTTTGAGGGGTGCTGAAGTTGCACATCTGTAGGTGAGGGGACTGGCCACATCAGTGAGGCTGCACCACACCCTGTGCTCTGGACTTGACGATCACATCACTGTGCGTCTTGCAACGTCCTTATGATGAGTTTCATTCTGATGCATCACATTTTAGATTCCCATAGACTTAGGGGGTTGAACAACTTGGCAGAATAAGGGAGGATGTGACTTCAGACGCCATACATTTTCCTAGAGATGAATCCTCCCTTCTCCTGCCTTAGGAGATGGGGTGACACAGCCTTATGAAGACACCGGTCAACTCTGGAAAGCACCATGGAGATTCCTCAGAAAACTTGGAATGGAACCACCACTTGACCCAGCTCTCCCACTCCTCGGTTTATACCCCAAGGACTTAGAATCAGCCGACTCTAGTGACACAGCCACATCAATGTTCATAGCAGCTCAGTTCACAATAGCTAGACTATGGAACCAACCTAGGTGTCCCTCAACAGATGAGTGGATAAAGAAATTGTGCTACATATGCACAAGGGAACATCACTTAGCCATAAAGAAGAATGAAAGGATGGTATTTGGAGATAAATGGTTGGAACTGGAGACCGTCATGCTAAGTGAATAAGCCAATCCCCCCAAACCACAGGCCGAATGTTTTCTCTGATAGGGTTGCTAACTCACAATAAGCAGGGCATGGGGTGGGGAATAGAAGTTCATTGGATTAGACAAAAAAGAATGAAGGGAAGGGACAGGGGATGGCAACAGGAAAGCGAGTACAGTGAATCAGACGTTAGTTCCTACGTCCTTATGGGAATACAGTGTAACTCCACGTCATGTACAACTGAAAGAAGGGGAAGTTGTACTGCACGCATGCACAGTATGTCAGAATACATCCTACTGTCATGTACAACTAAAAAGAACAAATAAAAAATTTGAAAAAAATCTCTAAAAAAAAAAAAAAAGACACTGGTTGTTTGGATTAAGGTTCACCATAACCCATAATTTTCACCCTGATTTGGTTTACACCTGCAGAGATTACTCCAAACAGAGGTGCTAGAGGCTGAGGCTTCAACCTGATTTTGTGGGTGTGTGTGCAGATGAAACCCACAACACTGTGCATAATGAGGGTTTCGAGGCCACCATAGCCCCGTGCCCTGTGGAGCTGCAGAACCCAACAGCTGCGTGGTGACCACCTGGGACACAGCCTGAAGACAGAAGAGGAAGTCTGGAGTCTGTGTCCTGCTGGGCTGTGCTTGCTGCTGGGATGCTGGCCTGTTCAGGCTCTCAGAAAACAGCCTGGGCAAGAGTTCTGGGGAAGGGTGGGAGTGGGTATTGCAATTCCAGCTCAGCAGGGGTGAAGGGAGAGGGACGTGGGACCAGAAAGGAGGGAAGGCAAATACAAAGCCATGCTTGTGAGCTCAAAGTCTTGCAGCTGTGCACCCGCCCCCGGGCTGGGGGCAGGGTACAAAATTTAGCAGGCCTCTCCTGGCCTCCTGTCCCTGGTTTAAGCTAACCCTCATGGTCTTTAACTCCTTTGATGCTGGATTGTGTCATTAGGATCCTTCTGGGAAGCCTGTCTGTCCTCAGAAAGCCCAGACCACATACTGTGTCCACCTGAGCCCAGAAGCTGCAGGAAGAGCCAGGTCATGTCCTGCTGCAGAGCAAGAAGCAGCTCCCATGGTGGGCTCAGGAAGAATCCCCCCCATACCAGGGCTGAGTCTGAGCAGGATGGTCTGAGGCTGCCCAGGGGACCAGCTGAGCTCCCCAGGTTGCTAACCGGGGAGGCATGGCGGAGGCTGGAGGAGATGGGCATTCTGGATGCAGCTGTACAAATGGCCCAGAGCTAGAGGCTGGGCGAATCTGGAGGGGCAGATAGGGACTGAGTCAGTCTCTAAATGTCGGACTCTATTTTGGAAGCCCTTATTCAGGTTGCTGACACCCCCTGCCTTCTATTTGTGAATACTTTGAATGTGCCAAGTTGATCACAGGCTTTTTGGAACAGCCGAGCAGGCAGGTGTGCATTCGGACAGGCTGAACCTCTGCTCAGTTGTCCTTGTTGAAGGGAGAGCTGGGGAGCTCACAGGGACCTGGACCAGTCACACTTCCCAGGCCACGCCAGGTTCCCTGAGGCAGGACAGCCCTCGGGCAGCCTGGGGCAGCTCTGCGTTCACCTGGACACTCTGCACACAGGGCATGCACCTCGGAGTGGATGCACCAGGTGGGGAATGTGCAGACAGGTGTGCCTTCTCCTTCCATGCAGGTTCGCTCCGAGCCTGTGGCCGCTGAGTTCCTGAGCGCTGGGGAAACTCTTGAAGTGGACAGAGGGAAGGGACACTCTATACTTCTTCTATCAAAGTCACACATTCTTCTCTCTGATTTTGGGATAGGCTCCCTTGAGCCCCAGCCTCTTCCCCGTCTGGAACTCACAGAAACCTGCAGGAAGCAGCCAACCCACCTCGATATTCTGACGTTTCCTTTCTATGTTCCCTGATGCGACAGCCATGGTGAAGCGATTTCACCGCAGACGACTTAAACACGGCTTGGCCTGAAACATGAATGCAGCACATCCACCTGGCATCCTGCTTACTGGCCAGCTTCGATTAAGCCAGGTTTTTAAGTTTCATTGCCATGATTATATTTCTTTGCACATAATTTGGTAATGGGGATACTAAGTGTGGCAGACCAAAGTGGTTTATGCAATAATGGGGCACAGCGGCTCTCCTGGATGGAAAGGCCAAGTGTGGTTCAGCCTTCAGGATCCACCTGATCTAGTATTTCAGGGATACAGAGACAACATCTGTGTGTGTCTCTGTTCTACTTTCGGCCATGTCAGTTTCATTTGAAGCCTGACTCTCGTGGTTGCAGGATGAACACCAACATCTCCCAGAGAAAGTCCTTGTCTATACCCAGGAGGACAGGAGTTCCTCCTGCCTCAATAGAAGTCTTGTTATGCTTGTGGTTAGAGCGACTGGAGTCCTGTGCACTCCTTATCACCAGGGCTAGGGAAGTTCCCAGGGTGGCTTGAGATGGGTCACTTTCCTTTCTGCAAAACAATAATGGAGACAAGACAAGAGGATGGTGTGAATGACTCAGTCTGGCCTCCTCTAAAGTGGGGGTGGGGACGATCCTGTGCAGACGCCACACTAGCAAATTTGAGACAGGGAGGCACCGCTGTGAGTAGACGTGACTAGTACGCATACAAAGTTGAAATGTGGACCTAAATCTCCCCAGTACCCTGGCCTCTTCCTGTTCTTTCTATCTGACCATCAGCACGTTTTTACAGACAGGACATTAAAGCTCATGTATATATTGGCACTGGAATGCAAAGAAATTAGTTTCTGATTTCTTAGGTCCTTTTTGATTCTAACATGTAAAACCTTTATTTTGGGCAGTACTGGGGATCGAACCTAGGGCTCCTCTGCCACGGAGCCACATTCCTTGCTAAGTTGCTGAGGCTGGCCTTGAACTCGTGACCCTTCTGACTCAGCCTCCCTAACAGCTGGGATTACGGGAGTGTGCCACGGTGCCTGCCCACAGTTCTGATTCTAATGATGAAAAACAGGTGCATCATTGTTCACATCCTTGTTCAGATTGTGCTTTCTTCGTCACCAAGTGGCCACCGGCAGAGTGCTGCTGAGTGTTCTCTCTAATGGCACAAGAGTCAACTGAGACCCGAGGAGGCCAAGCAGCTCGTCCAAATCACAAGCTGCCACAGGGCAGAGGTGGGGCTCCACGGGAAATGTCCTGAGGGATGTCTCACCTGCCTGCAGATGTGGCCTCCTGGGGCCAAGGCTGGGTCACTTCACCATCAGGAAGGAGAAAAGGGCCTCTCTCCTCCTCCTCCAAGCGTCCGTGTGCTTTGCCATTCCTGCTCCCTGGCCATCACTGGAGGCATCCACCCTGGGACCAGGGACCTGCTTGGAGGGAAGGGTGACTGGAATCGTCCAGACCCTCGGGAAACCAGGCCTCTCCGAGGGCCTGCCTGTGCCTCGTGCAGTCCTGTTGGGTTGTCCAGCACGTGAGGAGGAGGCTTCTGCTCCCCGGGGGGCCCTGTGGTGCAGCCCATGCGGTGACTAAGGCCCAGCAGGCTGCTGAGGACGCACCGGTGCCTGGGTGCTGATTTGGAGGGAGGCTCGGAGGCCCGTGGCATCATAATTATTTGGTGCTCGTATACTGAAACACCCCACAAATGACAGTAATTATCAAGTCCTGCCTGACGTGACATTTTCCTCCCAACCCTGTAAGATGCTTCAAGCCTTCTCTCCTGCTCCCACGCACCGTCCCTCTCCGGCCCACACCACCTTCTGCTTCCCACGCCATCCTTTCCTCTTCCCCATGACCCGGAGGTCCCTGGCCCCCACTCCCTTCCCACTCCCTGACGAAGCAGATGTGGAGCTGGGGGCACCCGAGACCAGCACTTAGTAGCTGCTCCCAGGCCCTTCATTCCATCCTGTGGGGCACAAAGAGGAGCTGGTTGTCCCCGTCCCTGTGCTGTGCTAGGGACTGGTTTCCCACATGGCAAGTACTGTCCAGGGAAAACTGGACTTGGACACACACAGCCAGATGTTTTTAAATCATCTGTTATTTATTTTGTATGAAAAAAAATATTGCCAAGTTGGGGATGTGGTTCAGTGGTGGAATTCTTGCCTGGCGTGGGTGAGGCCCTGGGTTTCACCCCATGCCCTGCCAAAAAACAAAAACAAACCAGTAAAAAAGCTTAATAGCTCATCAATAGGCAAATGGATAAAAATGACGTGGCCTTTGTACAGTACACACCCCAAGCGACACTTCTGTATATCCTGACAACAGAGATCAACCTGGAGGACTTCAGGCTGAGTGACAGAAGTCGGGTATAGAGCCACAACACCGCGTCATCTCCCTCATATTGGGATCTGAAGAGACCAACTCCGGGACGGAGGGAGTAGGAAGGGGCAGGTGGCATGGGTGGTGGTTGGAACGGGGCGGTGGTCAAGGGCAGGGTTTCAGTTACACAGGAACAGTGTGTTGTGTGGTGTGGTGACCAGAGTCACTAATAATGTAGTCTGTATCGCAAAATTGCTGGAAGAGAGAAGTTGAGGTGTTCTCAGCATGGAGCAATAAGTATTTGAGATGATGTTAATTAGTCTCATATGTTAATTAGTCTGATTTGATCATTTCATAATGTTATAGATATCAAAATGATCATCTTATGTGCCATAAATACACCTAATCATTTGTCAATTAAAAATAAAATAAAACCAGGACAACTTTATTTTTGGAGCAGTTTCAGGTTCACAGTAAAATTGAACAGAACATGCAGAGAGTCCCAATGCACCCTTTCCAGTTCCCCTCTACCACCATCCCCACTGGATAAGTCATAGACCCACAGTGACTTGTCACCACCGACCTCCGAGATTGATGTAATGGTCCGCCCTTGGCGTTGTAGGCGCCACTGGCTTCCACAAGTGTCTGCTGACACGTGCCCACTATGGTGGCATCATTCACAATAGTTTCAGTGACTTAAAAGTCCTCTGTTCTTCGCCTGTTCAACCCCCCTCCTCCTAAACCCTGGCAATGCACTCCTCTTCCTACACTCTCTGCGGTTCTGTCTACAGAATGTCCTACATTTGGAATCGTATGAAATGCAGTTTCTCAGGTTGGCTTCTTTTATTTAGTAGATGCATTGAAGGGCCCTCCACCCCCCACCTCGTGGCTTGATGGTGCGTATCTTTTAGAGCCAGCCAAGACTCCATTGTCTACATGCACTGTGGCTCAACCTCACCCACTGAAGGACACCTTGGTTGCTTCCAGGTTTTAGCAATGGTAAGTAGTAAAACTGCTATAAATATCGGTTATTGTGTGGACATGAGTTTTCAGTTCATTTGATTCAGTTACAAGGACTGAGATTGCTGGATCACATGGTGAGAGTGTGTTTACTTTTGTAAGAAACTACTCCATGATTTCCCAGAGTAACTGTGCCATCTTGCCCTCCCCGGGAGTTCCTGTAGCTCCACCTCCTCACCAGCACTTGATGCTGTCAGTGTTTTGGAGTTTAGAACATTCTACCAAAAAAATTTGGTAGAATGAGATATTTGCAGTTAAATTAAAACAATAACGAGATATTATTGTTTTAATCTAACTGCAAAATTAAAACAATAATATCTCACTATTGTTTCAATTTGCAGTTTTTTAATTGATCTATCAATATTGAGCATCTTCGCTATCATTGGTGAGATGTTTCTTGAGGTATTTTGATCATTTTTAAATTGGGTTGTTTATTTTCCTTTTGTTGAAATTTAAGAGTTCTTTGTATATTTTGAAGACAGTAAAGTTTTGACTAAAGTCAGTTATGTCTTCTTTTGGGGGTACTACAAGGGATTGAACTCGAACACTGAGCCACATCCCCAGCCCTATTTTGTATTTTATTTAGAGACAGGATCTCACTGAGTTGCTTAGAGCCTGGATTTTGTCGAGGCTGACTTTAAACTCACAATCCTCCTGCCTCAGCCCCCTGAGCAGCTTGGATTACAGGCATGCACTACCACGCCCAGCCAGTTGTATCTTTTGCAAAATTCTTTATAGTTTGTGGCTTATCTTCTCATTCCCTCATCATTGTCTTTTCTAGAACAGAAGTTTAAATTTCAATGGACACCAACTTATCAGGTTTTTCTTTTATGGATGGACACTTTGGTGTCATATCTAAAAAGTCACCACCATGCCCAAGGTCACCTACATTTCTTTCCTTTTGTCTTTCGTCTGTGATCCACTTTGAGTTAATTTTTGTGAAGCATGTCCTCTGCCTTCAGTCACTGTACTACAGCTTGCTTTTCACAGCATTTTATGTAAATGAAAGTGTCACATTTTTCTGCCTTCTTTCACTCAGTCTAATTATTGTAGCATGTATGGATAGTTTATTTGTAATTGCCATACTATTGTAATATTCTTTTGCATGGATATACCATTACGTTTTAATTCAGTCACCTGTTGGGCATGTGGTTTGGTTCCAGTTTTTGCCTATTACAAATAAAACTGCCAAAAACATTTATGGGCAAGTCTTCATGCAAATATCTGCTTTTGTTTCATTTTGGTAAATAACTGGAAGAGCAATGGCTGGATCATATAGTGGTGTGTTTAATTTTAAAGAAACTACCTGCTTTCTAAGTGGTTGTACCATTTTATATGCCCACAGGTAATGTCTCTGAGTATTCCAGTTACACCACATCCTTGCTAACTCTTCATATGGTGATTTTTATTTTAGCCATGAGAATAGGTGTATAGTGGCCTCTCATTGTGAATTTGATTTGCTTTCTCTTCTGACTAGTAATGTCTGGCATTTTTGCATGTGCTTATTTCCAGTTGTAAATCTTCTTTGGTTTGTTGCTATGTTTGCTTAAATCCTTTGCCAGTTTTTGGAACTAGATTATTTTCTTATTATTGGATTTAAGTACTCTTTATATATTCTGGATACAAGTTCTTCATCAAATATATAATCTGCAAACATTTTTCCCCCTGGATGGCTCATATTTTCATTCTCTTACCAGTGTTTTTTGAAAAGAAGAAGTTTTTAATTTTGATGAAGCCTAATTTATCAATTAGTTCTTTGTGGATCATGTTTTTGATGTCATATCTAAGAAATGTTCATTTAACCCAACTCTTCTCTTACACAAGAGTTTTCTCTTAGGTTTTATTCTAGAAATTTTATGGTTTTATGTTTTGCACTTAGGTCTAAAACCTATTTTGAGTTAATATTTGTATATGGCATGAGTATGGACCAAAATTCTTTTTTGCTTTTTTTTTTTTTTTTGGTACTGGGGATTGAACCCAGGGGCGCTCAACCACCGAGCCATATCTCCAGCCCTGTTTTGAATTTTATTTTGAGACAAGGTCTCACTGAGTTGCTTAGGGCCTCTCTAAACTGCTGAGCCTTGCTTTGAACTCACAATCCTCCTGCCTCAGCCTCCTGAGCTGCTGGGATTACAGGTGTGTGTCAATAAGCCTGGCCTTTTTCTGCATATGGAGACTCAAATTTTTGCAGCACCTTTTGTTAAAAATGTCATTTTTTCTTCTTTTAATTGCTTTTGCATCTTTATATAAAACCATTTGTATGATCAGCATGAGTTTATTTTGATTTCACTGTTTTGCTCCATTGATTTTTATGTCTTCTTTCTGTAAGTACCACGCTGTCTTGATTACTATGGCTTAAATAAGTCTTGAAATCAGTGTTAATATTCCAATCTTGTTCTTCTTTTTCAAAGTTGTTTTCGTTGTACTAGGTCTTTTGAATTCCCATATGAATTTTAGAAGCAGTTTGCCAATTTCTATTACATTAAAAAAACTTCTGGGATATTGACTGGGCTTGCAATGAAGGTATAGATCAACTTGCAATGAATGTATAGATTAACATACTGAGTTTCCTCACCCATTAACACGGCATAGCTCTCCCTTTATTTAAGTCTTCTTCCATTTGTCTCAGCAATGCTTTGCAGTTTTCAGTAACTATAGATCTTCTATCAAATTTATCATTAAGAAATTCATATTTTGATGGTTTTGTAAATGGCATTGCCTTTTATATTCCCATTTCTGATAGTTGTTACTAGTAAAGAGAAATGCAATTTTGTTTTTAATGCTTAACCTGTAGCTTTACAGACTTTTGAAGACACCTGTAAGTTTCAGTTTTTCCGTTGGATTTTCTATAAATAGTCTTATTATTTGCAAATAAAGTGATTTTTACTTTTCATTCATTTTCAAAGGTCTTTAACTTGCCTCATTGCACTGGCTTAACTATCCAATATAAAAATAGTTAAATAGAAATGATAAGAGATGACACTCTTGCTTTATTCCTAATCTTAAGGATAAAGTACTCAGTCTTTTAAACTTAACTATAATGATAACTGTGGATTTATTATAGTGTTCCAGGTCAGACTGAAGACATTCCTCCTAGATTTCAGAGAGATTTTTGCTTTTTTTTGCTTTGTTTTCTTGAGGTGGGGGCTCACTATGCTGCCCAGGCTGCTCTTGGATTCGTGGGCTCAAGCCATCCTCCTGCCTCAGCCTCTTGAATAGCTGGCCTGACTTCTGAGAGTTTTTTTTTTTTTTTTAATAAGGAATGAATGTTGGATTTTGTTAATGCCTTCTCTTAATATATTGAGATGATCATGTGTGAGTTCCCCTTTTTTATCACAGTAACGTTGGCTTTTCAAGTATTGAGCCCAACTTGCATTCTTGGGATAAATTGTGCCTGAATGTGACATGTTTTCCTCTCTTTTACAATATTGGGCTTGAGTTGCTAAATTTTTAATGATATGTGTAATTCACATGCCGTAAAATTCACAAGTTCAAGTGTGCAACGCAGCGACTTTTACTGTATGCTCCATATAGCTGACCCGCACCATTGTCCAATTCTAGAACATTTTCCTCACCCTAGAAACCTCCTATCTGTTAGCAATCACTCTTCATTTCTCTTCCATCAACTTGTGGCTTTCTGTCTCTTTGCATTACCAACTTTGGGCATTTTGTATCCGTGGAATCAAACAATACGTGGCCTTTTGTGCTGACATGTTTCGTATAGTAGGGTGTTTTCAAGATTATCTCTGTTGTGGCATGTGTCAGTACTTCATCTGATCTTTCATTTCAAGATGGATTGGGGGAAGAACACTGGGTGTGATGTCTGCCTCTGAGCTGGCCTAAGGACACAGTGTGTCCTGGGAACCGCAGTGCACTCTGCCGGCCCGTCCCTGGAGTCCGTTCAACCTGCTGCATTCAGATGTTCCCTCCCCACGTCCCCTCCCCTAGGCCCCTGGCAACCACCATTCGGCTCTTTGATTCTACACATCTGGCCGTTTTAGAGATCTCATGGAAGTGGACTCCAGCAGCTTCTCTGTGCATGGCTGGCTTATTCCACCTGGTATCGTGTGCTCCAGGTTCACCCAGGTCGCCAGGTATTGCAGAATGACCTTTGCATTCCCTTCAGCAGCTTGCAAGAGTTCCACGTTCTCTACATCCTTCAACACTTGTTGTCCTTCTAAAACAAGAACAAAGAACAACTTTTAAAAATATTAGTCACAGCCGTTCTAACAAGTGTGAGGCCATCTCTCTCTGTGGTTTTGATTTGCACTTCCCTTATGATTGGTGACACTGAGAGCATTTTTTTTTCATGTACCTGGTGGCCATATGTATGTCTTTTTAGGAGAAATGCCTATTTAATTACTGAATACTAGGAGTGGAACTGCTGGGTTATGTGATAAAGCTGCAGATACATTTTTAAAGAAATGCTGAAGTGTTTTCCAAAGAGGCTACACCATTTTACTTCCTACCAGCACTGTATGAGAGATATAATTTCTCCTTCTATGCTCACCAACACTTCTTGTTGGTGGTGCTTTTGATTACAGACATTCTAGTGAGTGAGAAGTGATATCTCATTCACAACTATTTGGGGTACTGGGGATTGAGCCCTGGACATTCTAACACTGAGCTGCATCCCCAGCACTTTTTATTTTTTGTTTTGAAATGGATCTTGCTAAGTTGCTGAGGCTGGCTTTGAACTTGTGATCCTCTTTCCTCAGCCTCCCAATTGCTAGGATTACAGGAGAGTGCCACCATCCAGGCTCATTGTGGTTTTGATTTGCGTTTCTCTGAGGGCTAATGATGTTGAGCATCCCTTTAAGTGCTAATTAGCCGTTCCTATTCTTACTCTTTGGGGAAATTTCTATTCAAATCCTCCACCCAATTTTTAAATGGATTATTTACCTTTTTATTGGTGAGTTCACACGAGGTTTTCTCATTTCTGAATACTTGCCCTTTATCAGATACATAATCGCCAGTGTATTCTGCCTTCCATAGATTCTTTTCACTAGCTTGGTGGTGTCCTTTGACACATACATGTTTTAAAGTTTTATATTTTTACTTTTTTGTGTGTGCTTTTTATATCATCTCTGGAACATCTCATTGCTTAATCGAAGGTCACTAACATCTCACCTATGTTTCCTTATACAGATTTTATAGTTTTGTTTTTTAAGCCTTGGATCCATTTTGTTTAATTTTGTATAGTCTCAACTTACAGTAGTTTCACTTTTAATTTTTTTGACTTTAAGATGATACTAAAGCAATATACATTCAGTAGAAACTGTACTTCAGATTTTAAATCTCAGTCTTTCCCTGGGCTAGTGATATGTGCACGTTATTTTCTCATGACGCTTGGTAGCAGCCTCAGCCTCAGCTCCCCGTCGGCCATGCGATCAGGAAGGGACACTGCAGACTGTCCCATGTACTGGGCTGCTAAGCTGACCGTGCAGTAGATCAGGTGTGTTAAGAGCATTGTCCATTTACAATGTTTTTAATTTACAATGGGTTTATCAAGACATAACCCCCTTGCAAACAGGAGCGTCTCTGAATATGCCGTGAGGTGGGGTCCAACTTCATTCTTTTGCGTGAATGGTGTCCCAGCATTATTTGTTAAAAAAAAAAAAAAGGTTTTTCTTTCTCCATTGAGTATTTTGAGAACTTCTTTGAAGATCAATTGCCCATAAACCTGAGGGTTTATTCCTGGACTCTTAATTCTATTCCATATGTCTATGTGTCCTAGGTCAGGACCACCAGGCTGGATGACAGTAGTGAGTTTTGATGATGTGGTAACATTTTGTTTAGATTTGGGCACCTCTCTATGAGAGATATTGGCCTGTAGTTTTCTTGTCATGCCTTTGTCTGGTTTTGGTATCGGGGTGCTAACTGCTGCTCCCTGGACTGAGTTGGGAGTGTTTTCTCCTCCTCTACCTTCTGGAGGATTTTGTGTAGAATTTGTAATATTTCTTAAAACATCTGATGGCTACTCAGGGAAGCCATCTGAGCACGGAGTTTTCTTTGTGTGAAGGTTTCCAGCTTATTTAATAGATAGAGGGCTATTCCTGACATCCCCTTTTTCTTGAGTGAGTTTTAGTAGTTTGTGTCTTTGAAGGAATTTTAAAAATTTTTTATTTTTTATTTTTTAGTTTTCAGAGGACACAACATCTTTGTTTTTTGTATGTGGTGCTGAGGATCGAACCCAGGCCGCACGCATGCCAGGCGAGCACGCTACCGCTTGAGCCACATCCCCAGCCCCCTCTTTGAAGGAATTTGAGAATTAGCAATCATTTCTTGAGCTAGACTTTACTGTAATTACCAAGCCCATTAGGATGGATACTCTTTGTAGGTGAGAACAGTGCCACTTATATGTTGTATTTCTCACGCTCGACCCAGGATGCAGCATAGAACAGGGGCTCATTAATGTCTCGGGGAGGGGACGTGGTGTGGCAGGCATTTGAAACAGGTCCTTATAGAGATTGCTTTGGTGATCAAAATCTATATCAAAGCAACTGAAATGAATGACTGAATGTATTGTCTTGTGGAGTCCAGAAAGGTCATGTTTTAATGAGAAGTAGAGATGATAAATAGCTAAAAAACTGAATGAAAATAGAGCTTCTAAAATTACTGAAGTGATAATCAAAGTCATTTAAATTATAAAAACGTACATTTCTACTCTTCCTGCTGCTAAAAATTTAAAAAGATTGAGCATATGCAGAAATACTATGGGTTTGAGGAAATCGGGGCTTTCACTAAGTTAGAGGCTTCTGCACAAGGCATTTTAGCCACATAGACCAGATCTACAATGGCTCTACTCTTTAGCCTAGCTGCAGCACCCAAAGTCTCTGACATCTTTCTGCACATCTAGGGCATGTGGTGACCCTGCCAGCAAGAAGCCCTCCCACCCACCTCCCAGAGGGTGAGTCACAGCTGAAGGGAGGTGCAGGAGCCCGGGAGCCCTGGGGTGTGGCCTCCAGGAAGCTGGGGAAATGCAAGCTAGGAGGTCAGCTCTCCTTCCTCCCTTCTGCCTCTGCATGCAGCTTTGGTCTCTCATCTACCAAACCTGATGAACCAATAAGATCTTGTAGTCAGAAAGAAAAGGGTAACTAGTTCCATTTTAGTCTTGAAAAAAAAATGGAGGCATTAAAAAGAAAAAGGAAGCTTAGCACTGGGGTGAAAGAAAGAAAGAAAAGAAAAAGAAAAAGATTCACTGATTCGGTTTTACCTCCTTCCATTCTCCATCCAGCAGCACCCCCACTCCGCCCCTCCCCCTTCCAGGGTCCAGGTCATTGAGAGAGCAGAGGATGGATGGGATGAGCCTTGTGTCAATCATTCTTCTCCTGGGGCAAGGGGCTGGCATGAGGAAGAGGAGAAGGAGGAAGGTGGCAGGGATGAGCTACAGGCTGGTGCTGATGGGTGCACAGCCAATAATGAAATGTAAATTTTCAGTGGAGTTCAGAACTGAATCTTAATGAAAGGTGTTATTAAATTCAGCAAAATACAAAGAAGTATTAACCGAACAGAACTGATTAGTTCATAAAAAGGGAATAGATTACAGCTCGCATCATTCTTGTCTAGACAAATCACTTAGGTTCACATGTGCTGGTTTTAATTAGCATCACAGAAATTGAGCATTCTGTAGCCTAAAATGTCATTATTCAACAAATAAAAAACCCCCACACATTTAATAAAGAAAAGCAAAGCTCAAACAATTGCTTCTCACACTCCCTACATACACCGGGTTTCTTCCCCTCCCCATTTAACTGCAAAATCCACATGCGTCAAAAATGCTGCTGCTTCTCATGTCCAACAGAAGATGTTTTGCTCCCCCCTCCCCCCACCATGGTGTCATGCAAGGTGTGATTCCCACAGAAGCCACGCACAGGACTGAGTACACCACAGAAGAAACTTTCCATTTTTAGCCAAAGTTGAGAGGTTTTTTTCTTCCTCTTTTTCTTTTTTTAACCCTTTGGGAAATTGGAAGTGGATCTTGACTTGCTGGCCAAATTCCTATCCAACAGTGACCTTCAATGGGAAGGCACAGGGCTGGTGTTTTTTTAAGCCATTGGAATCACCGTCCAACCTTTCACAATGACTAGGCAGGGGCGCTGGGGTCACAAGGTAAGGACAATGGAGGGTCAGCTTGGGGCACCCTGACAGTGCACCAGGGACTGGGCACCCAAATCAAGAGATACCTACTGTCTCACAGTTCTGGAGGCTGGAAGCCCAAGGTCAAGGTGCGGGGGGGGGGGGGGGGGGGTCTGTTTTGAGCCTCTATGAAGTTGGAGGGAAAGCCTGTGTCCTGACTATCATAAGCGGTCTGTGGGCTGTGTGTGGACTATGTTGTGCATAGTAGCCTCCTGAGGGGATAAAGCTGGCACTGGGAACTCCCTGGGGCACTCTCCACGTGGATTGAACACCTGATACAGGTGAACTTCCCCCTCCGGCTCTGCCTAAGATCCCACCTAGCACCTGATGGGTGTGGCCTGCCGAGATGTCAATCAACCTGCTGACTTCAAGACTTCACAAAGCAAGACTCTGCCCTTGAAACCTCATGCTGCCTTTGATGTACCCTTAAATAAACCATCAGAGCCATTTTGTCTTGTCTAGTTCAAGAACCCATGTGGACTAGATTCATCAAGGGCTTCATTTTTGTAAATATATTTCTGAGTATTTGTGTTTTATTATTTGTTAGTTATTTGAGATTAAGATTTAAGGTGGCTATTTAGGGTGGCTCAGAGTCCTCTGGGCAGAAGAACCTTCCAATGAGACGCTGGCTGTCTTCCCCCAAAACCTGACCATGAAGGAAGACCACCTGGTGGCCATCCAGCAGCCCCTCTCCACAACACAGCCCAGGCCCACTCGGTGCACAGGGGACACTTGTCTTCCGACTATAGATATGGAACGTGCCTGGGAGACCGTGTCTTCCTCACCACTGTGCTTCAGAAATTGCTGGAGCTCCACTCTGTGGGGTGTCTGAGCAATTAAGGGCCATGACAATGTGGTGTGGAGCCTGGGCCCAGTGAATCCTCTCTTTCTTCCCTCTTCCACCTGCCCAGCACCTGGTCCAGGCTCTGTCCTAAGGACAGTCCCAGGAATAATCTGAAGGGGTGGATGGGGGAGGAGGCAGACCAGGGAACTGGTGTATGGCCTGATCTATGATCCTACTGGACAGTAGGGGGCTGTGTGAGCTCAAGGGCCCTAATTCCTGGGTGGAGGGAGGGAGGGAGGAGGAGGGAAAGAGCACAGTCCAGGGAGATCTGGCAGAGGTGAGAACACTGGGGACTGAGCTTCAAAGGATGGGGAGAATTAAGTCCAGGGGTGGTGGGCAGTACGTGGTCCAAGGGCACTGTCCTGAAGCCATGGTGACCAGTGCCAAGCGGGGACCCTCCTGACTCTGAATGAGCTGGTGTGCAGGGGAGGTCCACCCCACTCTCCTCACCTCCCATTACAGCTCCACCTTCCCAGGACAAGGGAAGGGTACAACTTCCTTCTGTCCTAGAGGAGGTTGGACTAGATGTCCTCAATGTAGTTCAGGTGAGGTGACACCCACAGCAGGGCAGTCTTAGAGGGTGGCAGGAGACCCTCAAGGGCCGGCTCAAGTCTGAGACAGGAGGGACCCAGGACAGAGCAGTAGACCCAGGGGATGCTTTTCCTGCAGAGCAACAGGCAGCCGCGTTTTTATCGTAGACTCTCCAGCAGCAGCGGGAGGGCTTTCAGCGAGAGGAGCCCGGCTGCTTTGGAGCCCAGGTCCTGGCCCTCGGTGACCCGCTGCGCAGGGAGGGCCTGGCAGCCGGTGCGCGCCGTGGCGCTCGGGCGCGGCAGCTGTGCCCGTCTGCCCAAGGGTTAACCCGTTCCCCTGCAGCTGCCGCGCGTGCCGTGCAGAATCTCACCAGAAGAGGGTACAGTTGAAAAGCTCTTGACGTCAGGCTGGAATTCCTATTGTGTTTGGAAACGGCTTGGGCAAAGCGAGACAAGTTCGCTCTCCGCACACCTCGGCGCACGGCCGCGGGTCCGGCAGCTCGGAACCGGCCCGCGCTGCCGGCGCACCCCGGGAAGGAGAACCTGCCTGCGGCCCACGAGAGGAGCCCTCCGGGGGAGGCCGAGCCAAGCGGCACATCGCGCCGCCCGGAAGCGGGGGTGAGTGCCCCCAGCGGGGCCGCGGGCCTGGAGAACCCCCACCGGCGCGCCCCGGCGCCCGGATGCCTGCCCTGAGCCCCGCCGCCGGGTGCATGCCTCCGCCAGGGCCACCCAGCCCTTAGCTGCGGGCTGTGACCGCCCTTCCCCGCAGGCTCAGCCCGAGAGCCGCGCACTGGTGGGACCCGCCGGACCCCCGGCGGCGGCGGCGGCGGCCGGGGACGCGGAGCCGGGGCTGCGAGGGCACACACCGGGAGCATGGACGGGTCCGGGGAGCACAGCCTCCAGGAGGCGGGCAGCCAGGGCTCCGCGGCCGGCGACGACATTGAGATCGTCGTCAACGTGGGGGGCGTGCGGCAGGTGCTCTACGGAGACCTCCTGAGCCAGTACCCCGAGACCCGGCTGGCGGAGCTCATCAACTGCTTGGCGGGGGGCTACGACACCATCTTCTCCCTGTGCGACGACTACGACCCCGGCAAGCGCGAGTTCTACTTTGACCGCGACCCGGACGCGTTCAAGTGTGTCATAGAGGTGTACTATTTCGGGGAGGTGCACATGAAGAAGGGCATCTGCCCTATCTGTTTCAAGAACGAGATGGACTTCTGGAAGGTGGACCTCAAGTTCTTGGACGACTGTTGCAAGAGTCACCTAAGCGAGAAGCGCGAGGAGCTGGAGGAGATCGCGCGCCGAGTGCAGCTCATCCTGGACGACCTGGGTGTGGACGCGGCCGAGGGCCGCTGGCGCCGCTGCCAGAAGTGTGTCTGGAAGTTCCTGGAGAAGCCCGAGTCGTCGTGCCCCGCACGCGTGGTGGCCGTGCTGTCCTTCCTGCTCATCCTCGTCTCGTCAGTGGTTATGTGCATGGGCACCATCCCGGAGCTGCAGGTGCTGGACGCTGAGGGCAACCGCGTGGAGCACCCGACGCTGGAGAACGTGGAGACGGCGTGCATCGGCTGGTTCACGCTCGAGTACTTGCTGCGCCTCTTCTCCTCGCCTAACAAGCTGCACTTCGCCCTGTCCTTCATGAACATCGTGGATGTGCTGGCCATCCTCCCCTTCTATGTGAGCCTCACGCTCACGCACCTGGGCGCCCGCATGATGGAGCTGACCAACGTGCAGCAGGCGGTGCAGGCCTTACGGATCATGCGCATCGCGCGCATCTTCAAGCTGGCGCGCCACTCCTCGGGTTTGCAGACCCTCACCTACGCCCTCAAGCGCAGCTTCAAGGAACTGGGGCTGCTGCTCATGTACCTGGCCGTGGGCATCTTTGTCTTCTCGGCGCTGGGCTACACCATGGAACAGAGCCACCCCGAGACCCTGTTTAAGAGCATTCCCCAGTCCTTCTGGTGGGCCATCATCACCATGACTACTGTGGGCTACGGTGACATCTACCCTAAGACCACTCTGGGCAAGCTTAACGCGGCCATTAGCTTCCTGTGTGGGGTCATTGCCATCGCCCTGCCCATCCACCCCATCATCAATAACTTCGTCAGGTACTACAACAAGCAGCGCGTCCTAGAGACGGCCGCCAAGCACGAGCTGGAGCTCATGGAACTCAACTCCAGCAGCGCAGGTGAGGGCAAGCCTGGGGGCTCCCGGAGCGACCTGGACATCCTCCCCCCAGAGCCTGAGGGGAAGGAGGGGACAAGCTGGGGCAGCCGGCTGAAGCTCTCCCACAGCGACACCTTCATCCCCCTGCTGACGGAGGAGAAACACCACAGGACCCGGCTCCAGAGCTGCAAGTGAGAGGAGGGTATCCCGGGAAGAGATGGACGGACGGGACCGTGGGGATGGTGGGCTGCTCGAGAGGAGCTGCCCTGTGGCCCTCAGCCCTCCCCTGAGCAGACTCTGAAGGCCAAGGCTGGGTGAGCCTCCTGGGGCAGGTTGTGCAGGAGCCCTGGAGAGGGTGCCAGAGCCACAGGGCAATGGGGGACCGTGATCCCACGCCCCCTTCCGTGTCTCCTTCACAAAGCCTCCTGCTCCATGAACCCTTCCTCACTGTGGGTTCTGTCCTAGGCTGGCTGTCACCCCAGGGTGGCTCAGACGCACTCCCTGCAGGGCCAGCAGGTAGGTGTGCAGCCGGGGTGGGAGAGCTATTTTTAACTGAAAGCTAACTATGAAGGGATAGGAGGAGGCAGGTCCAGTGCCAAGGGGCCTGGCCACGTTCCAGGAGGCCCGTGCAGGCCACTTCTTCTCCTGTTCCCTTCTTGGGAAGGTCAGTTCCCTGAGCACCCCCTGGAGGAGGGAGAGACCACAGAGCCCGCAGAGCTGGGAGGTTTTCACGACTTCTTGGTTCTGACCCCAGTACTTCTGAGGCACCTGCTAAGTGGACAGCTCTCAGCGTGGCCTCCAGAGGCTCACTGCCAGCCTCGTCTGAGAGCCCCAGGGAAACAACCAGACAGACCTGGGTTTAAGCTCAGGGAATGAGGAGATGAGAGATGGCTTGGAGCTTAAATGCTTTTCTCTAGTGCCCCTCCCCACCACTCTCCTACAGCGGTGTGACCTTAGGCCTGTTGATTAATCTCTCTGCTCCTCATCCTGATTATTAAGTGGGGATATAAAATTATGACCTCAGAGAATCATGGTTCTTAGTTCAGGGCCCAGCACTTAGTAAGTGCTCAATAAATGATAGCTGTTTCTGTTGCTCTACTCTGGGAAGCAAGTGAGTTGTAGTTGCCCACTATGGTCTCCACAGCCTAGGCAGAGGAGGCAGGGACAGGGCATTGCCATTCTGTTCTTGGTGGAAGGCAAGAGTTAGTCCTGCAGGTCCTTCTCTGGCTTCTGCCTTCCCGCTTCGGACTGTGAGCCCTACAGTCCCGTCCTTTCCTCCCTGGGTGGAGGGAGGGACCCTGCAGTTGGGCAGAGGTGGAGGGTTCAGATGAGGAAAGGAGGCTCCTCCTCAGTCTGCCACCATCCCGGACTACGCTCCTATTTCCTGGGCCTGCGATTTCCCCTAGGTGAGAAGAGGGATGATTTCTCAGGCCTCTGCCAGGTCTGCCTGCCAGGATTTTGCAGCCTTGGACTGGGGCTCCGGGAGGCAGAAGCTGTCCTCTGGAGGGGTCCTTGGGGGCAGGTCTTGGAGAGAGTTAGGGTGGTTCTTGTGGGATGCAGAGCTGCATGTGAGAGCAGAGCACCCAGCTGTGGTGGAGCCGGCTGTGGGTGGACGGTGTGGCAGGCCTGCCGAGGCTGCTGGAGGGGGGCTCCGCTGTGTCCGGCCCTCCCCGGGAGCACTCTGCAGGGGCCTGGGCACCTCCGACCAGGCTGGCCAGGACTGCTGTCCTGAGCTGACACTGTGTGCCTGTCCCTCCTTTGCTCTAGGAGGAAACTGGTCCTGTGGTCACCCCAGGTGGAGGAATAGAGGTGGGGGCTAAAGAAGGGGGACTCAGTGGAGGGAGGAGGGGGCTTCGGGCCTGCGGGGGGTGTGGCCTGTGTATCTGGGGCCCAGGCAGCTTGCTGAGTTGGTGGGTTTCCTCTCTGTCCCTTTCCCCCAGAGTTCCTGGAAAGCCCGGGGCCCGTGCCAGCCTGAGGGCTTTGAGCCCTGGAAAGGGGAGAAGCTCAGGGTTTGCAGAGAAGCCAGGATGATGAGGCAGGAGGCCGAGGTGGCCAGGCAGGAGGCCGAGGTGGCCGCGAGGCCCAACGCCCAGTGTGGTCTTGTAGCTCCCAAACCAGTGTGGGCTCCTCTCCTTACAAGGAGGAGACTGAGTCCCGGAGGGTAGCCCCTCGTGTGAGATCTCCATGAGTCAGGATCAGAGGGCTCCTGGTCCCAGAGGGCCTCAGCCTGTGACAGTGACATGCTTCGTCATGAAGGAGTGGCCTGGGAGAGGAGAGGCAGCTCTCAGTCCCTGGGACATCTTTCTGGGGTCAGGTACTTGAATTTTGCTTTCTATTAGAACAGACTTGGGAGCTTTAAAAGCTGCCAGTGTCCAGGCCGTGCCCTGTTCCTATTAAATTAGAATCTCTGGGGGTGACACTTAGGCGTCAGTATTTTTTTTTAACTTTAACGTGCACATGAGTCATCAGAGATTTGTTAAAACGTGGATTTTAAATTTGTGAAGCTGGTGGGGCCCTGGCGTTCTGCTTTCCCAAGGAGCTCCCAGGTTTGGCTGGGGAGGACCTCAGCTTCCTTCCAACAGCCAGAGGCCAGAGCAGGAATCGGCCAGCAGTGGCTTGAGGGCCTGTGAATTAAGAAAGGTTTTTATATTTTTAAACAGTTGGAAAAACTTAAAGGAAGTCTAACATTTTGTGACTTGTGAAAAGTGCATAAAACTAAAATTTCAGTGTCTGCAAATAAAGTCTTATTGGAATAGAGCCCTGTCCGTGATTTGTTCTGGAATTGCCAGTGTTTGCTCTCGAGCTGCAGGTCGGAGCTCGGGAGCTGTGAGGTCAGATGGCCCTTGGCACTTACGAGTTACTCTCTGGCCATTCCTGAGAGTAATTACTGAGACACCAACCCCGTCTGCGGGAGCTGGTGTCCAGGTGAGGCCTTGGAGAGCCAGTAGGAGCTCTCCCTCCAGGAAGAGGAGACTCCCAGCTCCACACAGGGGTTGTGAAGGACCCCCACAGTGTGGGCCAGCCTCAGAGACGAAGAGACTACTCTTAAAGCCCCAGGGTGGCACAGGGATTGCCCTGAAGAGGTGTCCTCCTCTGTCACCTCAACAGGGCCCAGGGCTCAAGCATCCCCAGGACCCCATTGAATTCCTTCAGGAGGCTCCCTGCAGACCTGGCTTCCACTTCCACCCCAGGCTTCTTCCCTCCTGTCTGGACCCCCAGTCGCAGTCTGCCAGGACTCCTGTCCTGGGACGCTCCCGTCACATGCTGTCCTCCAGCGTGGGCGAGCCTCACGTACCCCGCTGATGTTTGTGGAGAGACAGAAAGCTATTTCTGGGAGTTGCAGAAGGTCCAAGTCACAACAAAAGTGAGCTGTCATCCAGTGTCCCCTCATTGTTCAGATGGGAAAGCAGTGGCCCTGAATCCCACCCATCTGAGGGAGGCCACGTAGCAAAGGCCCGCAGGTCTGTGGGCAAAGGGCCACCTCCTTCTCCTTCCCCCACCGTGGGAGCACAGGACTGTCACGGCAAAGCTGTGGGGCTGTGAGTGCAAGACGGCGTGTGTGAAATCGAGTCCATCCTGACTTCTAAATGGAAGGACGTGGGTGACGTTTTCAGTTTCATTTTAGCCTCCAAATAGCTCCAGGTGATAAACGAGTTGTCCTCCGTTTTGAAGATGGGGAAACTGAGGCCCCGAGGGCAGGAGCCACAGGCTGGTGCTGGTGGCAGAGGTGGGAGTCTCCAGGACACACTCACCCGGCGGCCATCCGGGCCCCACCTCAGGGCACCTGGGCTTCCTGACCAGGGGAAGGAGGCTGTCCCACAGCCTCTCTGGAAGGCCTCACCTCGGGAGCCCTGTGGCCTGGCTGGTGGTCTCTGTGAGTGGGAGCACATCTGCCCAGGTGACGCTAGGTGGTGGCCTTCAGCATCCGTCCTGCGTATTGTGGGAGGTGTCTGGAGCTCTGGCCTCCCATCTGGGGCCTGGGGGTACCTCGTAGAGAAGGAAAATGGTGGGGGCATGTGTGAAAGGGGCAAGGCCTGGGGTCCTCACACACACTCTCTGAGACACCCCCGGGAAGACTAGCAGGAAAGGCTAGCAGTGTCCCAGCTTATGGCCCGAGTTCCTTGCCCTCCGGGGGCTTTCGGCCACAGGGCAGGCCCGGTGGCAATGCCTGTGAGGCAGGGGCCTTGCAGCCCCTGTGAAGGGGTGCCTGCCCCTCCAAGCCTCCCCGCAGGAAGCTGATGACACACCTCCCCAGCTCCCCGCGTCTCCCAGGGAGATGGGAGATGAGACGTTTCCAGAGGCCTCCCACCTGTCGCCTGTGGGAAGGCAGCTCCGCGCACCGTGGGCCTGGCAACGCGCCTGCCAGCCGCCTGGGGCGCGGATCTCACCGCCACCCATGATCTGGGGTGGGAGCTCCCCCTGAATCCCTTTCTCCACTTGGAGCAGCCCAAGATGTAGCACAGGGACCATGTGGGCTTCCAAAGGGAAAAGCCAACATCCCTGGGGACTCTGCTTAGTCACCTCCTCGTTTCTGAGGCTGTTGCTGCCATCCAGCCAGACTGCCAGGGCTGCTGTCGTCACAGCTGTCACAGCATCGTCACTCCTCCAGCTGTGGCCAGAGAGCCGTGGTTGCTCTAGCTGCAGGTGGGACCGTGAGGTCCCTGGCGTCACAGGAAGTTGCCGGTGGTCACATAGAGGTGGATGCAGCCTCCAGCGTGGCCCCAGCAAGTGCACACCCTATCTTGGCCCTGCTTGCCAGCAGCAGCAGCCATCGTCCCGAGCAGTGGGGCTCTTGGCTGCCTGTGTCCACCCTGCACTCCAGCTTAGTCTCTGGGTCACTTCTCCAGCAAGAGATTTCACTGCCGGTGAAAGATGGCCCGTGGGGCACCTGCTGCCACTCGCTCTTGCCCAGATGGCAACTGACGCCTGCTGTCAAGGGCTTGGCTGGATAGAGGGGGCTGTGCCTGCTGGTGAGGCAGCCCAGACCTCGGAGGACATGCCAGGCGGCCTCGGCTGGGCTGGCCGTGCAGTGGCTGAGCTGTCGGGGCCACCACTCTGCGCTGCTCTCGTCCTCTTGCTCCTTTGTCGGGTTTGGCCGAGTAGGTCTTACCTGGCCTGGAGCACCTGCCTCAGAAGAGGCCCCACGGAGACCCAGCAGCCAGTTTCTAGATGACTGGACCCTCATGGGGCCCCAGCCGCTGCCCATGCCCTATTCCTGCAGGAGGGCTGAGATGGACCCTCTTTCCTTCCCTTTGGTTGTCCCCAGCCAGGTGGTGAAGACTCTCGTGGCCCAGCCCCTCACTCCCCACCCTCAACCTTCATTGCAACTTCCCACCAGCCGGGGGCCGAGTCCTGCTATCACTCCTCATGCTGCTTTTCCTTGATTCCTCTGACGGTGGCATGAGCCCTGTGGGTCACAGATGTGTGTGGTCACCCACAGCAGTGCCAGGCACATTGGCAGTGCAGGGGATGAGCCCGTGTCCCCCTGTGGGCACCGGGAGCAGACCTAGACGGTTGCCCTTACGTTCTGCCTGTGTCTGTCTTGTCTCTGGATGGGGAGGTCCTCTTGCCTCTGCGCCTTGTTCCTTGAATGAACCGACCCTCAACACCCAGAATCTCTGTCCTCAGGGAGGAAGCTTGAAGACTTTGGGGTCAGAAAGATCAAATGTGGGGATTCATCAAGAGCCTGGGCCTGGTGAGCATGTCCCGCCACGGAGCGCCACTCTTGGTCCTGGTCACAGAGGGACCCTCATGCCACCCTGTAAACACAGAGTTGTGTCCACAGGACGAGTTCATGTGGCTTTCCTTTCCACCTCCCCTTCCTGGGACTGCCCCCCATCACCCAAAAGTTGGAGACCCAGAATCTGGCCTGCAATGTGACCTCTAGGGACCTCCCTATTTCCTGCCCATTGACACCCTGGAAGAGGACAGGGTGGACTCTTCCCTTTGGTCACAGAACACCTGAGTATGTCTCAGAACCAGTGTGGTGCTTGGGAACGCTTAGAGAATGTTGGCTCTGATGTTTTCTTTCTTTTTAAAAATCTTCTTTTAAAAGGGCTCCTTAATGATTTTTGTTTCAAACACAGAAAAATAAAATGAGCGCCGTAACAGACACCAACACCTGTGAACTACGTGCAACTGTTCTTAGTATTTACTGTCTTTTGCTAAACCTTTGACATATCAGTGTCAAGACATGCACACGTTTCCCCTGATGATTGCAGCTCTCATTTCCAAAAACAAAGCCAGGCTGTCCCCCGTCACCACAGGGTGGTTTTTGCATCTGACGAAGGCAGCAGGAGCTTTCCAAGGGCCTCCCGGCGGAGACTGTTTGCATTGACCCATGTCGGGACTTGGCAGATGTCGGGCACCTCTGGGGGGTAGCAGAAGGCCGAGGACGTGGCTGGGGCAAGCTGGTTGACACTGAGGGACTGACTTCCCTGGGCAGAGAGCACAAGCATGGCAGATGGAAGTCCCCAGCCTCACTGTGGGCCATACCGCCTCTGCTTGCCCCTCGGAGGGTCTCACTTCAAGGTGAGGGGACTCAACCCAGGAAGCACACCAGATGTGCAATCGCATTTGAGATATGGGAGGGGCAGTTAGCATCTGTAGCTCTTTCTCTGTAGCCCCTCACCCCGATCTGCTGCCAGCAGGTCTGGAGCTGCGAGTCCTGCCAGGGGACTGGGTTCCTCCTCCAGCACATTCTCAAGTGACACCAGAATATCAGGCCACACCCTGCCCCCTGCACTTCCCCAGGCCAGCACTCCCCAGAAAGAAGGATGCCCTGAGGCAGAGGTGCGAAGCCACAGGATGGCCAGAGTCCCAGCCTCACCCAACACAGCTTAGGTTACCCCAAAGCCCACTCCCTTGTCCTGCCTCCAGTTTGGGCCCTTTTCTATGTACCCAAGGGACTGAGAGAGCCATTGCTTGCTCAAACCCCCAGTGCTCTTGGGGTGAGGTCCTTGGCATCCCTTGGAGGTCTTCAGGATGAGGTGGCACGGCCTGCTTCTTCCCCGTCACTCCATGATCTCCCCTCTCCACCAGCAATCAAGGCACCTGAACCACACTAGCTTAAGGCTAAGCTCATGCAGGCTTCAGGCATGGCTGGACCCAGGGGCCTGGCTTTACCTACATTTCTCCTGGCTCCAGCCCCTGTACCCGTGGGCTCCATCTCTGGCGGATAGGTACGGCTGCAGCAGCTGTGTGACTCAGAAACACCCTCTATAGAAACATCCAGAAGAAGAACAGGCGTTTCATCCAGCATCCTGCTTTAGAAAAAGAAGAAAGAAAAAACCCTGCCCAGAGCCTCCAGAGGATGTGTCCTTGCTTTCACTGGCCTTAAGTGGAGGACACGCTCCCTTCTGCCCCTCACTGAGGCCTGGTTTCATCAGTCTTGACCAAGGGGGGGGGGATTGTTGTGGCTGGCTTGGACTGACCATGGCCTGGAGGTGGGCCTGGCCCTATGGTGAGGGTGGACTAGATGCTGGGGGACACCTAAGGCCTCACCTTGGTCTCCCCAGTACACACACACACACACACACACACACACACACACACACACACACACACGGCATTTCTATCAAGCATCTACTATGTGATGAGGGATTGACTTCAATCCCTGGGCACCGTTTCAGCCCTGGGGACAGCACCAGCACTGGATCCCGCCTGATGATGATGATGACGATGACGATGACGATGACCATGGTGATGACAATGACAACGATGTGTGTGTGTCTCCAATGCCAACACCTGCATATACACATGAAATTTAAACACCCAGAGGCACGGGTAGTCACAGTGCCCAGCTGGAGGCCTTGACAAATTCCCTCCATCCCCTCCAAGCCTGGATATGGAGCCTCAGAGTTGGATGGCCCGCTGCCAGGCACCTGAAGCACCCTTTGGAGGAAGAGCAAGAAAACAATGGTGAAAAGGTCACTGGGAAGGGGCTAATCCAGTCATGGCTGGCCTGTGGCCCTCACCACGTCCTGGTCAGGAAGGGCCAGGCAGCCTTGGCTTCTGGGCTCTGGGAAAATGCCCGCAGTCCACAGCCCTCTGCTGTCCCTGGTCTGTCTCCTGGAGATCTTCCTTGATGGCTGTCACCCAATTTGGCCACAGGATCGAAGCCTGGGGACCTCCCGGCTGTTGGCGTGGCCAGCTCTCCCTTTGCCTGAGCAGACCTCGGTCAGCTCCCTGCTATCGGTCAGAACAGCCGTCAGCTCCCACCTCTCTGACCAACGCCGAGACAATCGGCCTAAGAGAGAAGAGGTCCTTGTGGCTCGTGGGTCTAGAGGTTTCGTTCTGGGTGACTGGCCCTGTCACTCTGGGTCTGTGGGGGCACATCATGCTCCAGGCAAGCAAGCCCTCAACTCAAGGCCAGGAAGGAAAAGAAAGAGGGCAGGGCCTTGGCCCAGCATCCTCCTCCAAGGACATGAGCTCCCAACAAGCCCCAGCACTTACACTTCCCACCACCTCCCAACAGTGCCGAGCTGGGGACACATGGCCCTGCGGGGACATTCACGGCCAAACCACAGCAGAGGCCACCCCCGACCAGCCTTCCCTGGGGAGGGGTGTCCCTCTCTCCCAGCAGCCAGGCCAAACCTTAGCTCACCGGCCGCACCCTCTCTTGGCCTGCCTGGGGACAGTCGCGCAATTGCTGGCTGTGTTTGGGCACCAGCTCACCACCAGCTGCTTAGTCGGGGGTTCAAGGTCCCACAGGGGTTTGCAGGGGGTCTCTGGGGGCCCACCACAACCTTGCCACTCACCTATCCCATTGTTAAGCTGTTCCCTCCAGTGGGAACGTAGTAGGACCACTCCATCTCCACCCGACTATGTTTAGCGCACAGATGGCTGCCTCCTCCAGCAAGCCTGCCGACCCGCGGTCCGGGTCCCGCCCTTCCTGGTGTCCCTGGTCTCTTTATCGGGCACCCGCCTCGTCTTGTCACTGCTTCCCATCCCCCACTCCGCCCTCCAGCTCCTCCGTGACTCCCTGGTCATGGCGTTGACTGGAAGCCTAGCAAGCATCTGAGGGAGAGGTTTGTCACACACCCTGAGCCAGCCTTGTGCCCAGCCCAGGGTTTGCTGAGGGTGAAGTTCTGGTGGGGGTCAGCACGGGCTTGGTGGGGGGCACTCAGCAAAGAGAGGTCCCCCAAGGCAGCCACCAGGTGTGGTCACAGCCCCACAGCTCCGAGGCCCAGGGGAGAGGAAGCGGGCTCGGCCAGTAGCTCTGTGCACCCCTTAAGGTGCCCCCAGTGTGGCCAGCGCTGGGAGGGGCTTGGAAAGCTCCCGGGAACGTGCTGCAGGCTCCGTCCGTGGACCTGTGGGACTGCCAGGGGAGCACCCACGCCCTGACTGGGTCGGAGCTCTCTGGCTGCCCAGAACCTGGAGTCTATGAGGGGCATCCATTTCTCGCTTGTCCATTCTGAGGCCAGAAGGCTCCATCTGAAACACGGGAGGAACCGCTCTTTGCAGAAGCCTTGTCTGGTGCACTCCACTCTGGGGACGTCCAGGCTCCTCGATGTCTCCCAGACCTCACTGTCCACACCTGCTCTCAGCCACTTGAAGAATGAAATCAGAGGCCTCGGCTCTGCTGGCACTGCGTGGGGCTGCCCTGTGCATTGCAGCCCGCTTAGCGGCACCGGGGCTCCACCCACCTGGTGCCACTGCACTGCTCCTCCCCAGCTCCCAGGGGTGTCAACCCAAAGGTCTTTAGACATTGAAAATGTCCTCTGGGATCAAACTTGCCCAGGTCGAGAGCCACACCCCTAAAAGTGTCATCTCCTCTTCCCTTAACTCTAGGGGCTCTGCCCAGAACGCTTTACCCTCTTCGCCCATTCCCCCCACAAGTCCTCCTCTCATTCTTCAATCATCAGCTTCAATGTCACCTTCCTAGGACATCTCTGGGGTGCCCCTGTCCCCATGCACTGTGCTCCAAGGCTCCCTTCATGCTCCCAAACACTCCCAGCTTCCTTGCAAGTTCAAGTTCCTTTTGAAGTCTGCAGCCATATCCAGCACCCTGAAGCAAGGCTCCCAGAGGGCCTGGCAGGCCGGCCTGCCTCCCTTGGGAGGTGTCGTTGTCCCCTCTTGTGGCTGGGGGAATTCAGACTCCAAGAAGCGAGTGGCTTGTTGAAGGCCAGGAAGTGAAGGAAGCACCGGAGCCTGGAGCCCACTCACCTCCAGCCTCGCTCCAGGGGCGGCTCGTGCCTCAACCACACGGGAACCGGCCTGGGGGATGAGCAGGACACCTGGCCATGATGAGGAATGGGCCCTGGCACATGCCACAACATGGGGGACCCGAAAACATTGTGCCAACTGAAAATAGCCAGCTGCAAATAACTCACTTACATGAAACAGGCCAGTCTAGAGACAGAAAGTGGACAGGTGGCGTCTAGGGCTGGTTAGAGATCCCAGGGAGACACGGGGGTAGATAGAGTCCTGGGCCTCTGTTGGGGATGATAGAAATATTCTAAAATTGTGGTGAAAGTTGCAAGGTACTGAGAATGTGTTAAAAACCACTGAATTGCATGCTTCAAGCAGAGGACCTGTAGGGTGTGAGAATTATATCCTGCTAGGGCTGTTTCAAAAAACACAGGTGAGCCTTATCTGTAGAACTCGAATATCCATCATAGTCTCCATTGGGTTGTAAGATCTGTTTCCCCAAAATGCTTTCAACTGTCTGCTATGCATGGTTTTTACGCGGGATCATCACTTTTCTTGTACTCTAGTGCCTTAAAGTAGCAGCTCCCAGACTCCCGCCTTCTCCCAGCCTCACCCTGGTGGTTCCTCACCACTTGCTGGGCCACCTCCAGAGCTCTGACTAAGCGGGTCTGGCCACGCCTGCCTGAACACATACCTTTCCAAGAAGCTCCTGGTGACGCTGAGGCTGCTGGTCCCTGAAGAACCAGTGTCTTACTTGAGAGGCCTAGTGATTTTTCAGCTGTTTCCTTTTAATTTATAGGTTTCAAAAATCACATTATCTACAAAGGGCAGCTTTATTTCTTCACTCTATGATCAAGCCCATTCTGTCTTATTTCACTGTGTGGGTGGGGACCTCCGGGGCTGGTGGTTTTTTGCATCTGTTTGCTGTCTGCTCTTGGTAGATAGATGTCCCTTATCAAGGTTTCATTCTAGTGCTTTCCAAAACTTGTGTAGAAATCAGTGTTGAGGGCTGGGGATGTAGCTCAGTTGGCAGAGTGCTTGCCTCACATGCACAAGGCCCTAAGTTCAATCCCCAGCACCTCAAAAAAAAAAAAAAAAAGTCAGTGTTGAACATATAAATTTCACTAAATGCTACTTCAACCTCTACCAAAATTATATACTTATATTTCTTTAAAGATTTAATGATTCAATGATTTCCTATCATTTACATATCCTTGCATTCTTGGAACAAAAACCATATGGTCAAAAGGCATTTTTCTCCTTAATTCATGGCTAATTCCACTTGCTAATAACACATTTTTTTTTTTTAATTTAAGGCTGTTGTGTGTGGTGGACTTATGGTTTTCTTGTTTTGTGTTATCCTTTCCAGCTGTTGCTATTAGGATGATGTTAGCCTCATAGAATGAGTTGGAAACCTTCTATTCCATACTTCAGAAAAGACAGTGATCACCTGGATACTCTTAAACCCCGTCTTTATCCGGGTCCATGTCGCTGTGCATCTCCTCCCCACCTACCAACCCACTCTGTTGCTTCTTCTATCCTCTAAGATCTTGGTTTTCTTGGTCTCTCTCTTTCTTGCCACAGGACTTCCTCCTCCTCCTCCTCCTCCTCCTCCTCCTCCTCCTCCTCCTCCTCCTCTTCCTCTTCCTTTTCTTCTTTTTAGTTCTGGGGATTGAACCCAGGGATGCTTAACCACTGAGTCCCACCTCTTTTTAATATTTCATTTAAAGACAGGGTCTCACTGAGGTGCTCTGGACCTCAGTAAATTCTGAGAATGGCCTTGAACCTGCAGTCCTCCTGCCTCAGCCTCCCGAATGGCTGGGATCACGGGTGTGCACCAGGGCTTTACATATGCAGCTCCTCGGTGGCAGTGCCCTCCCAGCCCCTTTGCTTAGTCACCTTTGCCTTGTCCTTCAGATTTTGGCCAGATCATGGCCTCTTTCCCTGCTCCCCCTCTTGGTCCACTTCTTCTGGCCTCACCTGCCTCCCTGCCGACACCTGCGATTTTACCTTTACTGGTGACTTCTATTTACATAATTAATTCTCTCTCCCACATCAGACAGTAGCTCTTGGGGGACCGGAAATAGGATTTTGCTTTCTGTTGAAACCCCGCCCCCCAGCATTCGGCACACTGTCTGGCTCAGAGTAGGTGCTCAGTACAGACGGGGTGACTTTGTCCCTCCCTCGGAAATGACGCATTTTGCTTACTTACACTAATAATGATTCCCAGCAGCTCCAGCCTCTGCCAGGCACATTTTAAAATTGGTACTCCTTGTCAAATTTCCCTTTTGCTTTACAGAATATACTTAAACTTGTTTCTCAACCCATCAACTCTCATCAATTACTCTGACTTTCACTGCTGAGATGACATGAGGCTCCAGCTCCCTCTGCCCCTCGCTGCACACTCCCGGCCCCCACCTGTCATTTGTACGTTGTTAAAACACGTATACTCTGCTCTGGGCCTGTGGTTCTTTCTGTGCTTTGGCAATCAGCTGATTCTAAACAAATTTAAATCAATAATCGCATTTTAAATATTTCGATGAGCAACAGTTCTTTCCTGCAGACACAGAGAAGGAGGAGATGGATAGGATGGCTCTGGGCGAGGGGACATGTCCAGAGTTCTGGTTTGCCTTCCCCTTACCCTGAGCACCATCCAGTGCCTCCATGACAGCATTTGTAAAGATGAGCGAACTTCCCCTGGATGTTCTTTACAGAACCTTCTACTTCCTGGCGGGACCTGCACCCTTGGCTCTCGAGGCCCAGGGCATACTGGTCATCCTAGGATTCTCTCCACCTTTCTCCCTGGGGTTTGGTGAGCGTGTCTCAGCTCCTTGGCTGCTGGGATTCCTTTTTTGTTCTGCTGAAGGCCTATCCTTGGGCGTACCTTTCAGGCTGATCTGTGGATGGTGAACTTCCCGTCGCTGCTTCTTGATTGAGTATGTCTCTGTTTGCTCTCGAGCAGGACTGACAGTTGGACTGGATGCTGCTTTCTAGGCCAGTCTATCTGAAGCTATTTAATCTGCTTCTTGTCTTTTTTTTTTACATTGTTTGATGTTTTACTCTGGAGACTGCTGGAATTCTCTTTGGAATTTTGAAATTCTTTCAGAACATGAAATTTTACCTAGAAAGTAAGATCTAGTGCTTGGGAGTGACTTTCGACTTGAAGATGCAAGACTTTCTTTAGCCCAGAGAAACGTGCTGCTATTACTTCTTTTTTTTTTTCTCTTCTGTGTTTCTTCCGTTTTTATTTTTTTAATTCAAGAAGTTTACCAGAAAGCAAAGATTCGATTCCACGTTTTTATTACCTTCTGTGTGTTTGTTTTGTTTTGTGAGTTCTGGTTGGTTTGGTTTGGTTTGCCCTCTGCTCCATGTTTGAAGATTTTGTTGACTTTATTGTCCTTATTATTGATTGATTGGATGTTCAAACTGTGTTCGTTTTCTCCTTCATCTAATGGTTCAAGTTTTTGAGGGGGAATTGTGACTCTTAATTTTCAAGACATCTTGTTTTCTAATAGCTCCTTTGGCCATGAGCTCATGTTTTCTGTTCAAAAGAGCAGATTTCCAGGGAGCAGGAGGCTGCAGTGGCTCTGAGGCCCGAGCTTGGAGGTAGCAGGGGAAAGGTGGGATTTGTCTGGCTGAGACAGTGACCTGCTTGGAAAAGGCAGGGCTTCGCAGGAGACCCCAGCTGAGGTTGCTCCTGGGGCCTGCCCAGTGGTGTGCTCTTGCATAACGGTAGCTCCCCATCTGTGGAAGGGGAGAAAGAAACCCTGTTCCCTGCCTGTGGTGAGGATGGGTGGCAGGCAGAGCTCCTGCAGGCTCAGGATCTGCACTCTGATGCTGAATGAGTCTTCATCAATTAATCCAGCACAAAACGGCACACCCCCGCTGCACCGTTCACCAGGGTGGCAAATTGCCTTTGTTACTCTTCACCCCAGAGCTGTCTTGCTTTTGACTATATATATGTGTGTAGGTATTTTAGTCATTTCTGGGCAGCTTCTCATGCATATTCAAATCCCAGCAGCTAGGGTTCTGGGGATGATTCAAGTGTTTGTTGCACAATGTAATTGATCTTAATATAGCTGCGTCGCCATAGGATGTGATTGTGTGCGGGTCTCCTCGGCTCCCCCACAAGCCTGTTTGGGCCAGGGAAGAGCGAAACACCAAGCAGCTTCAGCCAAGCCTCGGGGGGACTTAGCTGGGCGCTGAGGAGGGCTCCGCAGTCACCTGGGCTTTGTTTCCTTCCCATCATCCTCTCTGTAGACCACCCGAGGGCAAGAGGGGAGACTGGGAAGGAAGGTCCTGGTCCCTCCCACTGAGCCCCAGGGTTTGGGTCACCTGAAGTTGGTGACAAAGCCTGTTAGAGACACAGCAGATAAACAGAGACACACAGCTGCCTCCTGGGTGCCAGTGTCCCCAGGCTGTGGACATTGGTGACAGGGCGGGGGTGCAGGTGTGATGCCAGGGGACAGAGCCACGTTTGAGCCATTCAGACTTCACCTCCTTCCTTGAACCTCTGCCCAGCTGTGGGGGTCAGACGGCTCACCTACCCCTTGCTCCTGGGTCTTGTGGGGACCAGCACTCCTCCGTGACCCAGGAGGGCCCTGCCTGTGGGGCTGCCATGTGGACCCCACACCAGGGACCTGCTGGGGGGTGATTGCCTGGGGCTGGGTGGTTCCCAGTGGTGGCTACAGGATAGAACAAGAAGGGGTCTCTCTTTGGCAAGGTGCCAGAGCCCAGAGGCATTGCCAAGGAGCCAGCAGCCCCTGGGGCTGGGCAGGGAGAGGGGCTAAGGGAGGACTGAGGCGGCCAGGCTCTGTGGGGATGGCACCTGCTGCTGGTGGGTTTCTTGCCCACGCGGGAAAGAAACATCAATCAGGTGCCTATCTATCAGCGGGATCTCCTGGCTAACGCCTGTCAATCAGCAGGGTCTCCTGACCAATCCTGGAGTTCAGCCAGTTCCCCCGACCAACTCCAGCGGGACAGGGGACTCTAAAAACACCTTTTCCTGTCCCAAGCTCTTCCCTTCCTGCTGTAAGCCCCATAAAAGTCCAGTCTGGTTGAGCTCCCTCGCCGTTTCTCCTCAGACCCTTCTCCTGTCCACTCTGTAGGTCAGGGATCGAGTCTCAAATAAAGCCTCGTTCGGTGGCCTTTTTAAATCTGCCTCCTTTGGTTGCTGCCTGCCTCGCCTGATCTCGTCTCCAGAGCCTCAGGGCATTTGCAGCCAGGTATGAAAGAGTCCTGACCACAGCTGGGCCTCCACATCCCAGCCTCCACACCCCAGCCTCCATACATATGGCTGCTGGTCAACCTGGAGTGGGCTCAGGGCTGGCCAGAAGCCTCTGAACTTCAAACAGCTCTGCCTGATGTTCAACTGCCATGAGTCAACCATCATCATCCTGCTCTCTTAAATATGAACTCCTCCGATTTCTAGACAGTTTACCATAGATAAAGCAGTAAACACCCGTTATTTCATGTCTTACACTATTTTCTGTTACTGTAACTAAATACCTGCGATCAGGTAATTTACAGAGGTTTTCTTGGCTCATGGTTCTGGGGACTGGGAGGTCCAAGACATGGCGCCTACATCTGCTCGGCACTGGTGAGGTCTTTTTGCAGCATCATGATGTGGAGGAGGATACTGCATAGGGAGACAGTGCTAGCAAGGGTCTCTCTTGCTCTTCTGATAAAGTGGATACTGTTGGCTATCAGTGACTGAGTTCTGGTTCCTCAAATGTTGAGGTTTGAACACTAGAGAAGCAGCCAAGGCATGAGAAGCCAGCCTCTACCTCAGAGCAAAGTCTGTCCAAGGAAGGGGGCGTGACCCTTGTCCTTAGAAAAACCCACAGAGCGCTCCTAGGCACATACCCACCCTGTTGAGTTGTTTGTGTACAAATCACAGGAGAGATCTGTGGAGCCAGGTGTCCCTGACTCAGTCAGGCTAGGTGAGGGCCCATAGCAACCCCCTAGCAGCATGAGACAAGGAAAATACCTGGGATGCCAGATGACCCTCCCAGTAGTTTATGGTGGTTGATAACATGTTGGGAAACCATGTAGTTGAGCACTACTCCCCTCGTGGCTTAAACCAATCAGTTCAAATTGAAAGAGTAAAAGAAACTGAAGTTAAAATGTAAAGGACCAGGTATTGTAAAGTTTCTAAGCTGCAAAGCCTGAGTTAAAATGTAAAGGACCAGGTATTGTTAAGTTTCTAAGCTACACCCTGTAGCTGTTAAGACAATTCCCGGGACTGCCCATTAGATATGTGTGTAAGGTCCAGCGAAGCGTCAGATGAAGAGACCACACAAGAGACTGGCTTCATGCAATTGGCAAAAGGGGATTTATTGATTCAGCATGTGAGGTTCCAGGCTCACTCAGGAAGATAGAGCAGCCCAGAGCCCAGAGCAGAGGTCAAGCAGAGCTTAAGTACACTTTTTGAGGAGGGCAGAGGACTTTGCATACATCAGAACAAATCATCATGAGGCGCGGGAAAATTGAACAACAACTCTGAGACATGATTAGTACATTTATTGGTGGGAACAGACTGGGCAGGGGTGATTGGTCACTCCTAAGCGGGGTACACATTCAAACTGATTGTTTTTGGGGCCTGGATGCCTACGTGCCAAGCTACTCAGAGCCCTTAGTTATTAAACAGCCAGAGGATCAGGAGGAATATTTTCTGGGCAGTTCAGGTATTGTCCTAACAGAAGATTTTAACAATACCTGGTCCTTTACTTTTTAACTCAGGCCCTGCAGCTTGGAAACTTTACAATGCCCGGTCTTTTACATTTTAACTCAGGCTTTGCGGGCTTAGAATCAGCTTAGAAATTTTACCTTTACATGTGTAGGAATCCCCCCTGACCACTGAGTTGCTTAATAACTTGGACTGATAGACTCAACCTGATCTTTTATTAAATTGGGAGCCATCTTGCCACAAGTGATGAAAAGCTAATTTCGGCTTTACTATAAATTACTGCAAACTCTGAACCTGCTTGGAATGAGGCACCTCAGGGCCTCAACCAATCAGTTTGAATGTATACCTCGCTTTAGGACTGACCTATTGCCCCCGCCCGACTTGTTCCCGCCAATGAATGTACTAATCATGTTTGAGAGTTGTTGTTTGATGATTTTCCCGCGCCTCATGATGATTTGCTCTGATGTATGCAAAGCCCCCACCCTCCCTAAAAAGTGTACTTAAGCACCGCTTAACCCCTGCTCGGGGCTCTGGGCTGCTCTCCCTTCTTGAGTGAGCATGGAGCCCCAGCGCCTGGATCTTCAAAAAAAACCCTTTTGCTGTTGCATGAGACGGTCTCTTGGTGGTCTCTTCCTCCACCGTTCGCCGGTCCCTTACAAAATGAATCCTCCTATTGTACTAACCAATCACACTTTCCCAACTTGTTCCCGCCAGTGACTGTGCTACTCATGTTTCAGAGTTGTTTTATGATTTTCCCACGATGTGTGATGATTTGCTAAGAGATGCTATGATGTATGTGAAGTCCCTGCCTTCCCCAAAGAGTGTATAAAACCGCTGCAAACCCTGGGCTCGGGGCCTCTCAGCATCACCAGTTGCTGTGCGCGTGGAGGACTGAGCTAGGTCGCAATAAACACCTCTTTGCTGCTTACGTCGATCTTGGTCTCTGGTGGTCTTTTGGAGGTCCCGAACTCGAGCATAACAGGCAAGCATAGAAAGCAGGTTTTATCTAAAAAATAGTGACACAGACTTCTCCTGTGGTGGACAAGGGGGCTATGGCTGGTGTCCCGATATCCCAAGAAGTGAGAGCATCTGACCCTTTTATGCATTTTAGACTTTCTTTTTTCTCCTGCCTGCTTCCCCTACTGGCTCTCCTTCCTGTGTACGTGACTAGGCCCAGGAGAAGCCTGTAGGATGGCCAAAAGGTGAGAGGGAGGTGGGCTGGAGGGGCCAAGGTGGAGTGTTGGGACAGCATGGGAGCGGCAGCCCAGGGGCCTTAATTAGCAGCTCCCTGTCATTCAGGCCTCTCCCTGAACAGCCTTGGGGAGGGGCAGGACCCGGCAGGCAATCTTGATGCTTTAACATTCCAACCTCCCAGGGGCAGCCTCCAAATCGCCAAATCGCCCCCTCCCCCCCAGCCCTTTTCTGGATCTGAGGCCTCTCCCCCCAAATCCCATCAACATTTTATATGTGTGTGTGTGTCTGTGTGTGTGTGTGTGTGTGAGAGAGAGAGAGAGAGAGAGATCCTGGGGATTGATCCCAGGACCTCACACACGCCAGGCCAGCTCTCTGCTACCTCTGCCACATACCTGCAGCCCCAGCCTGATTGACATGTACATGTGAAGAGCAAGTTTCCAGCTCGTGGACTTTGGGGGAGCTCTTTGAACCCTAGCACCTTGCTTCACTTTTCCTGAGCAGCAGCTCTGCTCCGGGGCTGTGTCCTGGGCTGGATATGAGGACTCCCAGGACTTGGTCCTGCTCCCCTCCCCACAGACTAAAGGGCGGCCACTCCAAGTGGTGGGTGCTGCCATCGCGTTTCCACAGAGGAGGGTGAAGCTAGGACAGTGACATTCCAAATGGGTGAGCAGACACCCTGGCCCGTCCACAGAGGAGACCTGCTTGCTCCAGGCAATGAAGTGGGTGTCCCCCAGGAGCGCAGGAATCATGCCATCTTACGGGAGAGCCCTCTTTTCTGTCCTGTTGGTCCCCCTGTGCTGCTCAGAGACTCTCCACTCTGAGGACAAGGTGGCCCACCATGCACTGCTTGGAGAGCATGGGAAGGAGCAAAGTGACCCTTTGTAGAGTGGGCTTCCTCCAGTGGAACCCAAGTCCCAGGTTGCCCCCAGTTCACGCTGCTCCTGGTTCAGCAGCCCTTCCAATGCAACAGCTTAACAGTGGGAGTGGGAGCGGAGGCCCGCCTGGCCCTGGGGCCCTGATGCTCTGCTCAGAGATACTTGGTTCCAAGGACCAAGAGCAGAGTACAGTCCTACAACAGAGCTTTGTTTAGTAACAGGAAGCTCTGTGGCGTCTCAGAGCTGACAACTGGCCAATTTCTGAAACAGTCTCATTTCAAATGATCTGTATCCTCGTCCTCAGAATCCATGGAGATGTCTTGGAAATCCCAGTCTTCAAGCACAGATGACTTCCAGAACCCCACCCTACCCTGCCACACAGAAGCCTCAGACGCTCATCGCCAGCACAAGAGCCCCAGTGAGGCCTACATTGAGCATCCTGAGAGCCAGGACTTTGGTGTTCACTTCAACGCCCCCCTGGGAATGGAGTGGGTGCCCCACACATCCTGTTTCTCTCCTGTCTGACCACTTGGCTCTAGCTATTCGTCTTGAAATCCCTGCACCCAAAGCAGCATGGCTGGATGGACTAGGGTGGGCTTCCCCTTGGACCACTGCCTGAGGTCCTCTGGGGCCCTGGGCAGCTGGAGGGGCAGAGCTGGAGGAAGCCAAGGGCACTACCTGGATGCCGTCTGCTGGATGGGACCCAAGCCTGGGCCAGGTGGGGCAAGGGGGGTTGCTTTCTCCTCCTGTTGACCTTGAATTGAAGGTTGGGAGGGAGCCAGCTCACCAGGGTCCAGAGGGAGAGGCTCCCTGGCCCAAGCACATCCTCAGAAAGTGCTGGCTCTTCCACATTTTGAAAGGCCACGTAGTGACATGGACTAAGACAGTAAAGGCAGCGACGGGGCAGGAAGCAAGGCGCTGAGACAGGGAGAAGGTGGGCGAAGCGTGGGTTTTCTCGCAGCCATTATTACACTTGCCCCAGCCACTATCTCCTGATGATGAAGCTGACCCCAGGAGGGCCAGGCACTACCGGAGGTGACACCCAGCAGCCCCACCAGGCAGCACTTCTGTCATCAAGGTGCCTCCAGATGAACAGGCCAAGCACAGAGCTGTCCTGCCCTCAACCTGGTGCCTGAGACAGAGCCCCTCCGACACCCACTCTGCCTGCCACTCTGGAAAGTTCTCATCCAGGCCGTGTCCCTTGCAATCTGGGCTTGGGCCAAGGGGCAGCCCTGGAGTTCATGCAGCCAGGACTGCTTCCTTGCAAATAGGGACATGGAGGCCTGGAGAGCAGGAGCCCCCGGGTCAGGAGACAGTTGGAGCCGAGTGGGTGCGAGTGTGTCCTCTGAGCCCCAAGCAAGCAAGGCCCAGCAGGACAGCTGCCTCTCTTATATCAGGAAGCCCTGGTGACAAGAAATATGTCCAAGCTTTTAAAATTTAAAATCCATATTTATGATTGATTTGTGACCACAAGTATAAAAGAATTATCTACACCAACAGTTAGAGATGGATCCACGGGACTGATTTGGAGGAAGAATTAGGTATATATTAAAAGAAGCCAGTGTTCCGCTTTTGATTCCGAGCTTTGCTTTTGACAAGAAAAGCCTGATTGTCTGTGACCCAGGACACAGAAGGCACAGCCCACCTGCCTCAGCATGTTCACTATGAAGCCAGAGCTCCCCTTTCTCCTCCCTGACTGCGCCAGAGCCCCAGCCTGTCCTGTGGGTCCCTAGCGGGTCCCTCGCACAGGGGAGAGGGCTCTGGTCAGGTCGCTCAGAAAGACCTTCCTGAGCGTGCTCTTTCCAATGGTGAACATGAAACACGCTTATTACACAGAATTAAAGTAATTCACGAAAGCACAAATAAAAGTATAAACCCATCCACGTGGAGACAAGGAACCAAGGCTCGCCCTGTGGGAGCATCCTTCCAGATTCTTCTGAGCATGTGGTTTTCATACAGGGGAGCAAACCATACTCATGGCCTATGAGCCAACAGAGGAGGGACCCTGGCTGGTTGCTGTCCCCACAGGAAGGGACTTGGAGAGGACACTGCCTGAGGGCCACTGTGCACCAAGCACCAAGCCAGCTCCCAGCTTCCAGTGCCTCTTTTGTCCCCCCACACCCTCTGGGGTTTGGATCACCATCCTCCTCTAACACCAAGGGACTAAGGCGAGACGTGGGGCAGAGCTGGGATTTAAACCTGGTGACTCTTTTATGACAAAGTGAAGAAAAGGACACTTTCAAATGTCCCCAAGGGAGGGAAACATCTGGGGGAGGTGGTGGGGTGAGGCAGCTCGCCCTCCCTGCCAGCCGAGGCCCCTGGAGAGGAGCGGGTAGCAGGGCCCAATTGTGCAGGTGCCAAGAGGCTTACGTGGCCCTGGAGCGCTCCACACTGGCCCTCCACGGCACAGAACACTGCAGCTCCTGACATGGAACTTGTAATTGGCAGAAGAAGTTCTCAAAGATCATTTTCTCGAGCGGTTACCATGACTGCTGAGAAAACCTGATTAGTAATTAGTTTGCCCACGACAGCTGCTCCTCAGAGGGGGAGGCAGTGGGAATCACTGCGGCCAGCCTCGGCAGCGATTCTAGCACACAGGAACACCACCCTGGGGCGGGGGCACCTTTTGAAATCCTGGAGCCCAGCTCTTGGCATGACACAATATGTCGCCCTCTTGGAGACGTTTCCCTCCTCTGGTGAACCGTGATGAACACGTCTGCAGCATGCACACTTCACCTGCCCCTCCGCAGCCTCGAGCCCGGGGAACTACCTGGGCTGGGAGTAGGTGTGCAAGGCTGATGTGGGGCACTGGGGATGGACACAGGGGCCATCAAGCAGAGGGGGTGCCTCTAAGGAGCGCAGGGCTGTATCAGCAGGGACGTGCCAGGAAGACGGGGATCTCACGCCAGGGGATTGTCTGGAAGCCGTCAGGACAGCTAGATGGCTTGGCAGGAACAGGACAAGGCAATAGACAATGCTGAAGACAGGGCGATAGAGGCCGGGAGCCGGCAGAAGTGTCTGGGAGGAGACCCATTCGGAGGCTGTGGTGACACTACAGGGACGGCTACCTGTAGCATCAGGAGCAAGGTGTGGTCATCGTGTTGGGGACAGAAGATAGATTCTGGGGGTGTGGGGTGCTGGTTGTGGGGTCGGCTGCAATGGAGAGTGAGTGCAGCTGAGAAGGGAACAGGGGTGTGTGCCGTTACTAGAGGAGGGGAATGTCCAGGTCACTGTGGGGATACAGCCCCCAGGGACTTTAGGAGGGCTGTGGGCATGGTCACAGGCTGTCTGGAGGGTCAGTCCTGAATGCACTGACTCTGGGCAGGGTGTCAGCGTCTGTCCTGGCTGGAGGAGTCACGAGGGCAGGGGAAAGATCCAGAAGCTTCTCTGAAGGGAACCTGGATGGAGGCAGAGCAGAGTAAGGGATACTCAGGGGCTGGCAGGTGGGGCCTGACATCAACCCCCTGTTGGACTTTGGGTGATTTCCACCTCTCTCTGGGCTTTGGCTGCCAAGGCTCTCTCCAGGACCCTGTGGTCCTTAATCCTCACCTAGTGGAATGGTTTCAGGATGCACTCAGATGGCCTGGGGCAGAAGGATGGCCAGGCATGCTGTCCTCTGAGTCCTTGCTACATCTCCAGGAAGAAAGAACTGTGCACATTTCATAAGAGTGAACCGAGGCTCCTGGGAGACATGCCCAGGGTTGCCTTGTGGTAAGGGGCAGGGCTGGGCTGAGCTTAGGTCTTGTGGCTCCATAACCCATACCTTTCCCTATACATAAGTACCACCAGTGGACAAGGGTCCACAGGCAAAGGTGGCCCACATGGAAAGGACACATATTCATTTGATTTGTTTCCAAAGTAAACATGTCACATGACTTTCCAGACTTTCAAAGACTCCTCAGCTACTTCTGCTTGCCTGGGCTTCTGTTCTCCATGGAGCAGAGGTCAGCCGGACAAGGTCAGGGAAAGCAGTTTTAAAGTCCCCAGATTGCCTCCTGCCACCAACACACAGCTTTTTCACAACCTGACCAAACACCAAAAAATACAATGAAAACTCTGATAGAAGATTACAATATGAAGTGACCAAATCTCTTCGAGATGACCACTGTGGGTGTGGGCTTAGAACGGGTGCCTGAAAACTGAATTGCAATGGCCAGCCTTGACTAGCTCATGATTCCCCTAGTCTGTACCTGGTTCCTAAGCACTCCACAAATGTCATCGGCTAGGTGGGAGGATGGATGGGAGGATAGGCGCGTAGAGGTGTGGGTGGATGGGCGGGTGGGCAAATGAATGGATAGGAAGATGGATACGTGGGAGGGCAGAAGGGTGAATCAATGGGTAAGTGAGAGAATGGACTGGTGAATGGATGGATGAACAAGTGGGTGGGTGGTGGATGAGGGGGTATGTACATGGATGGGTGTGTGAGTAGAAGGATGGGTAGGTTGATAGATGGGTGGGCGAGTGGACGGATGGATGCATGGAAAGATAGATGGATGGATGGATGGACAGATACTCTTTCTTCTTTCCACTATGTGAATGCACTAATTTTCTGAGATTGATCATCTTGCAGGAAGCCTTTTCTGATGATTCTGTCCTCCAAAAATGTCTCTCATGTACCCCCTTTTCCTTTCCATACCACTCCTCTCACAGGACCTGGCTTTGGCTGCTCTTTAATAAACTCAGCACAGCTGGAGCCTTGGCTCTTGTGCTAGGCTAGACCGTGAGCTCCCAGAAGGCAGGACGCAGGGGGCTGTCTAGTGCTTCTTTGTCTTGTTCCTAGCTCCAGAGCCTGGTCTTGCCTGGTGGCTGCTGGGTGGGGGAGGTGTGCAGGGGACACGGCTGCACATTTCCCTGAGCTGGAGAAAGGCCACTGTGGTGAGTGGAGGGCTGGGGACCAATCCCACTGCACTCCACCAGCCAGTTGGAAGTGGATCTTCCTCCTCAGGAGCCCACCTGCTGCGAGCCAGGAGGAGGACGCTCTGACTTGCCAATCAACCAAATTGCAGTCTCTTCCAGCCTGATTTCTGCTGGGTGATTCATTCTCTCCTGGGGAAAGTCTCAGACTTCCAGTTACTCCTCTCCGCCTGCTCCCCCTTCAGAGATGCCGTGTGGGTGTGATCTTTGTGTGTTTGCGTGGGCATGAGTGCGCAAGCCTGCGAATGTGGGGGGATCGAGTGCCTCCCAGGTGGGGGCAAGGGCCCCTTGCTCTTCTCTAGGGATGGTGCCCAGATTGACCTGGCTCTGGCCTTGGCCCTGTGGGTAGCCACTGACCTTTTGGACCACTCAGTGGTGACCACCGGGATGTGGTACATGTCTCTGCTCCATGCAGCCCCACCATTCTGCCCTAGGCCTCAGCAAAACCTGCATTCTCTGTGGCGGGTGGTGCTGTCCGCCCCTAGCTAGGACACCGTTCTCCCCAGAGTCACCCTTGGCTCCTACACACCAAGAGGAAGGCGATCTATTCCCAAGGCAGATGCCACAGCCACCGGGGATGTGGATGAGGGGACTCTGACACGCACAGGTTTGCACCTCAGTCACAGGAGGTGGCTCAGCCAGGACCACACAGTCAGAGTCACAGGTTCCAGTGCCTGAGGCCTTGCGAACTGCCCTGGCAACGCTTTTGCTGAGTCCAGGGAGCTTCCCAGGTTCTGAGATCTGCCACTCTGCACAGGTGTCCCACACTTGGCCAGGAAGCCGTGCTGGGACAAGCCCCACCTGTGCACTCTGGATGGGGATGAGGACAGAATCCCCAGCCTCCAGAATGTGTTCCAGGGGAACAGGCAGCACACACCAGAGTGGGGGCCTGTGAGGCAGGAGCTGGGGGAAGGGGTCAGAGAAAAGGGAGGATGCCTATAATGTGGGGGTCACCAGAGAGTGGGGTGCACAGGGGTCTCACACCTCTCCACGCTGTGGCCAGATTTCACACTGGGAAAAACCCCAGGTCTCGTCCCTCCTCTCACTACCCTGCACAGGGACCTACAGTTTGGAGGGCAGAGGGCACTTTGAAAACCAGCTCTCCCTCCCGGGGACTAAGGACCAGGTTTGTGCTCCAGCAGGGAATTGTCCCTGCAGAGTCCCCAGACATTCATAGGGAGCTTGTGGCCCAGCTTGTGGCTCAGGGATGTGCCCTCTCCTTTACTCTCGGATGGAGGATCCCGCTAGTCCCCTGGTCTTATTTGCACAGGAGCCAATAGTTGTTTCTTGCTCTGCCCAAAGGGCTGAGACCCATGAGAAAACACATCCCCCAACTACAGCTCTCAAGGACTCTGAGGGGCAGGCCCAGAGAGGGGAAGTCACTTTTCCAAGAGCAGAGCATCAGCCTTGAACTCTCCCATTATCCAGCTCTTCCACGGCTTGATGCACTCTTCAGACTGCTCCCATGCACTGAGTGGATTTATTCTCAAAGGAATCCTATGAAGTAGGCAGAGCTGAGAGAACGGGTGTGAGATCATACTGAATGACGCACTCAATAACCAGCGCGAGCAGGCCTGAGGGCTTCCTCTGCACAGTCTCTGCCGAGTCCTTGACACGAATTATCTCATTTAATTCTCCTAACAGTTCTAAAGAGGTAGGTTCTTTTTATTAATTCCTATTTACAGGCGATGAAACAGGTTCAGAAGCCACTGTTACACTCACACCATGACCTCAGATCCCCAGGACAGCTGAGGCTCTTCCAGTGTTGTCTGGGATCCACCCTTGAAGAGGGCTCTGGATGCTAAGGTGGCAGACCTTCCATGCCCACCTTGGATGGCCCCTCAACACTGGCCAGTTTTTCCAGCCTTCTGCAGTGGTCTGGCCTCCAAAAACGGGTGAATAGGAAACAGGCGATGTGATGGGGTGGACAGCAGGGGAAGGAAGGTCAGCAAGAAGGTGTGGGCTCCATTCTAGACATTAGGGTTCAGATATTGGTGGCACATCTGAACCAAACCCTGACTCAGGAGTTGGAGTGCAGGAAGGGTGAGAAGCCAGACAGACGAGTGGAAAACTGGCCTAGCACCTCAGCAGGGTCACTGCCAACTGGAATGTTCTAGCAAGAGAGACCAGACTGTGCACGTTCAGCTGTGCATGCACCTGTGCTAAAGGGAACCTAGTGCTTCCTAGGCCCCCAGGAATTCTCACCATCATTCAAGGTGGGTAACATTGTTCCCCTTTCACAGGTGAGTAAGCAGACTCCACGTTGATAAGTACCTTGTCTAAGATTGTGGCTGAAGGGAGGCAGAGCTAGGTTGTAAGCTTATATTCTCTCTTGGGGACAGAGCTAGGTTGTAAGCCTATATTCTCTCTTGGGGACAGAGCTAGGTTGTAAGCCTATATTCTCTCTTGGGGACAGAGCTAAGTTGTAAGCCTATATTCTCTCTTGGTTCTGATGTCTACTTCTTCAATAAATTACGAGAAAAAATGTTTCAAGAGTACTCTATCATCTCTTAATTAAACAACAAGACAAAAAAAAAAAGATTACAAAAAGTAGTTTGAAGAGGGGAGGGATTGCAGTGAGTCTGGAGGGCGCTGGATTTGGCCCCAAGGAGGGGTACCACTCTCTGATGGGGAACCATCTGTGGCATGGACTTTGAAGTGTGGCTGCAGAAGGGGCCTTGACAGACTGGAAACTACCCTCCCTACAGCTTGCAGGGCACAGGCACCGAGGGGGACCCACCTGCATCTCACACTTGAGTGACACTTGGCTTCAGTGTCAGAGCCCAAGCTACCTGCCACCACCTGCACCAGAGCCTGGGCTTCCCAAGCCCTCAGGGTGTACTTGCCACTCAAGGGAAGGCAACAGTTGGGGGCGGGGAGGGGGGGTCCCTGTCCACCCCCCCACACTCCCCCCCCCTCCTGCACTCCACCTTCTAAATAAGATAAGGCCTTTCAGTCCCTGCTGCCAGGCCTTCTAGGGGACAGAGTAAGTACAGGGCCTTGAGTACTCAGCCAGTGACCCCACTTCAGGTGGGGTGAGAGGTCACCACAGGATTTCAGACAGCAGGAGTGCGTGACCAGAGTGCAAGGGTTCAGTGTTGAGTGCAAGAATCGGAATCCAGGATGTCTGAGGTCACGGCAGCTGAGGTGCAGGGAGAAGGCCTGGCAGCTGGGTTGGGTGCACTCGGGTGCAGGAAGCTGGGTGACGGCCCTTCCTCGCCCTGTCTCCTGACCCTCCTCTCCCACCCTGTTGAGAGCCACAGCCCAAGGGGCTCCAGCAAACTTCCAGCTGCCAGCTGATGATGATTGGCTCACAGCGCCCCAGCAACTTCTAGCTGATTGGCTCCTCTGCGGTGATGCTCATTGGGCTGTTTCCCTGCCCTTTCAGACTACGGAGCTGCTCATTGGGGGACTTTTTTGGCTCCGCCCACGCGACCCAGCCAATCGGCCTCAAGAGCAGGAGGATTGTGGGAGAGGCTTGTGAGAGAGGCTTGTGGAAGCCGGTGGTGGCAGTTGGGCTCTGAGGGTTTTTCCTGAGGAGCTGTTTAGTTTGGCGTGTGTGGTTCTAAAAATAAAGTTTGTTTCTTTTGACAAGTGGCTCCTGAATTGTGCCCAGCCAGACTGCGGCACCACCCAAGCCGAGCAGGAGCTCTGCATGCTGCCACTTCCATCGCTGACCATGACTGGCCCATAGGGCTTTGCGTGGGGTCCCTCGAAGTCTCCAAGGTGGAGATGGCTATGGTCCTCCTCTCTAGCCACCTGCCATTTCCAGAGATGACACATTCCGATGGGTGACATCTACTTTCCACCAAAAGGAGGGGATGAGCTGAGCTTCAGACTCCAGCTGCAGGACTGCCCTCCCTCCCACTGAGCACAAAGCCCCTTGGAGGTCTGTCGGCAAGAGGGATCCAGTTCTGCCGGAGCCTTCCCCGGCATGTGCACCTGCATCCCCCCATTCCCTGCTCTGCCCCCATGGGAGTCTTCCCTTACCCCCACTGCCCACCACCCCAACAGCTTGCCCACAAGCAGGCTACTTAGTTAACTTGTTATTTCCTGGGTCTCAGTGTCCCCAGAAATAATCCTTTCCCCTCGTCTCCACAGTACAGTGCCCGCAGGAAAATAGCCAGGGCTCCTGTGACCCTGCCCCACCTCGAATGCCTGTCCTTGGGCATGTGGGACACTCTGCAGCCCACCATGCCGTCAAGAGCTTGCTGTTCCTGCTTGGACCACCATTCACTCTTCTTGTAGGACATTTCCATTCATGACCCGCACCTAGCTATGTCTTCTGTTTGATAGGTCATTGGTGAGTGACCTCAGCAGCCACTCCTCTGCTGTCCCAGTGGCATTTAGAATATCCCTCCCTGTGGTTGTCCTCTGTGCTCTGTCTTCTCATGTGTGCCAGGAACTTTCCAAGGGCACAGCATTAGGTCTGCTCTTATTCCAGGGCCCACCCTAGGTGCAGCTCATGTGGGCGTCTGGTCGATGATGAATGAATGACTTGGTGCACTTAAGAGGTGCTCAGCCCTCCCTCTCTCCCACCCCTCTCTGTGTGCACCTGTAGCTCTAAGTGCCTGCAAGAAGTCTAGCCCAAGCCTGTGCAACACTGCTGCTTTGCAGGGCCCTGGGGCCTGGGGGAGGGGCACCTGACCTGCAGGGGGCATGGGGGTGGGGCAGGCGTTTCAGGAGAAGGACGAAGGACGGATGAGCGGCCATGACACCCTTCTTACAGGACACTCCTCCCTGGATGGATCAATGTTGAGGAAAGGCAGGAGAAGCTGAGTTAGCCGGAGTGGTCACAAACCTGGCTTTCTCAGTGTCCCTGTTGTCCTCTCCTTGCTCACAGGGCTTTGTGTCTGTCATGTCCACCCTTATTCCTCTTTCTGGGTCTCTCCTCCATCAGGCTCAGCACATTATCATCTGGCATCTTAATTTGCCCCTTGAGAAAGCCTATCCTAATTGCTGGCCATGTCCCTGGCTGGCAAGGTGCCCCAGCCTCCTGCCTCACCTGCGAGACCCTTGCTTACCTGCACGTGGCCCTTGACAGCATAGCTGCACACAGCGGCAGCCCTGGGAGCTCCTGGGGGGGGAGCCACAGCTGCAGTGTATGGAGCCACAGCTGCCATAACTTGGCACATAGCAGACGTTTAATAGTCTGCTCACTGCTGAACGCCTAGAAGAAAAGGTACTGGTTTCCACCAAGACCAAAGGCACAAGGCCATAAGACGGTTTCTGCACTCAGGATTCTCCGCCATCCTCATGGTGGTGGGTTTAAGAACATGAAAACCCACAGCTGTGTCAGAGGGGGGTCTTGAGGGAAATTTAAGGGATGTTAGGACCCTGCACTCACCTGATGAGAGCCCCAGGCTCTCCACACCAACCCAGGGTGACGCAGGTGGGTGTCCCTTGCTCCATGCTGGGGCTGTGCCAAGACCACATCTGCCCCTAAGCCTCCATTACTGGGCAGTCAGAGGTAGCAAAGGCTCATCGCTGAGTTCTCGGGGACACTCCTGGCATTTCACCATAGGAACGTGTCCTTGGGTCGAGTTTCCAGGAGGATTGCAAAGTGGATAGAATCTTCCTGACTCCAGGGAACGACTGAGCTCAGAATCACCGAGCAGATGGCCTCCCCGGTCCTTTCTCACATCCTGCTGCCATCCCACTTCTCTCGTCACCTTGCCACCACACAGAATTTATAGACAGCTTCCTTTCAAGCAAGGCAAAGTCAGGCCTGAGAAAGGAGCTGTGTCCTCAATGTGACGTTTCCCTCTGAAGAGGGTCCTGTCTGAGGCCTGCAGAACCCTCAGCCCAGGTCAGCTTCTGGGGCCAGATGGCCTCCTGGTGGGAGGCGACCTTCTATCTAGGGCTCCCTCGTGAGGCCTGCCGAGGCCACCCCAGTTCCTATGATGAAGCACTTATGCCCAGCAGGATGGCACTAGAGAGGGAGCCTTTCGGCACTGACTGGTTTTGGATGAGGTCACCAGAGAGGAACCCCCACGATGACATTAGTGCCATTCTAAGAAGGGACCAGCCCACTCTCTCTCCCTCTCTGTCTCTCCACTATGTGAGGCACTAGAAGATGCTCTCCAGACTTTGGGAAAGCTGGGCCTCCCCAGACACTCCATCTGCCAACACCTGGATGTTGGACTTCCAGCCTCCAAAAGCGAGACATGAATCTCTGTCATTTAAGCCACCCAGCCTGTGTTCTTTTGTCATAGCAGCTGCCATGGTCAATGGCAACTTTCAAGTGTCTGTCCAGAAGGCAGAGAGTTGGCCTGGCCCACCTCCACGCTGAGGGTGCTGTTGGGCGGTGAAGTCGTGGGTTCTGTGGGCTCTCGAGTGAGCGGGATTGGATGGGATTTCAGTTCTGCCGTCGACCTGGAGTGACGCTTTCGTGAATTATGGAATCTTGCTCAGCCTAACTTTTCCTCTTCCTAAAATGGAAGAAAATAACACTTTTCAGAGTTGCTGGGGGATGGGACATGAAAATTCACCCAAAGCCCAGCCACTGACCCATGGTCAGTGGCAACAGACTGCACCCTTTCCAGCCCTCTGTGTGGAGGTGGACTTGCCATTTCCTCTGGGCTTCTAGAACATTCTGTGGCTCACAACAGGTCTGCAGCAAGGATCAAGGGGATTGCTGAGGAAGGGGAATCAGCTGAGTTGAACAGTTTTCAATAAAGGAAAACCCGTGAGCAATCAGAGCAGAAGATGCCCAGTAAGCAGGGGGAACAGACATGTAACCCGACATATGTGACTTTCATTTCAAATAAGTGATAGAATTCATTTGTCAGAACTAGATACATTCCAGGTGGATTAACATTAAGTGTAAAAAGCCCAGAAGATCTAGAGAAAAGCATTGTTGAATACCCATGTACTTGAGGCGAGAGAGACTTGAAAAGCCCCATGCCGAAGAGAGAAGCCAAGGGTACCATGACGGGCTTCGTCATCAGGGGCTGTCCTGCACCAGGAGTGCCACCAAAGACACCCGGCAGCCGTGAGGCACATTGATCACACGTGGGGCTAGCAAGAGGCTCGAAAGCTATCAGAAAGAAACAGGAAAGGGTTGAGTACTCATGGAAAGCACAAGGAAAGACATCACAAAGAAGAAATGTAATCAATTAATATGAAAATAAATGCCCAACTGCATATCAATCAAATAAATGAGGGTTGAAATATCCTTTTGCCTTACTGTAGGCAGCGATTAAAAAGAACAGTAATTGCTCGGCAAGAATACAGATTAAGACTACTTTTGGGCTCATAAATTGATACAATTTTTCTGCAGGAATTTGGTAATACTCCAGAGAGGAGCCCCACAATGAGATTAGTCCCATTATAAGAAGACCAGCCTGCTCTCTTTTCTACTATTTTTTAATCTTTTATTTTGATTTTTCCATATTTTTTATTGATGTGTTAGAGTGGCACATATTTGTTATAGTGTTTATATATTTGCACAAGCCTACAATAGAACATTATAGTTTGGCCATTGTCCTTCTCTAGTGTTTCCCCTTCCCCTCCTCCTCCCTTCTCCTAGTCCCCTCCTCTGTTTTACTGATCCCCTTTCCATTTTCCTGAGCCCCCTCCCATCTTTCTCTTCATTTTCCTCTCTAGCTTCCACATAGAAGAGAATATGTCTGACCCTTAACCTTCTGAGTTTGGCTTATTCCCCTTAACACAAAGTTCTTAAGTTCCATCCATTTTCCTGCAAATGACATAATTTCATTTTTTATAATGAAAAAAAATCTTACTTTTTGCTTTGCCTCAGTAATTCCATCTTCAGGAATTCATGCCAAGGAAAGGATCTCGAATATTGCAGAGATTCAGTAACAAGGACATTTGTAGCACTATTACTCACAGAAGCAAAAATGCGTAAAGACATACTTTGAGGATTGATTTGATACTATTTTGAATATTACATGATTATCATGATAATAAGAGAATATTCAGCGACATATAAAGATGTTTATTGTGTGTTTTCAGTTGGAAAAAAACCAACAGGTTATGAATTAGCAATACATTCCTTATAAGCCCTGACTTATTTTTTAAATACTCACATATACACATAAGTTGACAACAGTAAACTCAAGGATACAATTTTTATCTTGTACTGTTTGATGCCAAATATTTTCTATTTTTCTCTGCAATAAATATTTATTCCTTTGCAATAAGACAAAATTTTTATTTTTATTTCAAGAAATTTTTGTTTCAAGAATAAGAATGCTCCGCTCCGGCTGCTGGTTCTGTGGCCCCAAGGCTGCCTCTGGGACGGGGCTTGAGAAGCGGGGGTGCAGGTGAGTGTGGTACAAGATGACCTCCTTCAGAAGGTGCAGGGTTGGCATCTGGGCACAGTCCGCACTCTTGAAAAACTGCATGACATAGGGGACACGCTTCGCAGGGGGCCCGAGGGATGGTCCTCAGAGTCCACTGGGGTCTCGGGCTCCTGTCCCTGGTGCCTGTGGTCAAGCTCTCATGGGGTGGCCGAGGTGGGGATGGAGTCAGGTGGAATCAGGGGCTCCTCCGGTGGGAAAGTCTTAGTCCTGTGCAGGGGGAGCTTGGGCCTCAGGAGGGAGTCCGCTGACCTCGGTGCACCTGCCGCTCACCGGGAGGGGACAGCTTGGTTTCCTCCCACTGCTCCCCAGAGCTCCCCTGGAGCCCCTCAGTGAGCACTGGGCCCCCAGCCGCCCCAACCCGAGGGAGGGAAAGAGGAAGAGAAGTGCTGGGGGTGGAAGTGCAGGGTGGGTCTGGACGGCGACTGAGCCCAGGTCAGGGAGGTGGCTCTGAGGGAACCCTGGCGCACTGCACCTGGGACACCTGGGTTCCAGCTCTGCAGAGCTGCTGGGGCCTAAGACAGAGGAGGCTCCTTTTCTGGGGGATAAAGGGCAACACTGCCATCGGCACCTGCTCACAGAAGGAAGGAGTCAGGGTCTGGAGGGAAGCCCGGGAGCCTCTTGAGACTGCTAGAGCCGGTGGAGGCCCTCTGGACCCACTGGACGTTCTGACGTCACTTCCCCTCCCTGTGTGTCTGTCTGACCCCACGTCACGGCTGGCTGTGCCCTGAGGATGGACGCTTGGGCTTCTCTGCCCTTCTCACTGTCTAGAATGCTGTTTACCAACTTCAAAAAACACCCCTCTTGGGCTGGGCCTGTAGCTCAGTGGTAGAGCGCCTGCCTCACACCTGGGAGGTGCCGGTTGGATCCTCAGCACCCCACGAAAATAAACAAATAAAATAAAGGCATTCTGTCCACCTGTAACTAAAATTTTTTTCTTTAAACCTGCACCACTCTTTATTCAAAGACCAGTCCAAATGTCCTCTCCTGGACAAGGCCTTTGATCCACAGGCAGGCTGAGGGAGAATCAAGCCAGGGGCAGAGCTGGGCATGGAGAAGTGGCCTCAGTGACCTCACTGAGGGGACGGGGATCCCTGCATCTGCTGCAGGCCCCAGTGCGAGACCCCAGCTCCTGCCTCTGGGGTGGGACCTGCGCAGTCCACAGGGTCCCTCCTCAGGCTACAGCTCTGCTGTTGCCATGTTGAAATTATGGCTTTTTAACATGTCTTTCCACAGTGCTCCACATTTTCAGGACTAGAGTCCCTGTTTTTATTTTTAAAAATTTACAATTTAAGCAAAATTCACCACTTTTCAAGTATGCCCTTCAGTAGTGTTTTGGTCAGCTTTTTCGCTGCTGTGACTAAAGAGACCTATACATAAACCATTTTAGAGGAGGGTAAGTTTATTCAGGGGCTCACGGTTTCAGAGGTCTCAGTCCATAGACAGGGGCTCCACTCCTTGGGGCTTGGGATGAGGCAGGACATCATGGTGGAAGAGTGTGGTGGAGGGAAGCAGCTCACATGATGATCAGGAAGGAGAGAGAGAGAGAGAGAGAGAGAGAGAGAGAGAGAGAGAGAGAGAGAGACTGACTCCACTCACCAGATACAAATATATACCCCCAAGCCAAGCCCCCAGTGCCCCCCTCCTCCAGCCACACGTCACCCACCTTCAGTCACCACCCAGTTAAACTCATCAGGGATTAATGCACTGATTGGGTTAAAGCTCTCATAAGGCAGTCACTTCCCCTCTGAACCTTCTTGCATTGAGCTTTTGGGGGACACCTCACATCCAAACAGTAACAGTGGGTTTTAGCAGGATCACAAGTTACACAACCTCGAGCACTGATTTCAGAGCACTTCATCACCCCATGAGGAAGCTCTGCTCTAGTGAGCAGTCACCCCTGGCTCCTCTCTAGCCCCAGTCTCCGAGGGCCTCTGGTCGACTTCCTGTTCTGGATTGCCTGTTCTGTGCATTCCATGTAAATAAAAACAGACAATTTATGACCTTTTGTGTCTGCTTCTCAGCATAATGTTTTAGAGGTTCATCCAAGTTGTTGCAAGTATTAACATTCATTTCCTTTTATGTCTGAATAATGAATATTCCCTGGCAAGGAGAAGCCACATTTTGATTATCCATCCATTCCTCCATTCATGGACATTGGATTATTTCTATTTTGGGGGTGTTACTTTTTAAAATTTTCTTATATGTTCCTTTTAGTTATACATGACAGAATGTATTTTGACATACCATGCATGGAGTATAACGTCCCTTTCTTGTGGATGTACGTGATGTGGATTTACTCCGGTTGTGTATTCATACATGAACACAGGAAGTTAGGTCCGATTCTTTCCAACTCCCATCCGCCTTCCCTTCCCACCATTCCCCCCTGTGCAATCTGGTGAACCTCTCCCCTACACACTTATTGTGACTCAGCATCCGCACACTAGAGAGAACATTCAGCCTTTGGTTTGGGGGGGATTGGCTTATTTCACTTAGCAGGAGAGTCTCCAGTTCCATCCATTTGCTGGCAAATGCCACAATTCCATTCTTCTTTGTGGCTGAGTCATATTCCATTGTGCACATGTACCACATATTTTGGCAATTATGAACAATGCTGCTATAAATATGCCGGTGCTAGGTTTTAGGTGGGTACATTTTCATTTCTCCTGGGAACACCTAGCAGTGGAATTGCTAGGCCACTTAACATTTCACTTTTTGAGAATTGCCAAGCTGCTTTTCCACAGCAGCTACACTACTTTATGTCCCCACTGGCCACATACAAGAGTGCTGAGTTCCCACGTCCTTGCCAACTCTGATTTTCTGCTGTTTTGATTATAGCCAGCCTCCCAGGCATAACCTGGATGTCAGGGTTTGGACAACAAGGGCTCCTAGGCTAATACAGGAGTGCTGAGGGAGGAGAGACTGCACTAGGAGAGTTGAAACCCAACCAGGCCAGCCCACTTAGCTGGACTTACTGAGTGGTACATGGAGGCAGGTCACTGTGGGTGCCTAGAGGCGGCGGGCCCTGGGGGTGGACACTGGAAGGCCGCATCTTCTCTGCAGCCTCCTCTTTCCTCACTCTCTCTTCTTCCAGCGAACCCAAAAGTAGAGCAGCGCCCCCACCCACCCTTTCGCCATGATGCTCTGCCTCACCTTGGGTCCCCAGCAAAGGAGTCGGCCCATCGCGGACTGAACCTCTGAAACCATGAGCGAACACAACCTTTTCTCTTCTAGGCTGCTCTTGTAAGGTATGTTGGTCGCAGCCATAGTGACCACGGTGGCACCTCGCTGTGGCTTTGGTTTCCATTTCTCTAGTGACTAATGATGCTGAGCGTTTTTTCTTGTGCTCACTGAGCATTCCTGCATCTTCTTTGAAGAGATGGCTATTCAGGTCTTTCACCCATTTTTAACCTGGGTTGTCTGCCGCAGTCTGGCTGGGCACAATTCAGGAGCCAACTTTATTTTTAGAACACACCCCACACCACAGGAGCTCTTCAGGAAAACCCTCAGAGCCCAACTGCCACCACGGCTTCCCACAAGCCTCTCACCCCACTCTTCCTGCTCTTGAGGCCCATTGACTGGGTCGGTGTGGGCGGAGCCAAAAAAAGTCCCCCAATGAGTAGCTCCATGGTCTGAAAGGGCGAGGAAACAGCCCAATGAGCATCACCGCAGAGGAGCCAATCAGCTGGCAGCTAGAAGTTTGCTGGGGCCGCTATGAACCAATCATCAGCCGGCAGCTGGAAGTTTGCTGGGGCCCCTTTGGCTGTGGCTCTCAACAGTTGTCTTTTTGTTAATGAGTTGTATCTCCTGATTCCAGATTTCCATGAATCTCCCTAATTCCCACCCTGGATCTTCACAAAAGCCATTGAGCTTCTTTTCTTTTCCCCAAAAAGAATGCAGACACTAAACTTTTTGTCATCTCCGCCTCCTTTCCTCCAGCCCTCTCCAACTGTGTTAGCCTCTTCTTTGGGTCCCTGGGGGGGCTTTGGCAGCCATCACCCCCATCTAGGTGCTTAACCTTTGGTCAACATTGCTTTGGCTCACTGGATGTTTGGGATGACTTTTATTTTATTTTATTTATTTTTATTATTATTTTTTAATATTTTAGTTTATTTTTTAGTTCTCGGCGGACACAACATCTTTGTTTGTATGTGGTGCTGAAGATCGAACCTGGGCCGCCCGCATGCCAGGCGAGCGCGCTACTGCTTAAGCCACATCCCCAGCCCAACTTTTAATTCATCTGTTAAACCTCAAACAATTAGCATAACTCAGGCTTCTTCCTCGCCTCCCTCAGCCTGGGGTTCATTGAGAGCTTCACCAGCAAGGGCCCCTGGCTGGCTCTTGCACCTGTGCCAAGGTCCCGGAAAGAAGCTCAGCACTGGAGCCCAACCAGCAATTCCCTTTCTTTCTAAGCCTAACAATAAATTTTGTACTTCGGAGGTTTCCAGCACTTCCAGAAAAGGAGTCAAACACACGCACCGTGGCCCAGCCCATGTCGTGTTCCAGGCAAACAGAGAGAACCTAAGGTTTACTCTGACAAAGCTTTACAGAGGGGTCTTCTCAGCACGACCACCCAAGGCTTGGCAGTTGCTGGAGAAAGACCACCAGCCTTCCCCCTCTGCAGGGCCCAGCATCAACTGGCACCCAGGAATTCTGAGTTTGCCTACGTAAAAATAAGTGCATTATCCAGCCATGGGAGATGTGGGAAGAGAAAACAGAATCAGGGGACACCTATGGCCGTTCGGGTTGCCCCGATGGAAAGAAGCTTAAGGATCCCGGGTCCCTGCCTGCTGGGTGGGAGAGCTCTGCTGTGCATCCTGGGAGCTCCCAGCGGCCTCCTGCCTGGTCAGCGCCAGGACAGCTGCCTCCCGCTCTGCTCGCTTCCCCGGTGATTTATCCTGTCACTGATCCTTGTCTCAGGATTTGCTTCCCGGGGATCCCACAGGTAGAGCCCAGACCTGCCTCCTAGCCGTCTTCCCATGGGCCTGGCTGCCCCTCTGGCTGCCTCAGGGGAAGGGGTGCTTTGAAGGACCACCTGGCCTCCTAGGCTCCTGCCGTCTGGACCTTGGAAGCTCCCCCAGCTACCACTTTAGGGGACACTTTGTACCACTGTTCTTAGACAGATTCCAGGCCCCCTCACAACTCTTGGGACATACGTTTGTGGGCTTGAGAACCTCAGCATGGAGTCCTCAGATACCTCGATCTTGACACCGACTCCAGAGGCCTTAAAATAAGGTAAAGAGAAGAGCCTCCAATCTCCTGTGGGAACATGTGGGAACATGTGCATACAAAGGAGGCACCACTGTGTCCTCCCGGGGCCAAGTGCTGCACTTGTATTCCCAAATGCTGCTGCGGTTCAGCCCCAGGGCCCCCTGACCCCTGCTTCATATGGACACGGCCTCTCTGAGCCCAGGGGTCTGCAGGAGGCTGACCTGCCCCTGCCCCCTTCAATCCTGCCGTTTTCCCACAGGTGCTGGGAGTGGATGACTTCCGCTCTCAGAACCAAGGGAGTCAACCTGCACAAGGATCATGGTGGGCCAGCAGGACAGTGCTGGGGGGAGACAGGCTCAGGACTGTGGCGTCCAGGGGAGGGGGAGGCGAGCGTGACCAGGAGTGGTAGACATGAGTCAGGGTGTCCCATGCAGGCGGGCAGTGGTGTCCTGAACACCGAACTCTCTAAATCAGCTCATCCCACCACGACCCCTGAGGTGGGGACTGGCATTTGGTGTAATTTTACAAAGGGGTACACTGTGGGGCACAGAGGTGTGACATTGTTTGACAAAGGTCACATGATTTTGCAGTCTGGGTTCAGGGCGAGAATGCAGAGGGGGGTTCTGGGTGCTGCAGGTGCCCTGAGCAAAGACCTGCTGAGGCTTGGGATTGGGTGATGGTGCTCCAGGCTCTCACAGAGTGGGAACTTAATACAAGGACGATGTTCAGGGAGGCCTTGGGGAGGGATCAGGATTAGGTAAGGTCCGAAGAGTGGAGTCATCCTCGAATCCTGGTGGCTCTATAAGAAGAGAGATCAGAGGGGACCCATGAGTGCACTTGCGGTCTCTTGCCAAGTGATGCCCTGCACTGCCTTCGAACTCTGCCAGCAAGAAGGTCCCTGACAGATGCAACTTCTTGACCTTGGACCTCCAGAACCATGAGCAAAAATAAACCTCTTTTCTTTAATAAGTATGCAGTCTCAGGTATTTCATTATAGCAACGTAAAATGGACTAATATAATCAAGGAGCTGTGGAAGTATGCAAGCAAGACAGGGACACAGAGTGCCAGGGGCCAGCAGGGCTGTGAGCCAAGATCAGAAACATGCACAAGGCCCCAACCAAAAAGAGAAGGGCCTGGAACACTGAAGAGACAGTTTCAAATGTCATCACAAGGACTGTGAGCCCCGAAGATGTCTGAGCTGGGGACAGCAGGGCAGAACTGTGGTTTCTAAAGATCAGCACAAGGTAGGGAGACCAAGGAAGGGAAAATGACTTGCAGAGAGAAGGAAGGAGGGCCAGGCCGCACTGGGCACACGGCTCAGAAATCTTGCTTAAGTGGTCACATGATCAGAAGTGGAGATTGAGAGGCTTAGGGCTTACCCAGCGTCCCTCGAATCTGCAGCCAACCTGCTCAGAGTGGGTACATGTGGGTTAATGTGGGTACAAAGGAGGCACCACTGTGTCCTCCCAGGGCCAGGTGCTGCATTTGGTGTTCCCAAATGCTGCTGCTGTTCAGCCCCAGGGCTCCTGTGTGCCCACCCACTCCTATCACACACCCTGGGGAGTTCTCAGGATTACCACTCCAGGCCCACGGGTCCCCAGGGCAGTCAGTGGGGGCCTGGGAAGCCCCGAGCAGCCCCTGCAGGTGGAAGCAGGCGAGAAGCAGCAGAATCCCAGGACCAGGCCCCTCCCTCCTGGGGGCCTCTCTCTCCATCAGGCTCAACTAGTCCCCATGACAGGGGTATGGGGACCAGGGACAGGCGGCTCCCTCCCTTCACCTGCATGGTAAAGGGCAGGGGGAGCTTGGACAAGGACATCCTTCCTCCTCCTGCCAGTTCTGGGATGGGGTGGGCGTGCGCCACCAGCTTGGCCAGGACATCTCTTCAGAGTCCAGCTCAGTCCCCATGAGACTGAGTCACAGCTCACCTTGTCACCCTCGGCCTACTGAGGGCAGGAGCGCTTGTCCTGTGGCTGCTCAGTGAGGCTTCGCCACCCTCTCAGGCCTTAGCAGGAGCAGATGACCTCCCTGGACCTGCTGGTCACTGTCACTGCGTACTGCTGTCAGGGAGGGCCTCGAGAGTCGGGGAGGAGTTACCGTGGTCGGAGCCTCGGCCTCCCTCCTGGCTGCTCTGGGAGGCTGTGGCCCTGACACCATGTGCATCCGCGATGCCCCGGTTCTCCTGAGAGGACTGTGACCTCCGCCCATTGAGCACTTCACACGAGTGAGATTCTGTTCCTCTTCCCATAGTAGCTCACTGCATCCCCAGGTGGGTGCTGTAAGGAGGTAGGTTTGCAGGGGTCGCCTGCTTGCTCCAGACCTTGAGGCTCACGACCAAGGGCCAGGATTCGACCCTCCTCGCCACCTCCACACGCGCTTGCTGCAACTTCCACGCAGGGCCATTTAGGATGGTCACCGGCTCTTTTTGGCTGTCCCATGTTTACTCATTCAGCAACCATTGGTGTGGTTTATATCTACCTGTGGCTTTGCTGGAGGGAGGGAGGGAGGGAGCAATGAGAGAAAGAGGGAGGAGGAGGAGGGAAGAAGGAAAGACCTTCACGTGCTGCTGCTTGCTCGGCCCCTGGCCGCTGCATGTGCCTGTCCTTGGGACCCGGCTCCTTGCTGGGGGAGACGTGGACAGGTGGGGGCAGGCTTGGGTCTTTGTAGCCCTTGGGAAGGGGCCCAAACCCTCTGTGCTCCACCTGGAGACACAGGGCGGGTCTCCCTGCTGACGCCCAGGGAGAGCACCCCACAGGAGGAAACGGCTGCAGGACTTGCGGCAATAGATTGTGTCCCGTGAGGACAGCTTTTCAAAGATGTCCTCCCTGAGTGCCACAGTATGAGAAAAGTCCTTTCCTCCCATTGTGACCTGTCCTCGTCTCCCTGGGGGCATAAACTGTTTTCAGGTTGACTCTCAGTACCCCTTGGTGCTGAGCTCCTCCTGCTTAGTCTGCTTTTTGAGGTGCCCAGCGCACATGGCTTAGCTCCTAGTGCTGGGCCCTGGGCCCAGGAGCAGGAGAGCCTGGGAGCTGGGGCAGCCAGACAAAGGGCCTGTGGCACTTGCCTCACAGGCATTGTGGCCACTTGTCACCAGGCAAAATCCGCTGCCTTCCAGGGAGGCTCAGGACAGACAGTACACACAGCAAGGGACCCTAGGTGGGCAGACAGACACCATGGTGCCCGTGGAGAGCCAGGAAGGGGGACTACCACAGGGTCAGCTGTCACCAGAAGCTCAGTCCCTGCATAGGACCTGCCCTCTGTCACAGCACCTCTGCCAGAGCTCTCAGTGCCCAGGGAGAGTATTCTCGGTTCCTGTCATCCTGGCAAAGTTTGCTAACAGAAAACAACACAAAACAATTGTCCGGTTTCTGTTCTCGCGACTAAAAGGCTCAGGGGTCACTCCAGTTGAACTGGGTTAACTGGGCTGGAAAAATAACCACACAAGAGACACAAATACCTTTTGTTTGGGGTCACTGTGACGGCTTACCGGACCTTGACCCCTTTTATTGAGGAGAAGCTACTCAAATGAGGCAAGGGGTCAGGTTTCAGGGGGCTGAGTCTGTCTTCATGAAGTCACTGTCAGCAGGTTGACTGACACCTGGGTAGGCCACACCCGAGGGCACAGTAAGAGAAGGGGACACACACAAGGCACTTCCATGGAAGATTCTATCCTAAACAGGGCAAGGGGTTGTATTACAAAGGAAAAGGTGAGCATAGCTTCACCCATGGGGCTGTAGCAAGACACACCATGCACAAGACCAACCCAAGAAGGGTGGGGAAAGCTCTGCCACATTTCTATGACTGAGCGCCTCAGCACCCAGCCGGGGAGTGTGAGTGTGACTCAGTCACGTGTAAGGTTGGTCTCCCACAAACAATACCTTGATGATGATGATGATGATGATGATGATGATGACAGTAACATGGCAAGAGTTTGCCTGCGCTGCTTCTTGAAATCCCTGAGACAACAGACAACCACACCGCCTCTTGGCAGCTCAGGGACCTGTCTCTGCTGGGCGCTGCGGAGCAGGTGAGTGGCGTTCTCTGGGCGGTAGATTCTGAGCTGAGATTGGCGGGTGTGGCTCAGAGGTGCCCTCCCTGATGGGGGGCGGGCGAGGAGCAAGGTGAAATTTCTAGAAGTGGGAGGCTGGGAGCAGGGAGGCCTGCCCCGGCTCGCCACCCAGCTGCTGTCACCCTCGTGGGCTGTTTCCTGTTTCTCAGCGCGTGGGACCAGCCCTCTGAATAGCTCCCCAGCTGGCCCCGTTTCCCGTGAGTCGGTTTGAACAGTTGAAGTATCGGAAAGGAGCCGCTGGGAACGCCTGCCTCCTCCTGGAGGCTGACTCCCAGAGGCCGGCTGAGCAGGGGCCGAGTGCCCCGAGACTCAGGTGCGCTCCCGGGCTCTCATCTGTCATCTCGGCTGGGCGAGGGGCACCTGTCACCATCATCACATGGCGTGTCAATCAGCTTTCTGTCCCTGTGACAAAGTGGCTGGAAAAAAAAAATCAAAAGGAGGAAAAGCTGTACCCGAGCTCTCAGCGTCAGAGGTTTCAGTCCATAGATACAAGGTCCTGGCGCTTTGGCCCCCGCTGGGGTGAGGACATCCTGACCAGGAGCCGAGCTGGAGTCTCCCCACAGCCCCTCAAGGCCCCACCCCTGCCACAAGCCCCGCCCCTTCCACGAGGCCCCACCCCTTCCGTGAGGCCCCGCCCCTTCCATGAGTCCCGCCCTCTTCCACGAGGCCCCGCCCCTTCCACGAGGCCCCACCTGCTGATGTTTCTACCCCCTGCAGTAGCGCGGAGGCTGGGGACCAGGCCTTTACCCCGTGAGGCTCTGGGGTGCGCTCCAAGTCAAATTACAGCAGGTGACAGTCCCCTTCTGTGGACAAGAACCCCAGGCCCAGGGAGATGAAGGCGCCCGTCCCCCAGGTCCCGTGGCTCACCCACTGCAGAGCCCGGTTCCAAGCTCAGGGACTCAACTCTGGCCTCTTTCCACTGCCCGAGGCCGCGGGCGTCTCCTGTCTGGGCGTAATAAAGGCTTTTGGAAAGCAGCTTGGGGAAGATGGCACTGTCCCGCCCACCCATCGCCAGGAATTTCCCTAGGGGAAGGAGGGCCCTCTGAGACCCTCTGCTGCTCTAAGGTAGCTGGCGTCTGTCAAAGCCCTCCTGTCCTTCCTTTTGCTTTTCTTGTGGTAGCTTTGTTCATCTTCAGTTCTTTTTTTTTTGGGGGGGGGAACTTATCCAATTTCACGCATTTATTCCACAATATTGTGGAATACTTTCTGGGTGGTAAGAGTTCTCCTAGGGACAAGGCATACAGGTGCAGGAAAACAGTTTTTACTTTTGACAACGTTGGCAGTGTTCACTATGAAGAATCCGGGGTTGGAATGAAGGTAAACCCAATTCTGAACTTTTGGGAGCAAATGATAATTTGTCCTGAGGCCTCAAGGGGCCCCTGCTCCTGGGTCCAGGCCTGTAAAGGGGGAGCACAGGGGTGGCCCACCCCTGGAGGGAGGAGGGCAGTCAGGCTGGCAGTGGCCCTTCCCCTGTCCTCTGCGCTGTCAGGCGCTGCTGGAAGAGGGCCTCAAACATGCTTCTGTTCCAGGTTCGCTGGCAGCACACCTTAGGCCCCTGCCCTCGGCCGTGGGCTCACCCTTGCCTCTGAGCTCCCTGCTGCTCAGGCCTTGCTGTGGCCAGGCGCTGCGTTTGCCAGACCCACTCTCCCCTGCCTGGAAGCCTCGCTCCTCCCTCTGGTAGCAGGACCTGGGTCTGCATGGACATCTGCTTTGGCCGATTTCCAGCCGTCCTGCTGGGTTTTAGCAATGTCACGTGGCTGCTCTCATCAGTCTTCCTACAATGCCAGAGCTCTGTGGTGAGCTACTTGGTTACAGTTGATGGAAACTGATTTGCAGTAGCTCAGATGAAAGGCCAGTTCATTGGGACACTTGGTAGGCACCATGGAAGTCTCCACTTGGCCCTGCCGCTGGAACAAATACCTCAGATGGAATAATGTATGGAAATTTACTTCTGTCGCTTGGGACGTCCAAGATCCCAGCAGAGTGCATGCCTGGCCAGGGCTGCAGCTACCCACGGTGCCTCCATGTGATGACCTCCAAGGTGGAACACAGAAGGGCAGGGGGGACTAGGGTGCTCCCTTCCACCTGTGCATAAGAGCACTGGTCCTGTCCTTGAGGGCAGAGTGCTCACAGCTTGATCCAGTCCCCACAGTCCCCACCTCTTAGTGCCAACGCATTAGTGATTAAGTTGGAACCTATGGATGCGGGGGGCACATTCAGACCAGAGCAGTAAGAGAGACCACACCCCGAGCTCACAGACACAAGGGGCTAGACTCCCACACCTCCAGGAGCTTCCCTCTCCCTCTCCCTCTCTCTCTCTCTCTCTCTCTCTCTCTCTCTCTCTCTCTCTCTCTCTCGTGTCCGACTCTCCTACAATGTCAGTTTCAGTTTCCCCCAGCCTCAGACTGGGTTCTGCTGACTGCACATCATGGCACCAAATCTCCAGAATTCCGTCTCGTTCTGCTTGAGTTCTGTTAAAGGATCACTCTCAAGGTTTTGTTGTTGTTTCTGAATAAAAACTCACATACACAGGCCAAAGATTTTCTATTTACCCAATTAATGAATGAGAGAATCAGTGAAGTGGAAAAACCAAGTTCAAATGTGAATCCAAAGGACAGACACACATCATGTGATTGGGAAAGCTGAGGAGGAGCAGCTAATAGATGCCAAACCGACTTCCTCTGCAGGGAATGGTAATCACTTGCAATTTGACCAAACACATTTTTTCTTTTTTGCATTTCTATGAAATGAGATAATTTGCATCACTATCAGCTCTCCACAGTTAACTTTAATCTTTAAAAATGGAATAAAATGAAAGTCAGTGAAAGACACAGACTGCTATAGAATCAGATAATTCTGGAAGATGTCTGATTGCCCATTTCTAATATATATATTTGCCCATTTCAAAGTTTCCCAATTTTTCTGGTCACATGACCTGGGATCAATCAGCACCGTCAGAGAGCAGAGCACTGTGGGTGGCCCAACTTGGGACAGGTGTCCATCCTTCCACCCAGAGGCCCCCACCATTGCCGTGACTACAGGCAGCCACCTAAACACTGGGTCTTCCCAGAGAGTGACATGCTGACCTTGGCTGCCACCCCACCTTGTCCCCATACTACTTAAGCACTCACCCCAAAATCCGTCTACGTGTCTTCTCTGAATTTTCTATTCCCACGTTTTTTTGTTGAATCCAGAACAAAACCTTCTTTAAGCGGTTTACATTTCTCCTAGTTCTCCAGTGTTTTCTGTTGGATCGACTTTCTGTTTCCCTGGCCATTTTTAAAGGTTTTGTACCTGCGGGCTCTTTATCATTCATTGGCTCAAGGAATATTTAGAACGACAGGCCAGGCTCTGTATTCCTTGCTTTTGTTGCTACAAACATCACAAAGACCCTGCTCCATTGACCCTCCAATTTGAGAACACAGGTAGCAACAGGCAGGTAAGTACATGAGTCATATTATTCATCATTTTATTTCATTAATTTTGTTACCAGGGAATGAACCCAGGGATACTTAACTACTGAGTCACTTCTCTAGCCCTTTTTTATATATTATTAGAGACAGGGTCTTGCTGAGTTGCTTAGGGCCTCACTAAATTGCTGAGACTGGCTTTGAACTCAAAACCTTCCTGCCTCAGCCTACTGGGATGATGGGCATGAGCCACCACGCTGGGGTAAGTCATATTATTTACAGTGGCAAAACTTCTAGAAAGAAAAGAAGTGGGATATTAGATCAAAGGTGATGGGGCAGGTAGGGTAGGGTGTCAGGTTGCTCCCTAAGACAAGGGGAGCCAGCCCTGTAGAGCCAGCCCTGGGTGGAGCTGAGGTGATAATGATGTCACCAAACACAGCCCTCCCATTAACACCAACATACACAACGCACCTTCCGACATCTTTTATGTTTTATCAAATTTCAGGCCTGTACGCTACAGCAGGACACATACTTCTGTCACCTTGAGCTTGTGACTCTCACCAGTCAATCAAGGTGATGGGTGGGATGTCCTGCATCTAGCGACGGCTGGCGTGAAGCACACCCGTGAGGACTGGGAGTGTCGTCAAGCATAGACACGACACAGGAATCAAGCTTGTCCTTAGACCTGTGAGCTTCCATTTCCATCATAAAACAGCTGCATATCTCTGTTTTTTAAAAATCCTAGTTTGGGTTTGTTGAGCGTTCTTGAAATACCCAGATGTGCTAAGCCACAGTCTCAGCATGTGTGATGTCCTCGAGAGGGCAGAAGTTGGTCCCAGGACTGTAAACTCTCTTTAGATATAAAACACAGATCCACGTTCAGAACATCAACAAACGTGCAGGTACCTGTGGTGTTAAGGTTTGGGGTGCAGATAGGAAGCAAGTCTAAAAAGGCTCTTTAGGGAGACAGGAATGAAGAAAAACTTGAGAAATACTGTGCTCAATGGGAAGGAATTGATCCCCATCTCTTTTTTATTTTTTAGGTGATTTGGATGCAATTTTGAGAGTGATAAGCTAAAAACAACCAGGGAATGTTTCCAAAGATAATGAGTTTATTCTGGAGTGAGCAGAAGGATTATAGCCCAGATATTGGTGTCCTGGGAGGACCAAAGGCATGTCCAGAGAGGCTGAAGCAAGAGAAACTTTTAAAAGCAAAAAGACAGGAATATATGTAACTTGTTTTGAGACAAAGAGAACATTGGTCACAAGGCCCATCCCAGGAGTTGGCATCAGTTCACTAGTGGAGACAGCAGATCAGGAAAGTGCTTTTGTACATCCAATTAGCTGTCCTGGTGACTCATGTAGCAAGCTGCGGTTTGGAAAGTCCTTGGGGGAAGTTTTGGTTATCAGCATATGTGCATTAGAGCACTTCAGAGAGTCCTTGTCATAGTTTTTATCATAGGCAGGTGTGTTAGTCTGTTTTTTTTTGCTGCTATAACAAAATACCAGAAGCTGGGTAATGTATTTAAAAAGAGGTTTCTTTAGTTTCATCATTTTGGAGACTGAAAGTACAAAATTGGGTGGCTCCATGAATCCTGCCCCTGCTGAGGGCCTCTGGCTACATTACAACATGGTGGTAGCATATGTGAGAGGGAGAAAGAAGTCACATGGTGAGAGAAGACGCAAGGAGAATCCAAGGTCAGGCTTGCTCCTGTCGTAGCAATTCCTTTTGGTCACTCAATAAGAGCAGCATTCATCCCTCAAGGGTGGTGCCCCAAGACCAAGTCATCTTGCCTGGACCCCACCCCTTAAGGCTGCCATCACTCGGCCACACTGGAACTAGCTGCCAGCACATGCGCTTCCGGGGGACAGACTCAAACCACCTCCACGTCATAGCAGCACCTGGGCTGGAGGTCCCTCCCTCACACCCTCCGGCTTTACTGATCTGTTTTTGGTTAGGTTTCAATACAGGTGACTCTGTGTTGACTCTGCCAACTCTTACAAGTACTCCAGAGGTTAACAAAGACACTTAACGCACTTACCCAGTAACTATTCAACATGTATCTGTGAGCGCCTAGTGTATGCCAGGCGCTGTCCTAGGTGCTGGAGCCGTGAATCAAGCAGACAGACACCCTAGGCTCCTGGGTTGCACTGGACTGGGAGGCAACAAGCACTAGTGGGCTTTGTCACAGTCTGCTGGATGGAGGGGCCTGGGAAGCTGGACGGTGCTGACCTGTACAGGAAAGTGCCGTGAAGACGGGAGGTGCAGAGGACCTGGAGGGGTGCTTAAAGTAGGAAGCTGCAAAGGCAGCACTGGAGTCAGACCTAAGGGGACAAGTAAGCCAGACATGGGAGACCTGGGGCTGTGGCCACAGAGGGTTTCCAGGCAGAAAACAGCAAGGAGGTGCCTGGCCGTTTTAAGAAACAGCCAGTTCCGATGCGAGAAGAAGAGTGGCTGGTGAGAGCAGAGGGCACGGGTGGCGCAGGGCACACAGAGATTCGGAAGCCCCAGGGAGGACTTCGGCTATTACTCTGAGTGACATGACTCCCTTTGTGGGTTTTGTGTAGTGGCTCCAGGAGAAGCTCCCCAGCTGCAGAGTCGAGAACCCCCTGCAGGAGACCCAGGCGGAGGGGCTGTGGAAGGAGCTCAGGGACTCAGCCCGGGGTCCAGAGCCTGCATCGGCATCTGAAGGACCAATGTGAGAGAGCCAAAGAGCTGCAGAGAACTGGAACCGGGAATGATCATTTCAGACCACCAACTTCACCCAACCTGACGGCAGGCGCCTGCCATCTCGGCTCTCGGGAGGCTGCGGCAGGGGTTGGCTTGGGCCCAGGACTTAAGACCACTAGCTTCAGGGGTGGAGAGCAAGCTGTTAGCGAGGAAAAAAAAAAATTCCGTTTTGTAGAAGATAATCCTACAGGGATACATACAGGCAGGGGACTTCCGGGGCTTCCTGAAGATGGTTGAATGTGCATCTGCAAATATCCATTAAAATGTCAAAAACGTTTGCTTCCTAGAAACCCCTCAAAGTGACAGTGAGAAGGTTTGAAAGGGGATCATTTAGCAACTGCTTAGTAATTGCTTACAAGAGCACAGCAACGTCTCCAAATCATGGCATCTTTCTGGAAACCAGGAGGACATACGTGCCCAGTGACCGGCTTGTCAGAGTGGAGGACCCAGCTCAGCTGCCGTGAGGGTGGAGATAAAGGAGGGACCTGGTTTCCACGCCAGAACCCAGAGCCACCAAGGGTCAGTGGGGGCCAGGGAGCAGGTGTGAGAGAAATGGCAGGAAGCGAGAGGCCGCCCTACCCGGTGGGTAAGCGTGTGCATGTGCACACAGCACACCCTCCCTCTCACCCCCACCCCTCTCTCATGCACACGCACACACGCAGAAACTCACACAGGCCAGTGACCTCGGGCAGTGGGCTCCTTGATGCGGCATTTCTTGGGAGTGTAGGCAAGGCCTGGTAGCTGGAGAAACCCACTGTGCACATAAGAGTGGGCGTGTTCATTCAGTGGGAGCTCATCATGACAGGAGGCCACCCCTGCTGCTCCTTGTATTAATCAACTTTAATGAAAACACAATTCACCCAACACCTGCCAAAAATAATGCAAAGGAGAAGGACCATGATGAGCAAGACCAACAAAATATCCCCGAGAAAACATAATGTAGGGAATGAAAGAAAATCTTAAAACTAACTATAATTCTGCTGGGCGCACACCTATAATTAATCCCAACAGCTTGGGAGGCTGAGGCAGGAGGATCATGAGTTCAAACCCAGACTCAGCAACTTACTGGAGGCCCTAAAAAACTTAGTGAGACCCTGTCTCAAAATTTCAAAGGAAAAGGGGGTTCAGTGGTTAAGCCCCTCTGGGTTCAATCCCTAGTACCACAAAATAGTATAATACATAGCCTCAAAAAAAAAAAAGACACCACGGCACTAGGAGTAAAATAAACTACTGCAAAGAGGGAGAAATCAGAGAACAAGAGTTCGTTGGACTAAACTATTGACAAAATAAACAACCACAAAAGAAAAGCAGTAAAATAAAGTTAGGAAAAGAACAGATTAAAGGCCAGGAACTGGAAAAACATATACGGCAAGAGATAAAAGACAGAAGAGTTCAGGATAGAACGAGAGAAAAATTTCCCAACACTAAGGAAATCATGAGTAAATATGAATGAAAGACTCAAACTCCAATACTCTCGAGGCATTTTGGATCAAACAGAAACAGAAAATCCTGTGAGCTCAAAAATCCACTGTACCTTCATCTTATCTATTAGTACTATCTTTATTTTATTTCTAGTCTCCTGGCTTAATGTTATGGTTTGGATCTGGAATGTCCTCCAAAAAGCTCATTTTGTTGAAATTGGGGCGAAAGCTAGCTTCAGAGGTGACTTTGAGGGAAATGACTGGATCATGAAGGCTCTGGCCTCAGCAGTGGATTAATCCATTTGGTGGATTAGCCCATTGATAGCTAAATGGACTACTGGGAGGTGGTCCTTGTTGAAGGAAAAAGGTCCTTGGGGGCATGCCCTGGAAGGGCTGACCGTTTCCCTGGTTCCCCAGCCCCCACCTCTCTGCTTCCCATGAGCTAAGCAGCTTCCTCTGAGCCGCCCTTCCACCGTGAAGTGTCTGCAGGGAGTTGGTCGACCATGGACTAAGAGCTCTGAGGCCATGAGTAAAATCAATCTTTCCTCCTCTAAGTTGTTGGCAGGTATTTTTGTCACCGTGATAAATGCTGACGAGCACAGCATCTCATCAGCAACAATGAATCCAGAAAACAATGGAATGTTGCCTTCATTCTATTGTAAAGCTCAGGTAGAGAAGCATTTTGATCCTGGAATTTTGCACAGAGCCAATCAGTCAACAGTGGAAGTGAGGAACAAAAGCATTTCTAGACATATAAGCCCTTACACAATCCACCTTCACTTTGCTTTCTGAAAAGATTAGCCCAGGATATACTCTAAAGAGAAGAGTGGCTGGTGTTCCATTCACATGTGGTTAGAACCGGATCTGGGGTGAGAGGAAGACCACAGGGCAGCATCTCCTGCTTGTTCTTCCCCCTGGCTCCCAGGGATTCAGGCTTTTCCCCTTCAAGTTCCCATAAAGTTTTATCTTATTACATTTTCAGTGTTTTGTGATGGCCACACTTTTCTTCCACTTGGATCTGTATAAGTTACAGTCTTTTTAACTTAACAAATTTCTCCCAAAACTTAAAATAATCATGAATATTTATATATCTCTTAAAATTTCTGTGGATCAGAAGTAGCTTGGCTAAATCGTCTGCTCCAGAATCACCCAAGAGATGCACGTCACACGTCAGCCTGGGCCACAGTCACTGAGCGCTCGTCTGGAGCTGGAAGATCGGCCTCCAAGTTGTGCACTCATACACTTGGGGCAGCTATGCTCATTTGGTAGGAGGCCTCAGTTCCTTTCCATGTGGGCTTCTCCACAGGACTGCTTGAGCATCTTCACGACATGGCTGCCTTCCCCTGGAATGAGTGATCCAAGGGAAGTCAGGGGAAAAACCCCAATGTCTTTTATGACTTAACTCCAGGGTAACACCCTGTTACTTCTATAGCTCAGGCACACTTCAGAGATGGTGCTGATTCTGTTCCAGACCACGGCAATAAAGTGAATATAGCAAAAAAAGCTTTTAGTTTTCCAACATATCTAAAAGTCATATGTACATATACTATAGTCTACTGAGTTGCAATTGCATTACGTCTGAAGAAACAACCTACAGACCTTAATTTAAAAATATCAGATAAGACTTAGAGAACAGAAGTGAGCACATGCTTTGGGGGAAATAGTGTTGATAGACTTCATCAATGATCAACTCAGGGTTGCTATAAACCTTTGATTTGTTTTTTTAAAAATGCAATATCTATGAAGAGCCACGTGAAGTGGAGTGGAAGATCATGGGCGCGCCTCTTTCCTCCCAGTCACAGAGGTCCACTGTGACTCGGTGGGGGTGGGGCTCACCCAAGGCCTGAGCACCAGGAAACGAGCACCCTGGTGAGCCGCCCAGCAAGGCAGGAGACAAGACCTGGTCGTGAGCAAGTGGTAAGAAAAGAGAACAGGCTCAGGTTTCCTTTCCAGCCTCTCCACAGCCGTGTGGGTTTTATTTCCTTCTAACTGGTCCTGCATTGAATGTCACTGACACACTGAACGTCGTTGACACAGCCGTTCTTTATGAACATGGTTCTTGCACTTTCCGGGTTCAACACATGGGAAAAACATAGAAGAAGTTTTTAAAATTAGAAGCACAAAACAGTGTATTGATGTTTAAACAACAGGAGTATAAAGGCATGTGGAGCCAAAGGCTGGGGAGAGAGCAGAGCTGGCAAGAGGTCTCAGGATTCTAATTCTCCATTGCCCATGCAGGGGCGAGAAGGCATGCCCTATGATAGGTAGGTCCAGGGGTACATGTGTCTATGTGGCCTTTAAACTTGTGGAGGAAACCCACTATTACTCACAAATGACAAGCTGTTGGGCAAGAGGTGGAGGAGTGAGAATGATCTAAATGCTTTAGCTTTCCTGAAGGAGAGTCAGTAAGTGTGGCTTCAAATTAATAGAACAAAAGGCGAGGTCTAAATGTATTATGAAGACACAACAAAAGAAAACAGTCAAGTGACTTGTGACTGAAATGTATATCATCATGTACTGTTTGAAAATGTATCTCCTTGTACATTTATGCCTTTTAACATAATAAGTATTTTATAATCTCTGTCATTCATCAAGCCAAAAGTCGAAGAATCTGAGATAGAGTTAAAAAATAGACAGAAAAGTGTCTAACTTTCTGGTGCATAGAATGAGAACTTAGGTGAAGGTTCTAAGCTGATAGATCCTGTAACCCTACAGACACTCCCTGGAATTAAGAGGGTAGCAGATAGGATATTTTATGCAAAGCAGTAAGCACAGTAAGTGCTAAATAAATGTCCACTGATCTCACTATAATGCCATTAATATAAATAATAATGGCACACTGACCAAACAGAAAAGGGCTTGTAGAGTTTAGGCTACACTGAAAGAATACATTTGTGTGATTCATCTGTTAGTTCAAGAAATATATCATCTAAGTATGTTGATACGTTGGCACCAACAGAATGTTATGGAGCCATTAAAAATGATTTTGAAAGATATTGTTGGACTACCATGAGAGGATGGTAAGTGAAGACTGTGTCACAAGACAGCATTTCAATAGGATGCCAGAGTTATTTCCTAAGAACATGGTAAGTGGTTGCTTGTAAGTAATGATGGATGAGTCCCTGACTAAATGGCTATGCATATGGGCATACACACAGAGTTCACCCAAAGATTTTCACTGCTCACCACTAGGGAGAAAGATTCATCCCAGGTTCAATCTTCCTTTCTTCATCTGCATTTTCTACGCTTTTTACCTTTGTGATATGAAGCAGTCAGAGGGAAAGAAACAACAGCAAGTTCCTGAAGGCTCTGTGGGACGCTCTAAAGGATACTGTTTCCATCACGAGTTGACTTGTTATTAAGTCGACTCTGGAAGAAAACCCCTACAGCTCTGTGTGGACCGACCCTTAGGAAAGCGGTTCACACCTTCACCTGAGCCCAGGCATCTCCTATACACACCTTCACCTGACGCCTGGCGAAAACACCCAGCAGGGAAGGGTTTGCCCCAAGCCCCAAGCCACTGCAAGGCCAGGTGGCTCAGGGAGACGTGGTGGCTACCCTGCCCCTGCAGAGGCCTTTAGATCTGCCACCTGCCACCTGCCGGGCACAGTGTGGAGAACCACCCAATTTATCCGTGTAGACAAAGCTCATCCTAATTTAATGTTGAGGGAGATCCTTGCCTTGTTGACTGCGGCTGGTCCTGGGATTGGCGGCGAAGCTTCAGCTACTTCATCCAGAATGAAGGCTGTTCCCGGGCCCATCCCTCGTGAGCTGAAAACAGCCAGGGCTTCTGGGACCAATGAGAGACATTTGCCTTTTGAGAAAGGGGGGGTTTATTTTGCCCTTTCCGGGGCGTTAGAGTGCAGGTCATTTTGAAGCGATGTGCTCTTCTGGCGTCCACACAACTTCGTACTAAAGTGGGGGCTATTTTTAATTGCTTTTTTATCCAAAAGAGAAAGGGATTATCAATTCCCTCAAGAGGCGATGGGCAGGGGAAGGCGGTGTTGGGGAGCAGCGGTCCTCTCCCTGCCAGGGCTGTTCCTGCCAGATAGGAAATCTATTTTGAATGTGAATCAGAGCTGATTCTCACTTCACCTGCCAATTTTCCATAATTTCCAAATACGATTTCTTTTTTATTTTCTTGAAATGTAACACGGCTGCCAAGACCACCCTGACTTGCTTAAATATTTTTCAAAGAAAAAAGAATTTTTTTAAAAGGACGAGATGAAGCAATAAGAAAGAAAATAATTTTGTTTTTCAGTGAAACTGAATTGAAAGCAGAGATTAGGGAAGTGGCTTTTCCCAGGAAAGGCAGGAGCTGATAAGCCCCAGGGAGGGGTTTTTATCGGAACTCAGGGGATGGGAAGAAGGCAGGGGAGAGGAGAGGGTGAGAACAGCGCCTTGGTGTGTGCTCACTGCCTGGTGGCCCTGTCCTGGCAGAAGCTCTGGGACACGCGTGCTGTCGCTGGTCCTCTGGCGCACACAAGGGGTGGACGGAGCTTGGCTGTGCTAGAAGGAAAACCCCAAGTGGAGAACCAGGTGCATCTTGCTTGGCTCCTCCCGAGACCCCCACTGCCCATTCGCAGCCCTGCCCCTGGCACCCGAGCTGGCAGGGCCCCAAACCTGTGCTGCGACTGGAGTGTTCTCTTCCTTTCCCTCCACCTGGGTCGGGGACAGGCTCCTTCCTGGTGGAGGCAGCGAGCCAACAGGTTTTAATTCTTAGGGAAAAATAAACCCTGATGGCCCCTCAGCCTGACGGGACTTGAGTCGGGGGTAGGAGAGCCAGGTGGACTGCCCCGATGACCCAGCGCCAGGTTTTTTCATTGAGAAACGAAAGAAAGTGAAGTCCTGGTGAATCTGCAGAGTGCAGCTGGGTACCGTCCCACCCAGCCTGCGGTTCTTCCTGCGTCCATGAGCTGGGCCACGGCCATCTGCTCAGGGGTCACGAGGTCACCCCCAGCCTGGCGACACGTCCTGGAGACCAGGCTGGGAGGACAACCCCCCACACCATCTCTGTCACAGCAACCGTCACCACAGGCACAGGATGATGGTCATTCATCCTGTATCAGCATCAAGCTGGGAGAGAAATAGGAAGGTTGTCAAAATAAAAGTGGAATCACTTGTGCCGACCCTACCCCCCACGGAAGGTGAATCAAGCCAGGAGATTATGGAGGAGGGTTCTTATGCACAATTGCCTGACAATAACTATCACTAATTACTCCCAGAACCACAGCCAGCACAGAGGCCACCACAACCTTATACAGAAGGGACCTCTGGCCAGCAACTGTCTGCCAAGCTCACTGAGGTCACCCTTACTATGAATCATGGAGTCGAGGACTGAGGCTTCGGAATAGCTGATGTCATCCTCCTCATGTTTGTCTTTACAAATCTGCTCTTGCCTCTCGTCCCTCTGGTGTGGGCCTGTCCCCTACAACGCTGTCCCAAACAACACCCATGTCCTTGGGAGAATCTCTCTGACCGGTGTTTTGGTTCCGGGTGGAGAAACCGTCGGTCCACCCTGGCGCCGTGGCTCCTTCCCTGATGCTTCCACTGTGCTGTGAAATGCTGCCCTGTTCTGCCACAGACAGGTGCAGAGCCCAGGGACCCTTCCCCTGCCCTGGTGCCCACAGCAGAAGGCCAAGGGCGGCGTCTGCTGGGGGAGCACCTGCTGCGTCCCTCTCCAGGCCAGGCTGAGGGAGGACCTGAAACAGGCAAAGCCCTGCTCCCTTGCCACCTGGGACGAGGAGGGAGAGGCAGCCGGGCCGGGGGTGCCTACCTGCCCTGGGAGGGGCTTCCTGATGAAGGGGGGTTGTGGGTTTGACCTGGGGGCAGGCAGGTGGGGGAGCTGGGCAAGAACCTAATTAAGCCACAGAGCCACAGGCCCGAAGCCGAGGCAGCGAGGGAAGGGAGGGAAATGGGGAGGGGCAGGGGTGACCCAAGGGCACAGCAGGGAGGGGGTCTCCAATGAAGAGGCGAGGGGGGGGGGTGCAGGAGGGAGGGAGGGAAGGATAGGGCAGGCCGGGGGCTGTGGGCCAGCCGTGGGCCCTGGCCCTCAGGGCAGTGTATACCCCTGTGGTGCAAGTCCCCCTCCATGACAAGTCCTGCCCTGCTGGAGGCTGGGAGAGGAGGCTCCTGCCAGGCTGGCCTTGGGGGAGCCAGCGTCAGCTTCCTCCTGCTCCACTCCTGTCCTCAGAGGGTCCCCCGCGAAGGTTCCCCCAGCCACTGTTCTGATCTTCCCTCTCAGATTACCTTAGGGACGTTCCCTCCTTCTTTGGGCAAAACAATTACTGTGCAAACAGGCTGTTTCCTCTCACCAGTTACCTCCAAGTTATCACTTGCACTTAAATAGACTCCAGTCTAAAAATAGGTGTGTGGAGTGGGTTTCCACCTGTCTTGCTGGCTTCCTGACACCTGCGGTCCTACCCTTTTCAAAGCAACCGAGAGCTGTGTGCAGACACACCGACGCCCACCAGCAAGCACAGGCCCGTCCCGGGGAGTGGACCTCAGATAACACGCGCTTTTATCTTTCAAACTCCCATCTCCCTTTGGTTTTTCCTGAAAGATAGGGGCCAGGAGCAGCAGAAATGCCAAGCTACTGTTTGGCTGTCGCTCTGAAGAAAGAGGATCTGGGAAGTGGTCGGCCTATCGCATGAAGATGTGGGCCGGATGTGCTGCCTTTTTAAATGTCAAGGTTTTTGTTGAACAGCATTGAGTTGGAATGGAAAGGTCAAAGCTGACAGGCTAAATTCATGCTCAGAAAAGCAGCTAACAGTTCCTTTTCTTCCCACCACCTTCCCTCCCAAATGGAAGGTTGCTAACGTCACCCCAGCTTTCAGCACAGCAATTAATGGCTCATGAGCACCAGCCAAAAAATAAAAAATAAACCAGATTAAGGAACCGCTCTGTAAAATGTAATAGCTGCTTAATGTCCTTCTCAAATCTAAATCGGTTCCCAGTGACTACAGTTGTGATGTTTTTAAGATGAAGTCTTCATTTAGGCAAACAATCAGAGGAGAATCAGTCCTGCCCAGCCCCGGGCTCCTTTTCTTTTCCTCAGAGATGAAGTCCCTTGATTCTTGCTACAGGCTAAGTTTGAATTCCGACTCGGAGACCGACCCAGACTCTGTCTGGGGGTCTCTAGGGGCCAGCCAGCCAAGGTGGGAGTGTGCAGATCACTCCACACTCCCCGGGGGTCTGGCCTGGGCCAGGCTTGGGGCTTGCTCTTGGCCATGCTTCGGCTGCAATAGTGAGACTCTGCCTCCGGGCGCCTCTGTGGCGGGAGGACACAGGCAGGAACCCCATAACTACGGTGCAGGGAGGTCCGGGTGCCACCAGGGCGGCGCCACGCTTGGAGACAGGAGGTGGGACATGTCCACCTTGGACTTCAGGCCAGAGCCTGAGCTGCTTCTTTCGGTGACGAGGCCTGGCTCCAGGAGCACTGTGCAGCGGCACTTCCTGTCTCCAGTGCGGCCTCTCTCACCTTCATCAGCCTCGGTTCTCCTGGGGGCTGGGGGGCACCTGGGGCCCCAGGAGAATTACTAAATGGTGAAGTTCCCCCAGGAGATGAATGAAGGAGTCACCCTCGGAGTCCAGCCAGGACTTCAGAACCTGAATTGCCCCCGGCCTCTGGTTAGAGCCAGCAGGGACAGGAGGACAGACCCCAGTCCCCAAGGTGGAGGCAGGTCCCTGGGCCTGCCCAGTTCCCTGAGCACCCCTGGGTGCCTCGTCCTGTCCCCAGAGCCTCATGCAGTCCCTGGCCTTCCCGCCCTCGGGAGGAAGAAGCAGCTGTTCCTGTGGGTGACTGAGACCTGGTGTCGGGGCGCAGACGGGGGTGTCCAGCAGCTGAGTTTTCCAGCAGCCTCCTGAGGTCCGGGCTGTGGCCTGGTGACCACAGGACCATGGGCCAGTACGAGGGCCCGGGCCTTGGGGAACGCCTTGCCCAGAGCAGGCGGCTGGCATCCACAGCAGGAGCGCCTCCCGCAGGAAACCGGCCAGCCACCTGCTGGCCTCGGCTCAGCTCAGTTTCCACTTGGGAGGCTTCTTGCTGGACCTGCCTCCTCCCTCCAGGTGAGCTCCGTGCCTGCTCCCGGGAGTGAGGTGGGTGACTCCTTGGTGGATCACTAACATGGAGGACAGACCCAGGCCTTGTGTGCATTTCCCAGGAGATGATGGTGGTGCTGGTGGAGAGGGGGGCTCAGTGACAAACCTACAAAGTGATTTCAGTCGTCATTGGCTCTGTTAGAGTTTTCAGCCAAATAATTATAATCACCAACAAAGGGTCAGATTTATCAGTCTTATCTTCATAGTCCAGTGTCTCCTGAATAAAAAAAAAAAATAGTCCCCATAACACCAGGGTTTTCAGAAAGGGCCAAGGAAGGAAAATGTAGCTGGCAGGTCCACCTCGAGGCCCTGGCCTGGTTTCAGATCTATCCCGTGATTTCCCCGCGGTGAGAACTCAGTGCGTCCCCTTAAAAATAGGCTGGGGTGGCTGGCCTGGGCTCTGGGTCTTCTCCCTTCACATGTGGTGGCCAGGGCTTGGCCTGCAGCCCTGCCCACAGGGTGTCCCCGCCGCCCTCCCCAGCAGGCGCCCCATCTCACCTCCGCAGGCTCCGCCACCACCTCCCGCTCGGCTCTGATCTGACGCTCTGCACCAGCTGGTGGCTGAGACGTTTTTCTTGATCCAAGACGAGGAGACAGAGGGAATGATCTCTGAGGACCCTTTTAGCTCTGGAAGTCCAGGACCAGGAGGACTGAGAGTGGCCGCCCTGTTGGAGACGGTGCCAGCAGGAGCCATCTGGTCCCAGCCCCCTCCCTCCATCCCCAGGACTCAGGGAGCTGGGTGCTCAGGCTGGAGCCTCCCTGTCAGACCCTCTCTGGGCTCTACATTTGAACAAAACCTCGTGTGGGTTTCTCAACCTCCCTGGGAAGAAAGGTGGCCGCCGTCGCCACCATAAAGACCTCAGATTCTTCTAGAGAATCAGGGATTGAAACGTGTCTGAAAGCTAAGGTTTTCAAATGTTGGCAGTTAATATTTTAGAATATGTTGAACCCCATGACAGCACCTTCCCGGCTCACTCGACTCCTGGACGGGAGTGGCCTGCATCTGCCTGTTTTAGAGGCCGCACAGCAGGCGATGGTCTAAGGAGGACCAGACCCGACGGAGGCTGGAACCAGGGTGGCAGAGCACAGAGGCGGCAGCTGGGTGGCGGCTGGGTGACGGCTGCGTGACGGCTGGGTGCTGGGCTGGTCAGGAAGCAGAGTCCACTGGGCTACCTGCTGACCAGAGGCAGGTCCCAGGAGGAAGTCTAAGAGGCGACAGAGTGATGGTGGGCCAGGACCCCAGGAGGGAGGCTTGGATGCCATCTAGTGTCCCCAGCAGGGCCACAGGCAAGCTCGAAGCCGGAGAACGAGGAGATAACGGACCACTCCTCCAGGGTACGATGGGCAAGTCACCAAAGAAAGATGTCCCCTCACCCCGTGCCTTTCGAGATTTCTGCCCCCAAATTGGGATTTTGACCCCCATTGAGCCCTCATTGAGCTCATTGAGCCCTCGTTAGCCCCAGACACAGGGGCCTTAAAGAGTCCAACTCCTGGGAAGAACTTATTCTCAGCACGCCATCACCTGCCAGCATAATGAACTTTCCCTCCAGGGTTCCAGAGAGTTCCTCAGAAAGCAGAGAGGATGAATAGGTCAGGCGACAAGCGAGATGGGGAGAGGAATGGGAATTCACGTTTACTGAGTAATTGCAGGGCTCCAGAGCCATTCCAGCCATGCAATTGGCTGGAAGCGAGAGACAACATGACCAGCCCTGGCTGGCAGGTGAGTGTTTCTCTTCCTCTTCTCTGCACTGGGGGCAGGTTATCTAGGGCGAGTGTGATTGCTCAAAATGTCCATCAGGTTTTCAGTCTCTTTGCTGTCTTTTTCCTCTACCATCTTTACAAGGAGGCTTTTGCCCTTCTGGTTACAAAATAGCTGCTGAACTTCAGGTATCACATTTGTTTTCCATTAGGAAATAAGGTAAAGGACAAAATACCTTCTTCTTTCTAGACCCTGTCTTTCTATTTGGAGCAAGAGCCCTCTGCACTGGAATTCTGCTTACATTTTCATGGCCACAACAGGGTCATGTGGCCACCTTGGCTGGAAGGTGTCTAGGATCAAGTACTTAGCTCTCCAGGCTTTATAGAGAAAGAATGCAAGAAGACAAGGGTCGGGAGGGCTTGTGTGGCCAGTGCCCGGCACCTGCTGTAGGGCCTCAGCAGCTAAGGAATTCCACCCTTGTCCTGGACGTCCTGGAGAGGGTGTGGTGGCCCTGGGTGATCCGAGCAGCACAGTCAGGACTTCAGGACTTGCTGGGTTTCTGGCTTGGAAAACAGAATGGTTCTAGTCGTGACCGTGCGTTGACGTAGGGGACAGCTGCAGAAGGAAGCGATGCCCTCAGCCATGCACATCCGGAACCTGGGGTCCTGGAGGCCCAGAGGCAGGGAGCTGGTGGACAGTGGGGCCCAACAGGCAAGGGAAGCACATGGGACCTGCTGTTCACTCTCGTCGATTGGCCGACCATTCAGGAGCCAGGTCTCCCCCAAGTTTTCCCTAGAAATCAGTAACACATCTACAGGAGCCAACGGCTACCTGGCTGCCCCGGGGGTGGGCAGCAGGTGCACCCAGTCAGGGTGGTCCCCAGGGGCCTGGCCTCTCCCCACCCCGACGCCTGCCTGGGTCTGTCTGGGCTGCTGCCATAGGAGAGCCGCAGCCCCCGGCCCCCGTGCTGCCCACAGCTGCTGCAGGTGTCCACACCTGTGCTGCCCTGGAATCACACCTTCCCCCCGAGGGGCCCGGCTCTTGACAGCTCGGTGTCCACCTTCAGGCCCCTGCGTGGCCGGCTGAGAGCACCCTCTGAATTGAGAGCCCTGACAGCTGGAGCCTGCTCCACAGACTGTGCAGACAACGTGTGCACGACTGAGAGCATGCTGAATTGTTTTTTTTTTTGGTACTGGGGATTGAACTCGGGGGCACCGACCACAGAGCCACACCCCCAGCCCTATTTTGTATTTTATTTCAAGACAGGGTCTCACTGAGTTGCTTGGTGCCTCGCTTTTGCAGAGGCTGGATTTGAACTCTTGATCCTCCTGCCTCAGCCTCCCTAGCCGCGGGGATTATAAGCGTGTGCCACCACATCTGCCTGAATCTTTTTTAAAAATGTTCTTCTAATTAGTTATGCAGGATAGTACAATGCATTTTGACACATCATACATAAATGGAGTATAACTTCTCGTTCTTCTGGTTGTACATGATGTAAAATCGCACCTGTTATGAAGTCATTTATGTACGTAAGGGAATAATGTCCAATTCATTCCACTACCCCCAGACCTCCTCCCCTCCCTTCACTCCCCTCTGCCTAATCCAAAGTACCTCTGTTCTTCCCTAGCCCACCACCTCATTGTGAATTAGTATCTGCATATCAGATAAAATATTTGGTATTTGGTTTTTTAGGTATTGGCTTATTTCACTTAGCATGATAGTCTCCAGTTCCATCCATTTACCTGAAAATGCATAATTTCATTCTTCTTTAAGGCTGAGTAATATTCCATTGTGTATATATACCACATTTTCTTTATCCATCCATCTGTTGAAGAGCATCTAGGTTGGTTCCATAGTTTGGCTATTGTGAATTGTGCTGCTATAAACATTGATGTGGCTGTGTCACTGTAGAATGCTGATTTTAAATCTTTTTGATATAAACTGAGGAGTGGGATAACGAGGTCAGATGGTGGTTTCACTCCAAGTTTTCTGAGGAATCTCCATCCTGCTTTCCATAGTGGTTGCACCAATTTGCAGTCCCACCAGCAGTGTATGAGTGTGCCCTTTTCCCCACATCCTCACCAACACTTATTTTGCCTGTATTCTTGATGACTGCCATCTGACTGGAGTGAGGTGGAACCCTAGAGTACTTCTGATTTGCTTTTCTCTATGTCGTGTTGGCTCCCCGGATGTCAGGAATTGCCACCGCTGAACGGCTTAAAACACGAGAAGTGGAGTCAGAAGTCCATGATGGGGGTGTCGGCGGGCCGGCCCGTCCGGAAGCCTCCAGGGCAGGACCTTCCTTGTCTCTTCCGGCTCCTGGTGTTGCCGCCACCTTGGTTTGCAGCCACGTTGCTGTGACCTCTGCCTCTGCTGTCATGTGGCATTCCTGCGTGGGTCCCCGTCTCTGTGACCTTTGTCCTCCTCCTGTGAAGAGCGAGTCTTGCTGGACTAAGGCCTGCTCCCTCCAGGACAACCTCATCTTAACTAACTGCACATAGGTCACGTCCTGATGCTCCGAGGACAGGAATGTGGGCAACACACTACCAAACCAGCACACTCACACTTTATGTGCATCTCATTCACTTTTAGTTGACGTTTTTGCACATAATACAAAACACTAGCATTAAAGTGCTTGATGCCGCTGTCTCAATAGACCATCATGCCCATATGGGCAACGCATGCACAAAAGATCTTTACTGATAACGGTAGCACTTGGAGATGTTTGGGGACTATTTTTTCTTGTCACTGTTGCTCACTTGAAGACCCTAAGGTGGCTCAAAGGTTGGAGCAAGATGGTGGGCACAGGGGCCCCGGGGGTGTGGGTGACCCATGGCTTCTGGCCCCTCAGTGGCCCTTGAAGGAGAGGACAGCCAGGATGCTCTGACCCCTCTGGGTGCAAGGCCCGTCCCCTCAGGCCGGCTTGGAGAGCCAGGAGCCATCGGGCAGGCAGCTGCTGCTGGTATTTTGCAAAATGCTGAGAAGCCCTCATCTGCCCGGCGCATCTGCTGGTGTGTTCTGTTACTTGAAAGCAGCCTCGGCTGGCTGATGGCTTTCCTTCAGCGCTGTCCCTCTGTCCCCCACACAGGTACACACAGCCTCTAGGAGACACAGTGAGAGGACAGCAGCCAGGCCACAGAAGACCAACCACAACAAGCTGGACAGGCCACCCCCTCTTGGAAGACACGGTCCCTCCCCAGAGCTCTGCCAGGCCCCCTGGGCACAGTGGAGCTGGATGGCAGCGGGATGTGGGGCAGGGCACAGCCAGGCTGGGCGGAGGGAAGCGGGCCTGGCCCCACGGTTCAACCCTCTCTCCACCCGGCACCGACTTCTCCTGTTTGATATGGTGTGGTGCCCAGAGCAGCAGCTGCCCCCGAAGGAGGGAGAGGGAGAGGTGTGTCTGCTCCGTGGTCCCGGAGCAGGGCCTCCTTGTTCCTCTTTATAGTAATCCTTTGGTGAAGGCTGATCTCTTACCGTTTGCTCCACAACCAGGAAATTTCCTCTTCGAAGATGCGGTTCATGGGACCATTGGGCTGGACGGTCCTTGCTGCCCTACTGTTCTCGTATCATAATTTATTAAGTCTCCTACATTATAAAACTGAAGTTTGAGCCCTAACAATGCACTTTGATCTGCAGGATACATGTTTTCAAACTTCAAACACCAGTTGATAACGGGCAGGCTTCTGTTTTTCTGAGGAGGTAGAAGAGGAGGGTGTGTGGGTGGGGAAGCTGGAGCCCCAGGTGGCGCTGGAAAAGCTTGGGTTGGCCCCTCTTCCTGTGGGGATGGCCTCTGTGGGGACAGTGATGTCATTTTGTAGATGAGTCAGGATCCTGGGGGGAGAAGCCAGCCCCGTGTTCTTCCCACAGCCTTTGATAGAACTCTCAGGGGACATAGAGAGTGAGGTCATGCCCTGCAGGGAGCAGGCTCCGCGGGGGGCAAGGCCCACAGATCCCCCTCGCGGCCCTGCAGCCTCCCTGCGCAGGACAGTGTGGCCTATGCCGTTTTCCACAGTGACCAGTGGTGGCACTGCAGAACAGGGACACCAAGGCCCGTGCCCCCCGGAGTGCTGCCACCAACACTGGACCTGCCTGGCCTTGGGAATGCATTCCCTGGGAGGGGCCTGTTGTGGGGACCCATGCCCAGCAGCCTTCAGGAAAGGGTGCCCACCCCTCCCCCAGACAGCGTTACAGGGAACACCGCGAGGCTTTGAGCCTCGAGAGCTAGGCGGATCTGCCACCAGGGAAGTGGCCCAGGGGCCAGGTGTCCGGCATAGGACGTTCTTGCAGGGGAGGCTCTGGAGTCAGCCCTGGGCCCCCCACGCTGACATGGCTCTGGGTGCTGCCTGCGATGTCCACCCGACACTTTAACAACGTCTGAGCAGTTCTCTGTCTACCCTCTTCTCTGCCCTGGATGGGGGTGTGGAGGGACCCTGGGTGGGGACCCTGGGTGGAACTGCAGTTCCACCCACCCGCACAGCTCCCAGGATGGTGGTATCTGCCGGTCACACTGCTCTCCTTCAAGGTGGCACTGAGGGCAAGACCTGTGAGACACCAGAGGGGCAGGAGGGCCACCCACTTGTGGGACTGGACTCTCACACTCCCCTGACCGCCTCCCTCCTTTGCAGCACGAATCCCTCCCCAGGTGCTTGGGGATCTTCTGCCGGGTGCGCTGACCAGCCCACGGTGACCTTACCTGGTGGCCCGTGCTTCCCTGCATGGTCCCTGCCAGGTCCACCTCCTGCCTGTGACATGGCCAGAGAGTGTGGCCAGGAGATGGCTGCCAAGGGCCAGCCGCAGTCCAGCCGGACGCCCTCCCTGCTCCACCTGAGTCCCGCTTGGCTCCTGGCCCCTCTCACGCTGGGGTCGGGAGTCTAATGGTGGCAGTCTCCCTGCTTCGCCGTGTCTGAGTTCTCTGAAGTCACCAACTTCACACGTTTTGTCTATTTTCAGCCCTGGAACATTCACGTCCTCCTGGAGGAGAGATTTCCTCTGAACAATACTGCCTGCCGCCACTTACATAATCAGAGAAAAATAAAAACATCGCTCAAACCAAAGAAAAAGACCCATCAAGCCAGCGACCTTGGCAGACGGCAGGGCCACGCCTTGTGGCCACTCCAGGGTTCTCCCAGTGAACCCAGCGTGCTCGGCTGACTCTGCAGCTGGGCGTTGCCTGGTTCGGCGAGGGATGCTGGCTCTGTGGGGACATGCTCACACTCAGATGGGGTGAGGGCCAGAGCTGGCCGGGGGGGAGTTCCTTCCCACACCACTCAGGGCTGCAGACGGTGAGCCACGGAGCAGAAGGCCCTGCCTGTAGGAACGTGTGGAGTTGGATTCTTAGGGTTCTAGAAGCTTCTAGCAGACCCCTCCCGCTGTAAACTTGCTGTTTGGTGAGAGTTCCGAGCTCAGCTTGGATCAGATCCACGAAGGACAGCAGCTTTTTAGAGGTGCAGGAGGGAGTGGCATGTGACATCCCCTCACCTCAGGTGCACGGTGACCTGATCTGGCCCCACCAGGCGTGCCCAGTCTCTTCCTGTGTGACAGTGCCACAGCTGCAGCGCTCCTGTTCACAAACGTGGGGTCTTTGGTGCCAAGTTGGCCAAGTGAGATTGAGATTTAGAAAGTCTTACTCAGGACCTTGCTGTAGCTGGTGCCACTAGGTGACAACACCTTCTTTCCCATCCTCCACCCTTCTCCAATGTCTGCTCAGCAGCTCCCTCGCCTCCCGAAGGTAAACATTGCCTGGTCCTGAGCCCTTCCGGAGTGTCCCCCCACCTTCCTCCAGCTCTCCCCTCACCCTTTGTAACCTCTGCCGCGCGTATCAACACGTGGGAGGAGATCTCTGCTTTACTTGGTTGTGTGTCTGGCCCATCTCTCCCCTCTGCAGTGACACTCGGCACAGTGGAGATTCTGTTCCGCTCGCTCTTTTGACGGGCGCTGGCTCTGGAGTTTCCAGCAAGCCAGGTACTGCTCATAGCGGAGTCAGCCTGTTCCGCCAGGGTCACGAGCCCCCGAGCCCTGCTCCTGGCTGTATTTCCAACCTCAGCTTCTACTAAATCCAAGGAAAAGCCTCGCTGGTCTCTGAACGCGTCAGAGCACCCTGGCAACACGTGTATTTTTACCTTACAGATACTGAGACCCTGGGGCACTGATCCTGTCCCCATTGGCTCCTGGAAAGCTCAGAGCCAGGTGCTGCTTCCCTGGGGCAGGTGCCTGGGCTCAGAGGCTGGTGTTTAGTAGGACACTCCTGGGGTCAGCGCACACTCTCGAGACTCGGTTTATACCTTTTCTGCATCTTTCTTATAATAACTAGATATAATATCTATTATATATGAGATACATATATCTTAAGGTATTATCTGAATATTTGTAAAATTTCTCCCTTTCGTGAGGGAGACAGATGATGGATGGATGGATGGACGAACAGACGGATGAAGAGGGAGTCGGGGGGGTGGGGAGGATGGAAGAAGGGAAGGGTGGCCCTCTCCTGCTGGGACTTGGTCTGCTCTTATCTCTGTCCTTGTCCTACAGGGGCCCACTCTCCCCTGGAAGGCCACTGCCATGAGGCTGTGCATGGGGCAGGGCCCTGAGTGACCCTCGGAGAAGCCTCGGTGTCCAGCTGGCTGCTTCCTCCCAGGCCCACTTCTCTCGAGTGCCTTCTGCACCGTGCTTCTCTTTCTCTTCCTCTTGGGCTTCTTTGGCTCATTCCCAGGGAGAGGGGGCGTTTCTTTCCCTGTACAGAAAGGAAGAAGAGGAAGAGATCCAAGAACGAGGTGGAATATGAGAGGTGAGATAGGAAGCCAAGTCAAATGTCTGTGGTTCCAGGAATCTTCGTAGGATTCCAAGAGTCTCCATCCTGGGAAACCATCAAGAAACCAAAACCCAGCGGAGAAGATTGTAAAGAACCAGAACAAGCCTCCAGTCTCACCCCGAGAGGAGACCTCAGAGTTAACTTATTTCTAGAACAATCCCGAGACGCTGGATCCTGGCCTTCTGGTTCTCAGATTCCCGACTTCCCACTCTCTGCCCTGCCGGACAGAGCCCGAGCCTTCTGGAACCTGTCCTGCTCAGGCTCTGGCTCTTGGACCACCCAGGGCAACTCTCCACTCTCCGGAGCCTGTCAGACCATCTTTTCCATCTTAGCCTTGTCTTTCCAAATAGTCTACAAACAAAATGGCAAGACAGGCTGTTTCCCCCTCTTTGCAAGTTCCCCGTTTCCTTTGATCTTGTTGATAGCTCTTGTTCTTTCCTTTGCAGTTTGACATAAAAGTGACGGTGAGAGCTAAACTTGCAAATATCCCTGTTCATTTCACTCTCATCAGGAAATGCGAGGGGACTTCAAAGGCTTTTAGCCAAAAGAAAGAAAAGAAGCTGGAGCTATCATTTATTTTGGGAAAAGTTAGTTCCCAGTTAATTTGCTCATTAATTTCCTGACAACTGTGAGCAGGGAGCACAAAAGCATCCAGTCACTCAGAGAATCAAAGCCAGTCCTGGGCCTTCTCCTCCCCTAAGAGATAGCGAGACAGCGGAAGGCCGAGGGCAAGGTCCTGAGACAGGGTGACTTGGCATCTTTGTGACTAGGGTTGTGAACAGCCAGAGAAGACCTGCAGGGGAGAGGGAAGGCGGGGAGGGGTGGTGTGAGGGGCCACATCTCATGGGGACCCTGGAGCCCAGCATGGGGTCCACAGGGCAGTGCTGGTCTAGTGAGTGGAAGCCGCATGAGAATGTGTGGGGGACTGAAGACTCTCACAGTGCCCTGGGGGAGATTCAGACGGTTTTGAGTCATTAATCACCTGGACTCACATGACTCTTAAAGTAGGCTTGTGGTGATAGAGATGGAAAAAAGCATCTCACAGAAGTAGAGCTGACGGGGACGGCTCTGCGCGGGGCCAAGGAGGCCTCTGGAAGAGTCATGAAGAGTCACGCCTGGGCTTTGTCCAGCTCGGGTAACAAAGGTACCGGAGAGAGCAAGGCAGGGAGGGGCAGTGGAGAAGGCAGGGGGGGCCGCGTCTCCTGGTGACCCTGGAGCCCAGCGTGGGGTCGGCAGGGGTGCTGGTCTGGTGAGTCTGAGAGACTGAGAGTGGGAAGGCCTGGAAGCAGCGCAGGAGGACTGGGGGGACGGGGCCTGGATCTCAGGAGAGTGAGGAGAGGGTGTCCCCACCCCATCCATGTCAAGAATAGGCAGAGGGGGGGCTGGAGATGTGGCTCAAGCGGTAGCGCTCTCGCCTGGCGTGCGTGCGGCCCGGGTTCGATCCTCAGCACCACATACCAACAAAGATGTTGTGTCCGCCGAGAACTAAAAATAAATATTAAAAAAAAAAAAAAATTAAAAAAAAAAAAAAAAAAAAAGAATAGGCAGAGGGGACGTCACTCGCCACCCTGGGGTACATGCCCAGGTCTGCCACCTAGAAGATGAGTGGGGAGCCCCCGGGGTCTCTCCTCAAAGAAACAAGAGGGGGAGCATTGCATGCAAATAAAATGACCTGGTGCCCGTGCTTATTCCAAAGAAAGCCACGCCCCACGTCACAAGAGGCCCAGGGAGGCCACTACGGGGAAACAAGAAGAACCAGCACATGGAAAATAGAATCGAGATGGAGGGGGGAAGTGATGGGGAAATCGGAAGAACCGAGGACACACAGAGGAGGTCTCCGAGTCTGAGCTAGGATTTACAAGCCGAGACGGTCACCAAGACAGTGTCCCAGAAAACTTGCAAATCACAAGGAAAAGATGGAATTCAACGGTCACCCAAGCAGAAGAGGCAAGGTACAACGGAGGATGTGAATGAGCCGCCTTTGATTCCTCCAATAACCTAACTTCCTAAAGACAAAGGCCCTGCTCGGCAGAGAGGGTGTGCTCTAAGAACAAGTTACCAGACACCTGGTCACTCATACCTGAGCACCTCTCAGAGTGTCCTCACGAGGCTGTGGGGTTCTCCGCGTCAGAACCCACCCAGTCCCGTTGCACGTGGAAACGTGATGGGCTCGGAAATCAGCAAGGGCAGAGGTGAGGAAGACAGCGCTGTGATTCAGTGACCTTGGGCCCTGCACAGCGGGTGGGAGTGAGACCCACATCGAGCATCAGGCGCCCGCAACAGACTCCGGATACTTGAAAGAGTGAAGTGACTTTAAACATGTGAACTTAGAGGAAAATGCTCTAGAGGTGGACATATTCCTGTCACCTGCAGAGAGAGCCAGCTTCTTCAAAATGGAACCAATGGAAGAAATTCCAGGAGAAAAAAGCATTTGACTACTTCATTAAATTTTTTTTTTTTGTAGATGGACACAATATCTTTTTTAAAAATTAATTTATTTTCCTGTGGTGCTGAGGATCCAACCCGGTGCCTCATACTTGCGAGGCAAGCGCTCTGCCACTGAGCCCCAATCCCAGCCCTTCATTGAAAATTTAGATCAGCAAAACCAACAAACCTAAAATTGAAAACCACGTGTAACTATGTACATAACTGTATAGATGCATTAAGCATCAGGTGAGGTACTAGGCACTTAGGTGCCACCTGTCCCACCTGTGGGGCGCCCCTCAAGGAGTTCTGGTGTCTGCTTTACTGGGGAGGGCAGCAAGGCTGGGGGCTCCCCGTCCTGGGACAGGGGTGGACTTTGAGCCCTCGGCCCTTGTTAGAACAAAACAGGCCAGATTAGAACAAAGGGGAGACACCTTTAGCCTACAGGAAGCTTCTCCATACAAACTAGAAAACCATCAAGATGTCCAGGGCAAGGAGGTATCAAGATGCCCAGGGCAAGGAGGCAGATGGTCTAGAGGTGACAGGTCCCAGTTTTAGGCACCGATAGCCTTTGAGAGAGGTGATATCATTATCTATGTCTTCACAAAGCACAGAGAGATCAAGTGACCTGCCTCAAGTCAGCAAGCTGTTCCCGTGGCAGCCCTGGGACTCAGCCCAGGCGACATGACCAGGGGCTGTGTTCTCTTCCGTGTGGTCATGGACAGCAGCAAAATCCTGGCTACGGTCTCCCTGGGCAGCCGCAGGAGTCAGTGCCCTGTTACCATGAACGAGCTCCAGGGCCTTCGTGGAGGGTCTCGAAATGACCCACACAAGCCGCATGGGGAAGCGTTCACAGACCAGGTGAAGAAGGCAGGAGCCCAGCCCCCCTGTGATGACCCCCTGCCAAAGCCTGGAACAGGACGAAGAGGAAACAGACGGGGTCCCACCTGTCCTCTGTGAGCGCCTGTACGTGGAGATGTCCCCCTGGATCATGGCTGGGGTGCTCAAAGGACAGACGGAACGTCATTAGACAGGCAGGCAGGTTCCACCAGACACCACCACATTCTCTAGCTTCCCAGAGCCCCATTTGTCACCTGTGAGATCAGAATAGGACACACCAGTCCACAGGGGCTCAAGTGTGAAACCCTGTGGGCAGGCTGTGGTCTTGCTCGGTACACCTTCGCCTGCATTTGAGCGGATGTAGGATTTTGACAGTATGACACTCTGGAGACCCTAGCGCCCCGAGGTGTGTTTGGGGTGACAGTGTTTTTCAGAGTGATGAGGAGGTCTCTGTGGACACAGTGCACGGGGCATCCTCAACTCCAGGACACCGAGCTGCACACGTTTGAAGTGGACACCGATGAGATGGACACATGTGAGACCCAGACCACCATCATGGTTACCTAGTGTCCCCAACCTCTCTCAGCCCACCCCAGCCCTCAGGCCGTCACTCATCTGCTTTCAGTCAAACCAGCGGCTTCTTATCCGTGATTTGACTTGTTGCCCAGGACAGCGGCTGTCTAGTTTTGGCCCTTTTTGGTAATGATGTAAGAATGAATTACATCACTGAGCTCTCATGGAATTCCAGCCTCCACCAGTTTACAGGTTTACAGCCGACCCTAATTAATCCACGGTCAGGAGAACACAGCCCTTAACATCCCTCTTCGGGCCCAGTGTGCGCTAAACAGTCAGCAAGCCACGAGCAGCTCACCCTGGCCCCACTGTCCTTGCAGTCAGGGGTCCAGCCGGGCCTCAGGCGCTTAACATCGCCAGGGACAGGTCAGGTGGGCGTCCCTGAGGACTGGCTCTGAGTCCTGATCTCTAACTTCAACCTCTCTCCCTCCTGCAGCTGCCACTGGCCACAGTGGACAATCCCAGAGCCCCACGGCCCTTGGAAGGGTCTCTGGCCCTTGCAAATGCTGACGGGAAAGGGCAGGTTTCCCCTGTGAGGGTCACTAGGCCCAGCCATCTCACACTGGGGATGCTCAGACTGCAGCGGGGGTGAGGCCGCCTCTCTGGATGAGGTTGCTGGGCCGGAGAGTAGCACAGCGAGGCCTTCCCAGGGCTTCTCGGGGTCCGAGGCCAGGTGCGGGGGGTGGGTGGCTGGTTTGGAGCCTGGTACTAACCCTCCATTCCCTCCCTCTGAAAGCTGCCTGGGCCCTGGCACAGGTGTTACTTCTATTCCATAAACCAAAACGTTCCAGAAAGGTTCCAGCCTGTGCCTGATGATACACGGGATCCCTCATCTCTGACTCAGGTTTTCCAAGAGTCAGAACGCCGAGGAACAGCTTGGACACCCATGAACTTGTGTGGGCGCAAAGTGCTTTAGTCTGCAAGGTCCTCTGCTCCGCTCATTGTGTAGAACTGAACGCTGAGGGCAAGAGACGTCCACCCCTGCAGGTCACAGCCAGCAACGGCAGAGCAGGAGGGTGCTCATCCCTGACCCCAGAAGCCTCCTAGGGCTCACCTAGGGAACCCACTGACACCCCTCCCCCAGGCCTCTAAGGTCCTGGTCACATCCCCTCCCGCCACACCTGTGAGGCAGGATGTTCTGTAAACCGGAGCTGAGGGCGGGGCAGGATCCCTGACCCTGGGCTCCCCCACGCGGCTTCCTGCTGCCTGCACTCACCCCGTCTCTTCTGGACTCCTCCTGGCAAGGCTGTGTGGACCTCCCCACTTCACCCAGGTGTTGGTGGACCTCAGTCCTCAGGACTCTTACAGCTCAGACCTGGTGTAGACACCAGTCTCCAAACTCCAAAGCCCCGCTGCGCCTGCCACGGGCGCATCCCCTGGTACAGGAGGGGCTGCGTCGAGCGCTGGGTGGAAGCAGGCTGGGGGCCAGGCCCTGCACCACCGCTCACAGACTCTGTGCCACTTCCTGATGCCAGGTGGCTGCAAGAGCTGGCACAGGAGCGACTGCACCCTGGCAAGGGTTGACTCCCACGAGGGGATGGGAGGCTCATTCTGAACTCATGTAGTCCAGGGAGTGACTGGGTGGCTCTGGGGCAGGGGACCGCTGGATCATGCCACGCAGAGGGCAGAGCATGGCCTCCTCGGAGACTCTGAGGTAGGTGCTTCTGGACTGGGCCCAGATAGCTTGCAGTACAGGGACGGGCACCTGATCTACACCCAACTGAGCTAATATTAATAACTAATGTTAAAATTAGTGCGAATACTTGACATTGATGTTTAACATTAATATTGGATAAAATTCAATGTTTTGAGTTAATCACCATGTATCTAAGTAGAGAGTCACAACTGCAAGCATAGACTGATGGTGGGCGAAGCTGGTGATGGGCACATGAGCGTCCGTGACTCTTCTCCCATTGTCTGAATACATTTGAGATTTTCCAGGAGGTTGGAAAGTCATCAGGAGCCCTTGTCCCTCCTCAGGACACACAGCAATCACCCTGAAGTGTGGGGCTGCACCGTCCCTTCTCCCTTGGGTGTGTCTAGAGCAGCTTAAGGGCCTGTAGACAGCGGGCCAGATGGTGAGTTCAAGTCCTGCTTGGCTCCTCCGCCCACACTTGAATGCACTCCCTTCTTTCCTGTGGTGAGGCCCAGCTGGCTGGCCTCTCCTTGGGCTCTGCTTTTCTTGGTGTGCTTGGAGGATGGAGAGGCTCAGCGGAGGCGAGGTCCTGATTCAGCCCACCTGGTCTGGGCAAGCTGGGAGGATCTGCTCTCATGGGGTTTGGGGCAGTGTTGCAGAGAGGCAGGGGCTTGTCCCAGCTGGGCAGGCAGGGTCTGTAAAGGCCAAGGAGACAGAGACCTCCTAGCAGCTCCTCTCCTGGTGAGGCTACTGAAAGCTGGTGCAGGGACCTGGTGGGGGAGGGTGAGACACTGGGGACAAAGAGAATCAAGGCCTGGATCCTGTATTCAGAGTTCAGGTCTATGGGGGCAGGTAGCACTTGAACGACTCGACCAGTGACGTGGCATTTGTGAGCACGCAAGGGGGTATCACCTTTCTGGAGGAGTGGGGTGGCTGGGTTCCAGGAAGAGGGAGAAGAAGGCATGACGGGGTATCGGGGAGAGCCCACGTGCTGTGCTTCCTGTGATGGAGTCCAGAGTGGTGGCCTGTGGAGGGGGAACAGGGTCAAGGGATGAAGCCGAACAGTGACAGGGGCCCATGATGGGCAGCCGTGTTACACACACTCTTATCCACAGCACAGGGGGGACATAATGGGGGAGGGGGAGTGCGTCCATGTGCACAGGCCCTGGCAGCTCCAGCGAGAATCAGAACCCTGCCCTTGAGGAGGTCACAGCTGGGTGACAACTGCACCCTGGGGTTCCAGACAGTCTCTGGAGGGCTCTGTGCTCCCTCTGTCTCCCTCGTAGTTCTTAGGAGAAGCTAACGCAGCGGCAGTGCCACATGCTGAGACAAGAAGGGACTGACACCGGCAGGCCTGTTCTCGTGCCCTAGACACAGGATGGCCTGCCACGCTTTAGCCTGGCCGTCCTGCTGCCCCGGGAGTAAAGCCCCGAAGATAACCTCCAGGGGGGCCAGCGGGTGCAAGTGATGAGCCTCTGGGAAGCCCCCTGGGCCTTGGGGACCCATTCATGGTGAACCTTGGGCTCCTGCTGGTGGTGGCTACCTGTGGGCAAGCCACACAGACTTGGTGGCATGCAGTGCTCCGTCCCTCAGACCTGGACCGCTGGTCACAGTGCGCGGTGGACCTGCTTCACCAGGCCCCGGGAAGGAGGCTGACTGAGGATAATTCTGGGCGCTGACTGGCCCAAGAGCAGTGAGAGGCTCAGACCACTGGGAGCCCAGGGCAGGTCCTGGAAGAGCTGACCACAAGTGCTGGCCTCAGTGGCCCAGGATGCCATCAGACTGGCCCTGAAGGATGAATCTGGGTGTTTCCAGGTAGAGCAGTGTCCCCCTCGCCCCCCCCCCCGCCTGAGTAGCCTGGATTAGTCTCCCTGGCCCCCTTCCTCTGCGGACACTGAGGGCCATGCCCTCCCCAGGGTTTCCCACGCTGTCCCTGATCTGCACAGCAACCCTCCCGTCAGCCCCATGCCGTCCCCCCAGGCCCGGGTGCATTTGGGAAGCTCGTCTGTGTACCTGCTCATCCTCGACGCGCACCTCGCCTCACGGTCACGTCTGGCCAGGGTGTGATGAGGGGGCTTGACGCTGGCCAGAGGCCTAGACCCTTTGTTCTTCAGCTCAGTGCTCTGCCGCAGGTGGCCCCTGCAGGGTTTCTTGGGACTCGTCTGAGAAGCTTCCTACACACTGCTGGGCGGGTCAGGCATCCCCAATTGTGAGGAACCCCAGCTTGCCCGTGCTCCACGCTGCACCTGCTGCACCCGTCGCCTTCCACTCTCTGAGAATGGAAGCCCTGCCGGCACCGGCCGGCGGGTGAGCTGCAGCCTATCTCTAGCTGGGCTCAGCTTGCGCCTTGTCCTGCCTGCCGCCTGCTCTGCCAAGCTCACGGGGGGTCACTCTGCCATGCTGAGCTGGGAGAGGTGGCCGCAGGGGCAGGCCATGTTCCAGGCAGGACAAGGACTCCTCTGTGCGCTCCCCGTGGTCCAGCACCGTCCTCAGACTTCGGGAGCTGGATTGTGTTAAAATTCCTGCAGGATAAAGCTGGGCACTCAGTCTGGTGCCTTGACCTCAGGGGACAATAAACCTTGAAGATGAGTGGCCACCGTGAGTCCCTCAGTTCATGAACACACCCTCACTCCCCTGCCTGCTCTGCCAGGACAGCCTTCCCTGGGCTCAGCAGCCTGAGACCTTGCTCCTCGCCTTCAGATGGAACCTCCTGACTCCTAGGGAGCCTCAGATGTGCCTCCCCTTGTCCTTATGTGACAGGCCACAGGCAGGCTGTAGGGAGGAGCGTGGCCTTCCTGGTCACACCACCAGCATTCAGTTCCTTTCTCCCTGGGTGTGATCTTGGGCAAGTTACCCCACATCCAAATTAGGCCTGATAATAATAGAACCAATATTCATGGGATTGTTGTGAAGGATTCGTGAAATGCCCACATAGACGCTTGGCACGGCCAGGAACAGTCAGCTGCTGTTATTCATGGCTGTCAGTGCCCCATGGGACCCTGGAGGGCAGAAATGCCACATCATCACTGTGTCTTGCAGGGGAGGAGAGGGAAAAGGAGAGAAAGGAATTCCCGAATCTGGGATGTCAGATACTGTTAGAGTCTGTAAACAAGTCAAGATGGTGCCTGGCAAAATGCCAGAGGGAGTGGTTTGAGAAGTAACGCCAGCGAGCCATTAAGTGTGGAGATTCCTTATTGGTTGACTGCGGTATCTAGTTTATGTTAATTAGATAAGCTGTGTGGAATGTATAAATACCCCTCCTGTCCTACAATAAATGGCTCCCACTCCTGCTGTATCAATCTACACAAGTTGCTCGTCACCCCTCGGTTATTTTGCTGCAGCCGGACTGCGGCAAGATACATAATTGTGCCTAAGATCCAAGGCTATTTCCCTTCTTCAACATAAAAAATGTCAGCAAGAAGACCAGGCACTGGCCTTGGCCTTGGTTGAAGTTCCAGCACGTTATGGTCATAGTCTGCTTGAGGCCCCTGGGCCTGGAGCCAGGATCAACTCTCCCAGTGGCCAGGGGAGCAGGAGCCCCAGCAGGGGGTGGCCCTGGCCCCTGGTCCATCACTTTTGAGGGTGTCAACTGGGCAAGAGAGGGAAGTTCTCTCGGCCTGTTCCTCATGGGACTGCCCAGCCACCCTGGGGCCCAGGAATTCAATCAGAAAACACAGAAGAGCTTCTCAGACCAAGGGCAAACCAGGTGCTGAGAAGTACACCCCTCTCCTGAAAGAACCCCAAACTCTGCTTGCTCTGCAGCATTGTAGGGCTGCTGACGCACTTTAGGATAAATCTGGGTGGGAGACTTGGCTCCCAGGCACCGAGAAAGCTGAGCCGTGCAGGTGGCAGCTGATGGTGCGGGACTGGCCCCTCTGCAGCCCGGGAACCCATGACAACTGAACCTTGTGGCTATAAGGTACCAGTTCCACATCCTAGGGGGGCTTCGGGGCCAGGATAGAAGAACGTGCAAACTTCACCCTTAAATTCAGAGCTGCACAGCACAGAGTGTGTGTAAACTCTACGCCAGAACCGGGAACTAACAGAAAATTTGCCCAAGTTTGGTTTGTTTTCCCAGACCTGAAAATAAACTGTCTCCATGGAGCAAACACCTCATGAATTAAACATTTGGAATTCTACTTCTCAGCACAAAGACGTAGAGACAATCTGATTAGGAAATCATTAAGATTTCTTAAATGATCAAATAGAAGTCCAACTGACTGTTTTCCATCATTTTTCCAAGTATTGGCGAATGCCAGATGGCTTGTGGGAACAACGGATTCTGCAACTACCCTTTTATTCCTGTAAAAAAAAAAAAACTGCTGAATACTAGTGTCCATGAATATTCTGGCTCAGAAGCCCCAGCTTTCCAATGGTGATCAAAACACATGGTGCTAACACAGAGTAGAAAATCAATGGAACAGAACAGAGAATCCAGGAACAGATCTATAGGTTACATAATTAGCATCTGGTAAAGATGATATTTCAAATCAATGGGGAAAAGACAGACGAATCAACAAATGGAGCCGTCCATCTAGAAGAAGCGAAGACGGCTCTCCATGAACAGTTCTGGGTTCAACATGGAAACATATGTCTTCAAGTCTGGAATGAAATACATGATCTTTTAAAAAGAAAAGAAGCCAAAACACCCATTAGGGGTTCAAAGCGAGGTGTCTCCTGTTTCCAAGGCTGTGTCTCCCCAGTATCTGAGAGGAGGGTCTTCCCCCATGGCCTCCCGGGTTTTATCTCTATTTAAAGCACTTTGGGGCTCACAGCCGGGCCCCCTCCCCACGGTCCACGCAGACAGACACCTGGTTGGAAGAGAGAAGTCGAAATTGCTAAGACCTTTGTCAAGAAAGGGACCTGGAACCCACCCTTTCGTATACAGTCAATTCCAGTGTTTTCTTGGGAACATCTCAACATGTTCCGGGTGAAAGAAAGCAGGAGGAAGCCAACAAGGAGAACCGTCAGGAGAACACACCCCAGAGGTGCCTAGAGGCACAGGACAGCGCTACTCACAGAGAACTAAGGAGAACCATGTGAATGGCCAGGCTACGGCGAGGCACGTGCCACTCAGGAGGGTGAGGGAGAAGCCCAACACCCGCAGCCCGTGAAAGGGACCCTCAAGGCAAAAGGTGGAGAGGGAAGGAGGTGGGTTTTGTGTTTTCATCTGAGAGAGAATAAAATAAGCAGCATCCCAAAGTATGCCCAACAGAAAGCGAGACTCAGACTGGAACAGGGAGGATAAGACTCAGAACTTGTGGCTCCGGGAACTTGGGATTGGGCCCTGAGCCTCCTGCCTCCACACAGCTCCAGGACCCGCCCCTGCCCTGTAGGCAGGAGAATGAATCCCCCCCTCCCCCCCCCCCCAGTCAGGACACTAGCCCAAGGGCAAACCGGTCAGCAGGGTGGAGCTACGCACAGGCCCCGCCTGCCCCCAGCTGCCCGTCAAAATGAAAAGCCAGGGGGAAAGTGAGACCAGGAACCAAAGGGCAAAACTACCCACAGCCGGATGCCGAGAACCGAGGGGGACTCCAAGAACCACCAAAAACGAATACTGGGACTTCAGCACTCTGAAGGGAATCTCTGTCTGCTGGCATGGTCCCCACTTTGAAAAGCTGAGTTTTCTGCCAGGAGACTGGTCATTAAAGCAGTACAAGTGGTCTCCATGACCCCCCTCCAGCGGCCCAGGGAAATGGCCCCCATCCCCTCCCCACCCTGATCAGCCCCACCCAGCACCCCCCAGCCCCTGCCAGCTAGAGATGGGACTCAGAGGAGTGTGCTTTCAAAAGCAGAGGGTCTCAACATTTGTTTTAAAAACGGTGCTCCTGGGACTGAAAGCTGCCCAAACCCTTCCCCATAAGACAGGAAAATGCTGGAAGAAACAACTTGTTATCCAGCACTGTGGGGGGGGGCATTGTGTGGCGGGACCCAGGCTCTCTGTCCACACTCCCGGCACCCTGTGGTTTCACATAACACGGGGACCTGGGGTCGAGGGAGCAGTTTCCAAAATCGGAGGCAGTTCAGCCCAGCAGAGGACTGCATTTCAGCTCAGATCCAACGCCACAGGGACCTCCTCGTTCCATTAGGATTCCCCCAGCCTTCCCCACTGGGAACTTCTCCAGGAACCCTGCAGGTCTCTGGGTGGAGCAGCCGGAAGACACTGGGAGAGCCCTGGGTGGAGCTGGGCCAACTGGGGAGCCAACTCCAGCCTCACACTTACTTGCTCTTGGGCTGATAACTGAGACTCAGAGTCTTCGCTGGTAATATAATGCAGAGGCGGCCTCCCCACAGGAAGAGACGGGACTCCAGAAAGCACAGCACGTAGCAGATGCTCAGTGAGCCTGAGTCCCTGAGGGGCAGGCTTTGAGCCTGACAGCTCTGTGTTCAGTTCTCTGCTTTGTCGTTTGCCTGCTGGGCAGCCCCGGCCAAGGTTCTGTCCTGTCTTGACCTCACTCGCTGTAAGACGGGCCCACAGCATCTCGGAGAGGTTAGCGGAGAGCCTGCGGAACGCGTGCCGTGTTGGCACTCTGTGCTTCCAACTGCACCGTGCGGTGCGCAGATGGAGACAGGAGGAGCATGGATGGTTCCTGTGTCCTCTGCTGGTTCAAACCCCCTTCCCCCGCAAGCTGCATCTCCCCTAACAACTTCTGGTCCAAGTCCCAGCCTCTTGGAGCCACTCCTCATGGTGAGAAAGTCCACTCAGAAGCCCAGTCCTGTCCATCTTGAACCTGGCCAGGCAGTGTTCTTCTGCCCTGCCCCACCCAGGTATGATCCAGCATCTGGTAGAGAGAAAAGGTGGACATCCGATCCCTTAGGCTTCCTCCAGTATTGACCCCTCTCACCTCCCTGGAGCAGGAGGAGTGGGGACAGAAAGGTTTGTCCCCTCATGTGAGGACCTGTGACTTTTCAGGCCCACCCCCAATGCCCAGCAATACCCTCTGTGCTGCTGAGGTCCAGATGGTGGACCTCATCTGCCTTGGTCCCCGTGAAGGTCCTGCTGAGCCCTCCCTCCCTCCCTCCCTCCCTCCCTCCTGGCCCCATGGTTCCAGCTCTGCCTCTTCTGCTCACAGTGGGATCTCTGACCAGGAAGACCCCCGGCTGAGCCACCTTCCCCTCCCAAGGGTGCCAGCGACCCTGCCAGCCGTGGGGATTCAGGCTGTCACCACCACAGCCTGCATTCTCTCTGCTTCTCTCTTCTACTCCCAGCCGTAGGTCAGCCCAGTTGGCCACTGTCCAAGTGGGTGCCCACAGGGAGCCGCACACAGTCACCCCAGTATTGACAGTGCTTCTCAAAGAGCCCGTCCTTGGTTTGGGGGAGGATGACCTCTCTCTCTTCCCAGGGAGCATCTCAGTCCTGCGTGTGACAATCTCAGGCCGCATCAAGTGCAGACCTTGAAGTCTGCCCCAAGATGGGCCTAGGGATGGTTCTGCTGGGGCTCAATCAGCTCCTCTGCCCCCCACCTGGGAAAGCACCCAGAGGAGGAGCAGGCGGCCAAGGAGGACTGTGGAGTGCAGCTGGGAAGGGTCCTCCTGTGCTGCCCTGCTCCCCTCCCCCAGCTCCCCTGCCCCTGCTCCCCTCCCCCTGCTCTCCTCTCCCTTTTCCCAGCCTACCTGGGCTTGGCCAGAGTCCCTCCTTCATGGTCACCTGAAATGTCCTCCTGGGTTTCTCCGAATTCACCCCTCATTCACTCCTTCCATGGACATGTACCGCTCTCTGAGTCAGGCAGGGCCTTGGGATACAGGGTGGATCAGTGGTGCTCCAGCCCCCAGACCAGCAGAGAAGCAGACACACTGCAGAACCGGTCAGCAGGCTGTGCCTTCTGATCATCAGGGGAAGAAGGAAGCCTCCGGAATTTAATCAGAAGGCACATCAGAGACGGGAGCATTTCACCAGGTAAGGAGAAGAGAAGCCATCCAAGATGGCGGTGCAGTATTCCTCTGGGCAGGCAGCCAGGCCAGGCAAGGCCGGAAAGAGCCCAGGCTGCTTGCCTGATACCACTGGGACCTGCTGATCCGAGAGGGGCCAGCCCAGTGCCAAAGGGACGCGCAGCCTTTTCTCAAAATGAGACAGGCCCTGGTGCCTCCCAGAGCCACGTGGCTGCCCTTGGCAAGGAGTGCCAGCTGCTGGGGCTACCTATTGAGCATCCCAGCCACCATGTCCCCTGGGGAGGAACTCTAGCTGGAACCTGAGTGCTCACATTTCTCCTAACCATGGACTAGAGCCACCACCCCAGCCTGCCATGGCTGGCTGCTAGGTGGGAGAGGAGCTAGGGTGACAGAAACGGGCCAGAGCCCCCTGCTGAAGGACATCTAGAGGCGGTGCAAGGGGACAGCCAGGCCACCAGCATGGCAGTCACCAAGCTCCAACCCTGTCATCCCCGCCCCCTGGCCTTGGTCTCCCCTCCTTGGGGAGAAGAGCTTGCCATCTGGGAGAACTGATCTGGCGAGGGCTGGTGGAGGAGGAAGCAGGGGGTCATCCCAGGCCACCTCAGCAGGCTCAGGCCACTCCATAGAGAACAGAACCCCCAGGGAGCAGGGCGTGGGTGGTCTTCTGTTAGAGGCAGGTGGAGGGCCTTGAGTTGACCTCAGTTCTAGAGAGGAAAGGACTCTAAGCTGGCCCCCAGGCCCTGCCACAATTGTCCCCAAGGGGTTCTCGAGAATTGTCCACCAGGGGATGTGGCCAAATCTAGAAGGACAGCAGAAAAGAGAGGACACGCCTCACAAAAAGCACGCCTTCCGTCCAGTCACTTGTGAACTCATGGTCCTGGGAGGGACACAGCAAAGGATCTGTGTCACCTGTGGTTGTCGGGAAGCTTGATGGAGAGCGACAGCCAGAGCTGCTAGGGTGACAGGAGGGGTTACAGGGAGGCTGTGCAGGGTGGCCCCAGGGTGGAGGTGGGGAGCACCCTTTGCCTGCCTGGAGGAGGCTGCAAAAGCCTCCTTTTGCAGGTGGGATGGACAGTCCTGGACGCCAAGCTGGAGAGTCTAAAGTGTGTCCTGTTACAAGGGGGCTGCACACTCACAGCTGCTGCCAGCCAGTGCTCAGGCCATTCCCTGGAAGGGGAAATGAGGAGGAGGGGGTCGGTTCAGAGGCTGTTGCAACACTGTATTCATCATAATGGAATAAGGTTCTATGTTTGCATATGGAATTGCTTTCAAAAGTGTCCATAATTATCAGTTTGTATTAGCATGCTTTTATCCCCTATAAAATTTTTTTCTATCAAAGAAAATTCAGAATGTGAAGTTACATAAAATAAGCTTAATTTGTGCTGAGAGATGGAGAGATGGCAACAGGCTGAATAAGGGGAGGTGACACATGAAATTCTTCCAAATGAACAACAAAATAAAATTGGGGCCAGGGGCAAATGTAAGAGCACTGGTGGCACCTGCCATCTCCACATCACCACAAGGTTGGGGACGTGACCAATGGAGGGCAGCTCAGGGGGAAAGGGCCCTCACAGCCCATGCAGGCTTCCTGGGGATGTGGTCAGGGGGACAAACAGAGTGAATGTCCCCGTGGGGACAGAGGCACTGAAATCACACAGCAGGTCGGCAGTCTAGAGCTCCTCCCACGGCCACCCCTCCTAGTGGGGCCATATCTCTGCTAGAAGGTGCTAGAAGATGGAGTGACATGCACCCTCCCAGGCGCATGAGGTGACGTGAGGTCTCAGAATCAATGAAGATGTTCCTTCCCTCAGGGAAATGGTATCCATACATCTAAATTGGTATCTTTATAATCAGCTTAAGGGCATTTTATTTTAATATAGCAGCTGAGAGGCAAAATCAGGTTCCACTTCAGTGCCACTAAAATCTGCTGTGTGGGTAGCTCTCGATGTGGAAAGGAGGCACCCTTAACGGCCGCCCACACAGCCGCCTGATTTTCACTCAAGAGGCGCTATTGAAAAAAGAAAAAAAAAAAAAGTGACTCAAAACCTCCAGCAACTTTGAATTTAACTTCTGAAAGCCTTCCGCTGGCAGAGCAAAGAACCCTGGGTGGCGGGACTAGCCCCCAGCCCTGGGCTTGTCCTGCTGACCACATGACACCTGGGTCACCATCCTCAGGGATGGGGGGTGGGGATGACCCTGGCCACGATGGCACTTGGCCCCAGAACAGGCACTGCAGGCAGAGCGGCACCATTCAGAGGGCAGCTCACAGGGTCCTGGAGCAGGCCAGGTGGGCCTCAGCCATGGTCACAGATCAGGAGAGTCACTCCCCTCTGTTAATGCCACAGCGACTCCTGTTGGCTTCCTGGCTGCCTGCCAGGTCATCGGGACTGTGTGCACACTGGCCTTCTGCCTCCAGCTGTCCCTGCCGGGCAATGCTCCCTGGGATGCTCTGGTCTCTGGAGCAGAAGTCAGGCCTTCTGCCTCCCTTCACCCCAGCAGGGCTCCTTGTGAGGAGTTCAGGCCTTGGACGGAGGAGTTCCACCTCTCTCCTTCCCAGGCCTGCCCGGAGCCTCTGGCCTCCCTGGACACTCACAGGGGTCCTGGGCACACGAAGCGAGACCTGTGAACAGCCTGTACCACCCACCAGAGTGGACCAGAGAGAGCATCTTCCCTACCAGCAGCTGCAGGTACCTTGTTTCTGCACCTCCTTTGCCCCGTGAGCTGGCTTCAGAGAGCAAGGTTCCAGAACAGACCACGGGGACTACAAACAGAAGTGGGCAGGGAGCGGCCAAAGCAGGGACGCTGCCCTCGGACAGGTGCCAATGCCCACAGAACAACAGAACGCTCAGCCACAGACACAGAAAACACTCCCGGCCCCGGACTTCTCCGTGAGTCGTCAGTGAGGGACATGAGGGACGTCCCCTTTGGGATCACAGAGCCATCTGAAGGGCCCTTGGCCTGAACACCTGGTGTGCTGCGTTTCCTGCTCTGCCGCTCTGTTCATACATCTTTGCATTTTGAGAGGCCAGATTTTGAAAGAGACCAGCTGCTTTTTATTTTTTCATATCCACAGGGTGTTTGGATATGTGAGAGGGAGGGCTAGAAGGGGCGGGGAGAGGAGAGAGAGGCAGAAGAGAGGAGGGCGGGCGTATTCACACGTGGTTTTAAAAAATTAAACAAGGGTGCTGTTTTAAAATCCCCATGTCTCCCACGTCTCCCCCCACCAGCTGTGGACCCCCACCGGACTCCCCACTCTGAAGACGAAACATCCGCTCACGCCATCTGCTTTCCCATCTTCCTTCCAGATTATTTAGATTACAATAGTCTGAGTTTAGTTAATTTAATATCTTTGAAAACATACAGAAACCTCTGTCTCTGGCCCCTTCAACTAACTGTAGGCGACATTTCTTAACTGCTTATAATGAAAGATGAAGGAAATAATTCTCTCCACCAACCTGCACCCCATCCTCCATCTCCCTAGCCTCCCTCTCTTTCATTACTTTGGTCAGATCTTAGAATATAAAATTTGCTTCCTACCTGTGACTCTTGTTAGGTAAATCCTGAACTAGCAACCTAATTGCCCGTAGGCTAATCCAAAGCCAACAGGCTTCCTATGGTCATTATACAAACACCTGTTTCTGTAAGTTATTGTGGTGTGTGTCACTTATTGTGGTGTGTGTCACCCAGGAGCAAACACAAATCCATGTTACTGGGAGCTTCCCCCGGAGGTTCCCGCTTGGGGTCCTCCCTATCCCACACTTCAAGGTCACTGTCACCTTGTGTGGTCTCCATCAGTGTCTTCTGCAAAGGAATCAGGGAAGCTTCAGTGGGTTGAATACGATGCTTAAAATTATTAACCAGCCACACAGCCAACCACAGGGGCTTGTGTATGGTCCATGCCTGAGAAGCTGGAGACCCAGAGCCGTGTCTTGGTGTTACCATGTCATGTGGTCCTGTGCAGTTTGTGTCCTCAGGTAGCCCACCCTCCACTGCACTTCCTGCTGCCCCTCAGCCCGGCTTTCTGGACTATCACACAAACTGGGTCATAAATCCCCCTTTATTTTCTCTCCTAATGCATCTAATTATAGAAGAACGTGGAGAGTCACGTCCACTGCCTGCGATTAATAAAGCGAAGCATGGAGAACTGACACTTGGGAATGAGGACCTGTGTGTGTGACTTACCAGGAGAGCTGGATGCCCGAAGGACATTCCTGAGGGACTTTCCTTGCATGCAGGTCCACGGATTCTCTTTTCTTAGACTTGATCTGTGTCCAGTGCCACGTCTTGCCTTAGGTCACAACTGATTGAGCCAGGATCATTTTCTCCTTGAGGTTCAGTCCCGGAAAGCAGAAGCCACTCTGTCTGTTTTAGGCAAAGGGGAAGCTGGGTCCTGGAATGATGGTTTGCAGTGTTGCTGGGAGGCTGGAGGCCCTGCTTCCAGAAATGACTCTCAGAATCACACCCTGAGGACCAGGAAGCTGTGCCCGTGAGCAGGGGCTGACCAGGGAGAGGAGAACTAGCCCAAGTCTTGGTCTCAGGGTCCCGCTGCCTTTTGCCCATCCAGGATCACAAGCCACTGTCCCCCTCTGTGGGCCCCAGTTTCTCACCGTCTCACGCGCAGTCTGTGCCAACAACACAGATGGCCTGTGCCCATCTTCTTGATGCCCACGAGCAGGGGGCCAGAGGCCGAGCCGTCTGCCAGCCCCTCTGCAGAAACCAACGCCTCGCTGAAGCTAGCCCCCTGCAGGACCCTGCCACATACTCAGCCATATCTTGAGGGCAAGCAAAGGCCTGGCAGGGGACAGTCACCAGATGAGCCCATGGATGAACCCAGGGGTGGGGGGCGGGGGACTTGCTTTCCTGTCTCCCACATACAATGAGGCAGTGATTTTGCCTGGGCAGATCTGGGGAGAGCCCTGAAAATTAGCATCTCTAACAATTGTTAGGTGAGCCTGCTGTGCTGGCCGAGGCCCACACTTGAGAACCCTGCACTGGGATGCACCAGGAAGGCTGGAAGGGGCTGGGCAGGTGATTTACAGTACCTGCCTCCGCTTTCCCGTGGGCTTGCGCTCTTCTGAGGTTCCTGGTTCTTTGAAGGAAAAGTCATGTTTCTTCAGTGCAGCTGTGGCTCTCCTGCTGCTCCGCCAGGGTTCATTGAGCAGAAGCGCTTTGTTCTTGAACTTGTTCTTCTTCAGTCTCTTACTTCCCTTCCTGCTTTCCAGGCCGCCTGCTAGGCTGCGATCCTGACGCTTTCTTCCCTCGAACGCCTCGATGATTCCACAGTCACCTGGAGCCCAGGCCTTCTTAGTGGACGCCTCTTTGTTTTACAGGTGTGCTCTTAATAGATGTGTGTGTGTGTGTGTGTGTGTGTGCGCGCGCACCAATGCAACTTTTAATGTAGGAGGTAAATGGTTTTGCTACTTCCAATGTAGGAAAGGATCTCTATTTTCCCTTAAATTTCATGATAGTTTGACTGGACCCAGAATTCTGATTTCAAAATTATTTCAAATGAACATTTTGGTTCAGTACCAAAGAAAATAGATACCACATTCCAACGGAAAGGACAGGCCATGGTACTCACCTCCTGCTGTTGCTGAGGTCGATGACCACAGTTGAGTGGCTCAAAACAGCAGGGACTCACTGCATTACAATTCTGGGGCCAGGAGTCCAAGCTGCTCCTCCCTGGGCTCGTGACAAGGCAGTGTCCCCTCTGGAGGCCCCTGGGAAAGGCTGCTCCCTTGTCCTTTCCTGGCTCTGAGGCCACCCGCTTTCCTTGGCCCATGGCTCCTTTTACCTTCTAAGCTAGCAATGGTGACACTGTGACCCTCTGTCCTTCTTGAGGCCTCCTTCTCCTGGCTTCTTGCCCCCTCTGTCCTTCACAGGGGCGTGTATGATTTGTGCTGCCACCTGCCCCGGGTCATCTGGGACAATCTCCCCACCTCAGAATCCTTAACCCCATTTTCAAAGTTCTTTTTGCCAGGGAAGGTGATACATGCACACCTTCTAGAATATTCTAGCTTGCGATTCATTCTGGGGATCAGGATCTGGACGTCTTATAACTTCAGTCCTTCACCCATACGGACCCGTGAGAGTCAAAAAGCGTCAGAGCAGAGTGTGAGAGTGAGCTCAGAGCGTGGTCCCCACCACCTGGGGGAGCAGGGGGCCCACGGAACACCAAAAGGGCAAGAGTCCACTGCTCTGGAAGCAAAGCCAGAGTGGCCACCTGGGCCCGTCTTCACCCTCAGGGACTGTGGGGGGACAGACACGTGCTCAGATCCGCTGGGCCCATGCCGAGGGCCATTCATCCCATCTTTAGACCACTTGGAGGGGTGGACACATGTTCCGGGGGACACTTTGAGGGTCACACCAGGGTTGAGATGTGCTCATGGAGGAATTGCGGAGGAGATCCCTGGCCTCAGGGCTGTTGGTGATGGCAGAGAACTCGCAAGCCTCGCTAGAGAAAGTGACAGCTTTAACACCTCCCCAGCCCACCTGCAGCTAGGTCTGTGTGGCCAGGTGGGACCCGTGCTGGCTTCTTGGTCTTCTCCCCCCGGACTCTATCCCTGCACTGCAGTCACAGTGTGGCGGGGTCCTGCAGGGGGCTGAGATGCACCACCTCCGCCCAGAAGAGAAGCCACAAACGAGGACTGGAACGAGGACTGGCCATCCACATTTTATTTCTGACCAAGACTAGAAAAATTTGCCCTAAATTTCCACCAGAGACAGGACACACACACACACACACACACACACACACACACACACACACACACACAATTGCTGCAGAAGGAAGAGGCCTATGTATGATTCTGGCCCACAATTCCCTGCTGGTACCCGTGAGAGTGGGTACCACACCAGGGTAGGTGTGCCGTATCATCTCTAGTGTCTGGTGTTTCTGTAGCAGGACTCCTGTTTCTTTTTTTTTTTTTTTTTTTAAAGAGAGAGTGAGAGAGGAGAGAGAGAGAGAGAGAGAGAGAGAGAGAATTTTTTTAATGTTTTATTGTTTAGTTCTCGGCAGACACAACATCTTTGTCGGTATGTGGTGCTGAGGATCGAACCCGGGCCGCACGCATGTCAGGCGAGCGCGCTACCGCTTGAGCCACATCCCCAGCCCCAGGACTCCTGCTTCTTTATAGCAGCACACGTTTGTGTGTTTTTCTTTCTGAAAGCTTTAAAAATCTTTCCTTTTTCCTTGGTGTTCGTCTTTTCTCAAAGATGTGTCTGAACTTAGGTCATTTGTTAATTCCTTCTGCGAGACACTGAGCAGGCACAGGGAAGAGCGTTAAAGAGCTCAGGAGGTAGCGTCTGAATGGATGATAGAAGGAAGAACCCGACCCGGGTGCCCAACTGAAGAACCATGTCAGTCCCTGGGAGGTGCCCCGTGTGCCTACATCTGCCCATGCCCCGCCTCCTCCCCAGCGGTAAGTGCCACCTGAATCATGTTATCGTCCTTCCTTGTTCTTTACAGCTTGGCTACAGGTGTGGTTCTATGCATTGCTAGGATTTGCGTGGCTTTGAATTGTATAAAAGTGATGATCTGCTGTGTTCCTTCCCCTATGCGTGACACATTCTGCCCCATATGAGGCCACATGCACCTCTGCTGGAGCCGATGGCTCGGGCAGCATTGTGTAAATATGCTACGATTTATTTATTCATTCTCTTGTCAGTGACCTTTTGATTTTTTCCCCCAGTATATGTTTAAGCCACATGAAGGTCCCTGTGGATATTCCTCTACATTTCCTCGTGCTCATGTACATAAGGATTTGTCTTTGGAGAAGAATTGCTGAATCTTGGAGTCTGTGCATCTTCAACTTGATCAAATAGTGTCAATTTTTTCCCAAAAGGGTCGTGCCATCTTTAGCCCCTGCCGGCAATATAAATGGGTTGTCCACATCGTCACTGATGAGTTTTCGTCAGTGGGTGGGGTGTCGATGAGACCTGCAGTGTTCACGACCACGTGGCTTCCTGTGCTGGGGTGGTGGGATGTCTCTGTGGATCAATGGCTGTTCCCACTTCTTCCTCTGGGACACAGTCTTTTATACATTTTTTTTTTCTTACGTGATTTGCTTTTGTCTTTTGAGAAATTTTTATATATTCTAAATATTTTGTCATGTGTTGAAAATACCTTCTGAGAGTTTGCCACGTATCTTTTAAACTTCATTGTCATGTTTGGATAAACAATAATGCTGCTGAATGTGTCAGTCTCCTTTAGGACTCAAGTAATCCCTCTCTGCTCTGAGACCAGGAAGATCATCTTCTATATCTTATTCTTCATGTTTTGACTTTAAGACTTGAATCTGTTGGAGTTTTTTTTTTCATATTTTGGGTGCATTATAATTGTACGTAACCATAGGATTCATTGTTACATATTCATATACTCTGCTTGAGATTGACTTTGCAAAGAGAAAAATCTGATCCCGAAGTTCACCCTGTGGATAACCAGCTACCCCAAGAGCATGCGCCAAATGGTCCATGCCTCCTCCATTTCCTCCATCACCAGCTCTGTCAAAGGCACGTCCCCCCACACACGGCAATCACTGGAGCTCCTCCACTCTGTCCCGGAGTTCTGCTCGTCCATCATGAGCTAACGCCAAACGTGAACCGCCAGCTCCATTTGAGATGTGTTGAGATCCAAGGATAAGCCCCCCCGCCCCCCGCCACCACCTCCCCGGCTTTTCAGGTTCTTCCAGAAAATTTTAGAGTCATCTTGTTGAGTTTACAGAAAAAATCCTTTTTAGGGTTTTAAAATTAGAATTACATTAAACCCTTGGATCACTTTTAAGAGAATAAACACCTTCATGATATTGGGTCTTTCTCTCCATAAACCAGACGTATCTCTAGGTTTTCCTGAATATCAGTAAATTTTACCATTTTCTCTATAAAAATCTTGCATATCTTTGTTATGTCTAAGGAGCTGAGTTTATTCTTGTTTGTTTTGTTTTGTTGCTGCCATAAATGGTATTTTTATTCTAAATAACATTTTATAACTGACACAAAGTGTATGGAAATGCAATTTTTTTGGAATTTAAACTATTATCTTACTTAAGTCAGATTAATTCTAATGCTCTGTATTTTTTGAGTATTTTTTAAACATTTATTTTTTAGTTGTAGGTGGACACAATATATTTATTTTATTTTTTTATGTGGTGCTGAGGATCAAACCCAGGGCCTCACTCTTGATAGGCAAGTACTGTTTCTCTGAGCCACGACCCCAGCCCTCGGCCTCAACTCTTAATATCTGAAATAAAGAACAAACAAAAACTCTCTGTCCCCCGCTGCCAATCTCTAACACGTCCTTTTCCTGTTCTTACTCCTGTGGCTGGAACATTTTGTACCACGTTAAATTGTACTATGGGGGTGGGTACCCTCAGCTTCTCTTTTCCCCTGGGTTCCAATAGGAATTATTTTAAGGTCTCACCATTAAGATGATATCTGAAGTTGGTTTTTTAACAGATTTTTTTATTACACTAAAGTTTTCTTATAACTCTTGTGTGCTGACTTTCCTTTTAAAAAAAACTCATAAGTGGATGTTAAATTTTATCAAATGCTTTTAGCGCACCTGTGCACTCAACGACATTAATAGAATGTCTTCTAGGGCAGAAGAAATCAAGTGCTTTTTAAAAATCGGTATATCTTATAATCAAAACCTTTTTTGCTGAAACCTTGGGCTTGATTGTCTGATTGAGTTGCATTTGAGCCCAGAAGTCAAATACCACCAGCCCTCCAAACCTGTGGGATCCACATCTGTGTATTCAGCCATCTGAAAAAAAAAAAAAAAGAATCTTATCTGTACTGGATATTACAGACTTTTTTTTTGTTTTATCCCCAAACAGTGTAACAACTCTTTACATGGTATTTATACTGTATGGAGTATGATAAGTGATCTGGAGATTATTCAAAATGCACAGGAGGGCGTGTGTGGGCTCTTTGCAAATGCGACACCATTTTATAAGAGAGACTTGAGCATCCTTGGATTGTGGAGACTGCGAGGATATTGCAACTGTCCCCGAGACATTGAGGCGTGCTGGTGAACCAAGGTCCACCAGTCCTGTCACAGGGACAAACTACAGGGGGTCTGTGGCTCTGCTTCCCTGAGGAAGACCCACCCTGTGGGTGTGAGAGGCAATTCCCATCCCCAGCCCACAGCCTGCGTGGCTTGGAGGAAAACATCTGCTGGGATCGACAATAAATCCTTCAGTGCCTTGACCACGAGGCCCTGCTGCGGCAAGAATCTGAAACCCCAGAGTGGCACCAGCAGGAATGGCAGAGGAGAGACCCACTTCTCCCTAGGAGCAATGACAACCCTGCACAAGATGCCCCCAATGAGGCCTCTGGAACTCCCGCAGCTACGCAAAGCCCCGCTGGTGCGAAGGACGTTTATTAAAGTCTCTGGAGGCACCAGGAACTGGGTGGTGCTGGATTCCCTGTTGCCCTTCCCCCTTGGAAACCAAAAGTTCACAGTCGCCATGACCACCAGAAGGCCAGCGGCCGTGGACAGGGCAGAATGGACGTGGTGCTCCCCAAAGCCTCGTCCCTAGGTTTCCTGGGTGTGGCCGCTGGCAGCTCCCCGGCAGGCTGTGCTGCCAGGGCTTGTCCTCCGGAGCTCACTCGGTGGGGACAGCTCTTCCCTGGGACGTTCTTGAGAAGCATCCAGCAGCATTTGTTTAACATGACAGCTGCCTGCCACGGGGACATCAGTGGGACAAACGCGAAGCTAGCCCCAAAGCTTAAAAAGATAAGCTGAGGTGTCCAGGAGACGCGGGGGTGGGGGAGGGTTTTGAGAAGCTCCGCCGGGTTCCTAGGCCCCACAAGGCCGAGGCCATGTGCAACAGTGTGGCACGTCCCAGGAAGCCCTGGAAGGGGCCTAGGTTCTCCCCTCTGGCTGCTCTGGAGGATAGAAGGCTGAGAGCGTCAAGTATCTGACCGAGTGGGGAGGGCAGGAAAAGATGGCCAGCAGGCTCGGTCTTGGAAACCACAGGGAGCCACCACCACGGCGTACCCACCGGGATGGCCGTCGCTGGAAGCCTGGGCAGAGGTGTGGAGCAACCGGAACCCCTCCCAGGCGGCTGCTGGGAATGTAAAGTGACAGTCACTGTGGAAAACATTTTGGCATTGCCTCAAAAACGTAAATGTCAATTTGCCATACGTTTACCATAGAGCCATTCCATTTGTAGGTGTATAAATATCCCTCAGAAAACTGAAAAAAAAAAATGTCTGTGCGAAATTTGTATATACAAATGTTTATAGCAATTTTATTCGTAATTGCCAAAAAGCAGTAACCAAATCCCATCAGCTGGTTAAGTGGATCAACAAAATGTGTTCTATCCATAGAATGGAATATTGTTCATCCGTAAAAGGAAACAAAGTACATATTCATGCAACAACCTGAAGGAACCTTGAAAATACCATGCTACGTGACAGAAGTCAGACTCAGAAGGTCACACATCATATGACTCCTTCTACATGAAAGGCCCAGGAGAAGCAAATTCACAGAGACAGACAGTAGGGAGCCGACTCCTGGAACCAGAGGTCTGGGGAATGGTTGCCTCTGGGGGTAGGACTCCTCAATGGGTAAGTTTATACAATACAATCAAACCTCAACTAAAAAATGAGTGAGCCAGGCTCAGCGGCTCATGCCTATAATCCCAGCGACTCGGGAGGCTGAGGCAGGAGGATCATGAGTTCAAACCCAGCCTCAGCAATTCAACGAGGCCCTGAGTAACTCAGCAAGACCTTGTCTCTAATAAAATAAAAAGGGCTGGGGATGTGCCTCCGTGATTAAGTATCCCTGGCTTCAATCTCTAGTACCAAAAAAGAAAAAAAAATGTGAGTCATCATTTTCAGAGTTTAACCCCTGTGTTGCCAAGATTGGACCAGCCCAAGGCACAACGTTTTGATCAATTGATAGAATCTGATAAAAAGCCCATTTTGTTTGGGAATTTTCTCAAGGAGGAGAGCAGACAGAACTGTCATGGCCTGGATTCCCCAGCAGGGCAACCATCTCTTTCCTGTTCTTTCTTCTTGGTTTCTGGTTCTTCTTTTATAGGGAAAGTACTTTAGGACATCACACTGGACCTCAATGGTACTTTCCCGAGGCTGTCTCTGTCCGTGCCAGTCTCCTTGCATTTGTTCCCACTGATTCCTTCTCTTCTGCCATTTGGTTTCTAGGGGTGTGATGATATCGACTTTTCTTTTTAATATCTACAAAAACAGGTCTTGGTGGAGTTATATAAATCACTGACAGGAAACGCACCCTCTTCCTAGTTGTTTCTCGGGTGCCCGGGTACTAGGCGGACGAGCTTGTGTTCACAGATTTATTCTGATTCAAGGGTGGGAAGCAGGCAAGTTGGGCAGTGCCCCACCTGGGTACCAGCAGCAGGATGCTTATCAGGTGTGTCAGAACTCACACACATGATCCAGTCCTTCCTGGTAGGTAGTTTTCTAATTTCTCTTCTTTTCATCTGGGGCCAACACCCTGGCTAGCACCCAGTCCTGCAAGTGCCCCACACCTCCCACCCCCAGGCTTGGAGGAAAGGAGCAGCTGCCATGTCTGCCCTCTCTGGGCTCATTCCCAATGGGAGCCCTCCCGACTCAGCCTATTTTCTTGAACATCCATGACAATCTCTTGGCTCCTAATGGTCACTCTTCACCGTGTCCTTTTTTTTTTTTTTTTTTTGCATTTAATTTTACACTTAATATTGTTTCAACAGCGCTACTGAAGACGGCAGGATAAATGCTCACACTCAGTTCATCTTCTGAACCAGAACTCAGTCTTAACGCTGCTTCTGGAGAGTCACCCAGGGAATTCGTCAGAGCAGGGATGAGTCCCGGTGGTGCCCCTCCCCCCCTTCTGCACTTTGTCAGCATCTGCCCTTGGGACCAATCGGGGAGGGCTGGAACTGAGTTCTTCTTGCCAGCATCAAGTAGAGGGTGTGACGGACAGCTTTCCAAAAAACAAGCACTGCGTGATTGAACAAGTGAGTTCAGTTAATGTCATGCCCGGATTTTAAGACTGGGTCTGTACAAATACTGGACAAAACCCTTCCTTCTCCTTCCTATTTGAAAATTAAATAGGAAATTTTTTTAATTATGAAAAACTGATTGTTTTCTTATCTCAGTCCCACAGCGTACCCTGCGCAAGCTCCCGCCAGCCCCACGGAGAGATGATTGACACAGACCCTTCCAGCAGCTCTGCTGCATAGCCCGAGCATGAACGGGGCCAGGGGAGGGCATCCTCTTCCAACACTGGGAGCTGATTTCCAGACCATGGAAAAGTCTATCAGAAATCAAATGTTTCCCTACATGACTTACAAACTAAAGACAGGAACTTGGATATAATGAGAAATGTTAAAATTGCACCAGAAAACTTCAAGGGCTTAAGCCAACCAAATGTATGTATACTGAGCCTCTCAAAGCTCTCGTTATTATGGAGAATTAGACGTGTAGCAGACCAAATGATGTTTTCCAAATTTACCAGCTTCTGTAATAAAACAGCCCTGCTGCTGCCCACCGCCCTTGCTGTCGGTGAACGAACCTACCATATGTTTTACATCCCCATGCCTTGGGCATCGTGTGGACTCTAGATCTGATTGTCCAAGAGAAGGAAGCTCCTCAGAGAGGAGACTGGAGTCATCGGAAAGACCCAGAACCTCAGCCTCCTGCAGCTCCACCTGCAGGCTTGGTTCCCACGGGGCCCTCAGCCACCAGAGGAGACCACGGAGCGCCAGACTCTGCGGCCCTGGGTCTTCTCTGCACACTAAGCCTCTTGGCTTCCAAGCAGCAGCCCCCACACCTGCACCCTCCCCACCTGAGCTGAGGGCGACCTGGGGAGGCCAGGCTGGGATGCAGATCCAGATGGAGATGGTGGACACTGTGCCTCTTGTAATCCAGAAACTTCCAGCTCAGGGGGAAGGCACAAGAGCTAAAGAGTTGAGCCCAGGGTGGAGGGACTCCGAGGACACGGCTCCGGGCTGAACTGTGTCTCCCCAGATCCACAGGGTGAAGCCTGGTGGTCAGGTCAAACGAGGTCATGGGGGGGGGAACCCTCATTCAGCAGCTTTGGTGGCCCTGTAAGAAGAGGAAGAGAGCCATCGCCCTCATTCTCTCTCCCTGTAGGCACTGGCGAAGGTACTGAGGACAGTGACATCGTCAGGGTGACTCGCAGAGTCACTCCCAGGAAACCCCTGGAGGCTGACCAACAAACCCTCCTGGAGAGGAGGTGGAGGTGGGGTGGTGGAGGGAGCAACCAGGAAAACTTGATAGGAAGGGCAAAGCACCCTCCCAAAGTATGTCCTTTCTTGTAGCTGAATGTCCTTGTCACCTAGGAAGGTTTATATTTCCATCTTAAGGTACAGACTCACCCCAGGCATTTCAAAGCCCTTTTGAAGTAGAAGATGAGGAGAAGCGTGTGGCTAGAGACCATGCAAAGGCTCCTGCTGCAGGACACAGAGGACGTGGGGCACGTTCCTGGGCTTCCCTCTGCCTGCTCCAAACCCACACCCAGAGAACCAGGGCTCGCCCTCTGCGACCACGACCCCCCACCCCACCCCCGCGAGGTCGGCAGCAAGGCCCTCACTTGCGCTTGGAGCACATCTGTTACCAGGGAGGCCTGGTTCTGAGGACAGGGAGGGCCAGAGGGTGGCTGTGTTGCCCACATCTTGCCCCAAAGTGATTCAGGCCTGGCTTTAGCAAGAGCCGGAGAGTGCAGTTTTACTCTGAATCAGGAGACCCCCCGAAGGCAACCAAGCCCAAGCCAAGAGCCCAGGGCCTGAGCAAACCCTGTGCAGATGTGGAGGATTCCTGAGCTGTCCAGGAGGCAGGAGGACCCACAGAGGAAACGGCCATGCCTGCTGCCCAGGGTGCTTGGGCCATGGTCAGCCTGGGATAGTGGTCCTGCAGAGTGGAGTGATGGCCAGGAAGGATGGCCCCCGCACAGCATGGGATAAGCAGCAACCCAGGCTTCTAGACCTTTCGAGGCAGGAAGAAGAACTGTGTGTGTGTGGGGGGGGGGACAGGAAGAACAAGTGGGCTGGCAGGGCAGTCAGCAGGTGTCCACGGGACACACGGAGCCAGCTGTGATTGGCCCCCGTATACACCTGGTACCAAGGTGCTACCTGGGGAGAGTGAGGAGACCCCACAGTAACCAAAGTTAAGTTTCTGCCACTTCAAGGGGATGACAAGTCTAAAGGTAAATTCAGTTAATAGCAGAATAATGAGGAAGGTTCTGTTCCTGGTGTGTCACCATCTGCCACCCAGGCCATCTTCATCGCATGTGATGAACTTGTATTCCAGGACTCTGCTGTGCAGAGAGTAAGTCTGGGAGAAGAAATGTGGCAACGCTTGCTCCTGGGTGTGTATCCTGAGAACTGCCCAGGATGGAGACCCGGCTAAGGAGAGGGGCCAGGGTGGAAGTGTGCATGGAGAGCGGAAGGCCCACGGATGCTTCCTGGTCACCTCCAAAGTGCCATCAGGATCCAGGGGTTGGCCCTCAGCCTCCTGCCTGGCAAGTGCCACCCCACTTCTCAGCCTCTGGGGACCAGCTGTGCTTCTGACTCTCACACACGGCAGAGTGGCTCAGAGTTGAGCATGGAGTCAGACTTCGCTGACTGAATGCTGCTGAGTGTGTGTGGGGTGGGGAAGGCATGAGCAATATGGCGGAAGACGGAGATATAAACGCTTTAAAGGAGGAAGAAACAGGAAGCCAGTGTTTCTTGAATGGAGGTGCCATGGGCTCACTGCCTCAGTCATTAACAGGCATTAACTCTTCAAATACACACTAGTTCCGCCTGGTCCGTGTCTCCTGTCTAGCCCACTCCTGGGGCAGCTTGTAGGAGCAGCCCACAAGTCATTAAGTTTAGCAGGACCCTGTCATGAAAGATCCAGTTAAATCAGCATAAAAGCAAATTAGCAGTTGCCAGCTGTCAAGTCACAGCAGAGGACCAGGAATTCCAACAGCCATCAGGACATCATTTTAAAAGATTTAATTCCACTTATATCATCCCAACTGAGAGGTCCAATTGCTTGTGCATGGTTAGAGAGGTTCTTTGGGGGAAAGCACTAAAAGTGCCAGAAGTTGCCCCCCACGATGAGCAAACGCACTAAGAGCTGCCTAGACACGGTGCAGTATATACCTATGCAAATGGGTTTGTAACAGTCGCTTAGTTACCTGGAAGAAGCAGTATTGGTCCTTATTGTGTGACTTTGAGGTTCTCCAGTGAGATTTGCAATATTCCTACCGTTGTTAGGAATAGCAAAGCATTTTTATATGAACTTTAATTAAATATATAAGATTAAAACCTTTCATACTTCAGTTCCTCAGAGAATTAATGACATTGTCCATAGCTTTTTTTGGGGGGTGGGTCCTAGGAATCGAACCCAGGGCCTGATACATGCTGGGCAAGCTCTATACCAATGAACTTCACCCTCAGTCCTGTCTATAGCCTTTAATGCCTTAAACATCTCAAGATCTTAAACTTCTGAATGAGAACGTCAGAGGCAGGAAGTGGCAGGCAGCTGGCCTTCTGAAGAGGAGCTCTCTCTGATGGCCATTCCCCACCACCCTCTCTGATGGCCTGTTGTGGTTGGATCTTGAATGTCCCCCAGAGACTCTGCAATGTTCAGAGGTGGGGCTTTGGGGAAGGAACTGAATCGTGAAAGCTCTGATCCCCTCAATGGGTTGACCTGTTGATTCTGTGTTTGATGAGGTTATTGGGAGGTGAGCAGGAGATGGGGCCTAGGGGAAAGGAGTGAGTCCCTGGGGTCATGCCCTTGGGAATGCCCCAGTCCCCTGCCCCTCTCTATCTCTGCTTCCTGGCTGCCAGGAGCTGAGCAGCTCTCCTTCCCCATGATGCTTTGCCTCTCCTTCTGCCATGATGCTCTGCCTCCCCTCAAGCCCAGAGCAATGGAGTCGGCTGGACTTAGACTGGATCTCCTGAAACCATGAGCCAAGACAAATCTTCCCTCCTTCACGTTGATTTTCTCAGGGTTTTGCCACAGCAATGAAAAGCTGGCCAACACAGCCTTTCCCGGGAGCCTCTCTCTGACAGGCATCCTCAGAATCCCTCTTTTGATGGTGTGTTCCCAGGATCCCTCTCTGATGGGGGTACCCAGTGTCTCCGTCTCCAGTGATGATACAGTCCCAGGAATTCCCAGGACCCCTCCAAGGGCGTATTCTCAGGATCCCTATGTCTGGGTGGGGTGGGGAGCGGTACTGAGGAGTCAGACACAGAGCCTCACCTGCTGGACAAGGGCTGGGGACTGAGCTGCCTCCCTAGTCACCAGGATCTAGACCTAACAGCACGTCCCCAGCCTTCTTCTCTCTGCCGCCGCATCCCTGACATCTCCAGCTCTGATGGGAATTTGCAGGGTCCCTCTCTCCCTCAGATACTCCCAGGATTCCTCTCTGAGATGTTATGTTCCCCGGATCCCCCTCTGGTCTGTTTCCTCTGATGCTGTGTCCCCACGTCCTTCAGTGACATTGCTGCCCCCTGTGTGTGCCGTCTTCCTCTAGTACCTGTTCTCCTCTTCACTACAAGCAAATAGCAGTCAGCCTCTCAGCTCAGAGGGTCTTTTCCAGGACAGCCCACCTTCACAAGACGCCACAAGGTGCTGACCGTCTCCCACAAAGATGACCGAGAGCCTCAACAGCCGGCGTCTTCTGGGAGGTGTGCGGCGGAGGGCTGCAGGAGGCTCACATGGCAGAGCATCAAGGAGGGTCACAGTCGCCCGGCAGCCACAACACCAAGTTCCAGATCATGTCTTATGAGATGTAAATGGTGGTTATCACCCATTTTACAGAGGAGGAAACCAAGGACTGTGAGTTTAAGACACTTGATCAAGGGGTAGTGATGACGGCAGCTCTATCAGCGCTCAGATGAAAAGCAAGTCCCAAAAGCTTACCTGCTGTCTGACCCTATTGTGTCACACTCTTGAAATGACCAAATTCTAGAATGGAAGACAGACGGATGGAGGCCAGAGGTGGCAGGAGGGAGGTGGCATGGCTGGGATAGGGCACAAGGAGGGTCCCTGGTGGTGATGGACTGTGTGCTTCGTGACAGTGGCAGAGATGGGAACCTGCTCACATGACCGGCTGCACTCAACGGCAGACACACACGCACACACCAAGGAGATTCTGAACCAGCTGGGTGGGCTGTGTCAGGGTTCATGTCCGGGCTGTGACACTGTGCCATCACCAGGCCACTGGTAGAAAATGGACGAAGAGCCGCAGGCTCTCTGCGTCTCTCAGAATGGCTTGGAGACCTACAATTACCTCAAAATAAAATCTTTAATTGGAAGATACAGTGACTTTTAAATACGTGCATGGTGGAACTACCCAGTTTGGTATATCTCTAAGAGCACATTGGATACACTGTTGCATAATATGCCCAAAGTGTTGTTTCAACTTATCTGGCAGCTTTTACAAATTGTATTTTAAAGTTTTATGCATGCTGTGAACTTCCACTCAAAAGTAAAAATGGTAATAAAAGTAAAATCAATTCTAACTTGAAAAACAAGAGCTGGGAACCTCAGGGAGAATTCCTCCTTGCCGGCAGAGGACGGGCACCATGGGCGGGGCGCTGGCCTGGGAGATGCAGGTCTGCTTGGCTGTGAGCTGGCCAGGAGGGTTGCCTTATGTTGAAAGAAGAGCAGAAGAAAATCCCAGGGCCCGGTGGCCAAGGACACGTCCAGCTGGTGCCCTCAGGAGCCATTCCAGCCAGCGATGGCCCTCTGTATTTCAAGTTTTAGGATAGAGCTACTTCCAGGTTTTGATTTGCTTGGTAGATCAATAACCTACTTTAGGTTATTTCAATTGATTTTAATTTTACATTAGCCTTGTCCCCTGGGTCCCTGCCCTCAGCTAGACTTCAAGGGGGCTCTGCCTGTGGTGGTAAGAAGCAGCTGGCCTGAACGGGGGAGGCCCAAGTCCTGTTCTCCGCCCAGCCCCTCTCAACAGGTCTGGACTCACTTCCTCCCCTGTACCTCGGGGTGACCTCGCCTGCTCTGGGCGGGTGGTGAGCTCAGGCAGCGCAGTGGCCACCAAAGAGAGATGTGCGTGGCCAGCACAGGGCAGCCTCACCCCGAGGCTCTCCTTGTCCATAACTGCTCCTGGGGGACAGGTGGCCAGGGGCACGGTGGGAGGGGACAGCAGAGGCGTAGACAGGCAAACTGGCCAGATTCTGGAGCTGCCGCTGCTCTTGAAGGACCGAGAACCTTGGGCAGGCTCTTACTTGGTCTCACGTGCGTTCCCCCTTCTGCGTTGGGGGATGGGGAGCTCCCAGGGTTTCCCAAGAATCACACTAAATGAGACAGTTAAACTCAGCACATGATCAGTATAACGTGCCCACAGTGTTGTCCGCTCGTGTTTTTATTAATAGTGTTTACAAGCTGGGGGAGGGGTGCTGCCACCCACAGCTGACCTTCGCAGGGGTGGGGTGGGGACAGGGCTGGACTGAGGCCCTGGTCTGTGGGTGGCCCCGCTGCACACCCCCAGCAGAGCAGCAGGGGTCACTGGGCTTCGGCCTCAGGGGACCTCCCTGTCCACTCTCTGTGACTCCCCAGTAAGGGCCCTCACTGGCGTGTGTCCTGCGCTCTGACGTGAGAGACGGCCTCCCGTGGCTCCCCCACTCTGGCCCCTGGACTGGGCCTAGGCAACCCACAGACCCTCGGCCCCTGTCCTCTCCGGGGTTGCTCAGAGACCAGCACTGACAGGGCCATCCCTCCCGTGGGGCTCTTTGCTGGGTTTTCTCTGCGGCCCCTGGAAGGTCCCGCTGGGGGAGGGCGGACGTGCTGCCCACCTGCAGAGAGCTGGTCTGCGGCCCTGACCGGAGGGCAGCCCTGACCGGAGGGCTCTCCAGCCAGCCCAAGGGGGACAGACGGGCTTCCCGAAGGTCACTGTGGCCTTGCCCCACCTCTGAAAGCCCAAGTCCTGTCCCTCCCCTTCTCCAGGGCTCTGGGTCAGCCTCCCCCAGGACGCTCTCCCTCGGGGACCCGTCACTTCACGTCTGAGACGGTTTTGTCTTTTTCTTCTGTTTTCTCCAGAACTCGGTCAGCTCTGCCTCACTCTGTTTGTCGGTTTACATTTATCTTATTTCTTTGAATTTCTGGTTCTAAGTGACTCTCTGTATCTTCAAGTGCACGCGGAGCACGTGCTTCTGTCCCAGGCGTCGTCCCGTTCTCCGGGGGGTTTCCTCAGTGGGGTGCCATGTGGTTTGGGGGCTTGGTGAGGAGTCCCCCGGGCCGCAGTCTTGGGGTGGTGTTCTCTCTGTGGTGGGGGGTTTGGAGCTCAGTGGCACCCACTCTTCAGCCTGGTGGAGTCCATTCACTTGGTGGGTTCGCTGTCCGCTCCTGAGGGCAGGGAGGAGTGTCCTCGTGTCCTCTGGTCCTCGGGTTCTGTGCCGTCCTGCAGGACCCTGGACTCCCCTGGGCTTCCTCTCCCCCATCACCGGTTGCTAGAGACACACCTCTCTCCTCTTCGCCTCTTCTCCCCAGAAGCTGTGCATTTTGAGAATCATTCCTTCAAATTGGGCACAATTTGAAGACCCTTATTTGGAGTCCGTGTGAGTCCTGCCCAAACGCAGTCCAGATTCAGGACAGACCTCACATCTCCCGTGGGGGGTTCAGACCCCTGGCTCCTCTTCTGCCCGACGGCAGGTTTCCCGGGCCTGCCTCGCTCAGCCTCCAGGGAGCGGGGGTAGAACAGAAGCACCAGAAATCCTGCACCTGGATATACTGATCTTTTTTTTTTCTCTTTTAAATTACAATTATTCTAAAATTTGGGTATTTTCTGCTTTCTTTTTATTTTCTCTCTTTCTTTCTTTTCCCCGAGGATTAACCTACAGATTTTTCCAGGGCACTGGACATTCTAGCTCCTACTAAGAGCCATCAATACTGCGTGGATACCTGAGCCTGATAAACTCTGTGCAGATGTAAGGAATCTGCAGACTCATTATCATTCAAGAATATCAATGCGAACACACCACGTAAAATGTTAGCCAGCAGAACACAATTCCACATTCACAAAATATGTAAGACATGAACAAGCGGACATCATTCCAACGACGCAGTGTCTGTAACACGCGAGTCTAAGCGTGGTGATATTGGGCTCAGGCACCATGGGACCCAGGCCTCTCTCCCAGCACAGGGGACTCAGGGCCCTCATTTTGCTCTGAAACGTAACCTCTGACTTATTGTAGTCCTAAAGTCAAGAAAAAAAACTACAGAAAAGCTCTGTGGAAACAGTTCTCTGAAAAGCCGGCAAAGCCGCAGATAGGCCAAGATGACCACAGATCTGGAATTCCAGATGGCCCCCACCTAGGTGTGGTGACCAGTATCTAATCCAGAAGCCCTGCAGTTTGGCACTACTCCCCTTGTGACATCCTCATGTTTAAACCAATCAGTTCAAATGAATCTCCCTCTTGTAGTGACCAATCACCCCTACCCGACTTGTTCCCGCCAGGGAATGTGCTAATCATGTTTTAGAGTTGTTGTTTGACTTTCCTGCGGTGTGTGATGATTTGCTAAGAGAGGCTATGATGTATGTGAAGTCTCTGCCTTCTCCAAAGAATGTATAAAACTGCTGCAAACCCTGGGCTTGGGGCCTCTCAGCGCCACCAGTTGCTGTGTGTGCATGGAGGACCGAGCTAGCTCACAATAAACACCTCTTTGCTGCTTACATCGATCTTGGGTCTCTGGTGGTCTTTTGGGGGTCCTGAATTCGAGCATAACATCAGAAAAGTTGTTCCTCAGCTCCCTAACGTGCTCTGGGCACTGAGCTCCATGCCAAGAGCCCTGTGCAGAATACGCACAGGACGTCTGCCCACCAGGATGGGACAGTCCAGCCTGAGGCATGGACACCGACCAGCAGCCACACAAACATGAGGCTGCCAGCTGTGGTGGACTCTGTGAAGGCCAAGACCAGGACCATGGCTCTGGGCGAGGAGGCTGGGAGGCTTCCCAACCTCTGGCCCTGGGCTTTGCATGTAGTAAGTGCTCAATAAATAATGAGGGGCGGGGGACACTTGGTCTGAGCCCTGAAAGACTGGGGAGTCCAGCAGGCTGGGTGGGCAGGGCAGGGAGGAGGGAGCAGCCACAGCTAAGGAAGAAAGGCCAGCGCGGCTAGGGGAGAGAGGGCAAGAGGTGACAGCGGTGGAGCCAAGGCCACAAGCCACCGATCCCAGATCTCGTTTCTAGAACGAGCCTGGGTTGCACACACGTTCCGTTCCCCTCACCTTGACCAGGTCCACTGCACCCCTACTCTGCAGTCCTCGGGGCCCTGCCTTCCTGTGGGACTCGCTTTCCTCCGCTGCCGGGAGGGTGAGTACCGCATGCCCACCGAGGCCCCGCACTGTGTCTGTGCAGATGGACGCCTGGGGGCAGAGCAGGTGGCTGAGCACCACTCTGCACACGCCTGCCACTATTCATGTGGCGACATTTGACAAAATGACAGGGTCCCGCGACCCTGGCCCTGTGGAGTTCCTCAGGCCAGCACCAGCCAAAGCCCCCAAAAGACCCAGATGAAAATTCCAAGGGAACCCTCTCCTTAGGGCTTAGCCCAGATCCGTAGCCCCCGCCAGGCACCGCGTCAGCACCGATATACGCAGAGGGGAGACCTCTTGCCCCTGCTGCAGAGGGACGGGCAGCCCAGGTACACACAGGACAACGCCCAGGACAATGCCACGTGGTAAGGAGTGGCGACCCCCCCACCGAGGGAGCCAGAGGGCCCCAGGGGTGGGGCGAGCCAGCCTCTGCTCTGCAGAGGGGGAGCAGCGCCCTTCACCAGCTCCACCCCAGAAGGCAGAGTCTAGAATCAGCCTTCACACACGCCCAGCCCCGGGCCACACGTCCCAGCTGCTGGCAGGAAGAGGAAGTTGGGACACATGAAACACTTCTGTGACTGGAGAACAAGACAGTGGAACACCCTCTCTCCCTTTCACCCTTCCCACAATACTACAGCATGAAGACCAAGAGGGAGACACACACTGCAGGTTTAGGAAGAGGACATGGTTCCCCTTCGTGGGGAGAATTTTGCCAGTTACAGGAAGAAAAATGTGTTACCTGACCTAATAAAACTCTTCAAGATAAGGTGGGTCTTAGGATTGGTTGGCTCAGTGATGGAATGACGTCTTCAAAGACCTGGATTCTTTTCACCTTCCCCATCGACTCAACAAGTTAACCTGTCTTTAAGCTAGCTCTCCTCATGCTTGCAATATGGCTGCAGAGGTCTAGGTGTTACAACCAGACTTAACAATGGCTAGAAGAGGTTCTCATTGGTCAATCACAGAAAAGGAGAATGAGACCTCAGTGACTGGATTTGACCCTCCCTGAGCCCTGTGTAGACTGAGTGGACATCTGGACAAAATTGGCCAAGAGGAAAGGGGGATGGGTTCTGAAGAAGGAATCACCTGCCCCTAGATTCCAAGACCTCTTCTTGTCCCTCTGTACCATTTCATTTTTAGTTTCCAGAAGCGAGGAGTTGGAACGCCAACCGCACAGCCATCACCAAGGGCTTCTGCTGCACCAAGACCCAGCTGTGTTCTGCAGAGGTGATCATGATGGATTCAAATTCCATTTTGTTCTGTTGGGTGGAAAAGTCCTGTTCAAAACTCCCTCCCTCCAGGCGTCTCTGCTGTTCAGACTCAGACCACAAACAAGCACTCCCACAAGCCTCCCAGATGACATAGATGAAAATGAGAACAAGAAGGATTTCTGTGTTATTTGTCCCCAATATCCTGGGGCAGGACTTGGATGCATTTATTTGGAACAGAACTGTGGCTTGAAAAGCCTTGTAAACCTCCCAGCACAATAGAAGCATCTAATAAATACAGCTCTTAAAAACAGAATTCTCGCGGCAACTGAATTTCTTTGTTATTCAGTCGTTCAAGCAAACAAAGCTGCAAGTAAAAACTAAGTGTGCCGGCTCTGACTTGGGCCGCCAGCTGGGTCAGTCTCTGCTGCGGCCTCAGAGCCTCTTTATATACATTGCAAACGGCAGCGTCTCCCGGAGTGAGGGCACGGCTGAGTGCTGCCCAAGGACACGCGGGCCACTCCTATTTAAACAGGGTTCTCCTCTGCCATGGACAGCCTTCCTGTCCCTGCCCACATGGGTGCCCAGGAGGCTCAGGCCCGCCTCTCTGATCCCCGGCGTCCCCCCCGGCCCTGTCTGCCAGACTCAGGCGTCCTCTGACGGCCAGCTTGTCCTGCTCCCTGCTCCTTGGCATGGACTCCCTCCTCTCCCCGCAACACTCCCCTGGTTGCCTCTCCACCACCTGCACAGGCCCCTGCCGCTGATGGCCTGGGAGCCTGCAGGAGCCCGTGGTGACTCCTCCATGCCCTGAGCCACCCCTCCTTCTGCCACAGGGCCAGCTTTGCCGTGGACACTGCTGTGGGCCCAGGTCACCCCTCTCCAGGCTGCCTGTGAAGGAGACAGGCCCATTCCCCAGGCCCCTGCCTGTTCTGGACCACGCTCCAGGGCCCAGCACCAGAATGCCTGCCTGAATGGCCCTAAGTCAGCCACGGGGCCTGGCCAGGCTCTCCCCCTCCACCTCCTGACAGGGCGCACCTGAGCCCAGGGGGGGCCCGGAGCTGTGTGGGAGACGAGGGTGCGAGGTGTCTCGCAGCAGGGGGTGTCTTTCCGGCTGTGGGTCAGGGAAGAGAAGGGGCAGGTCTGGGGCTCCCGGGGGTCACAGGCCCACAGTCATTGTGAGGCCACTTTCCACAGGAAACCCCAGGAAGCTCAAGAATCCTGAATCCACCAAGGTCAGAGAAGGTGAGCCGCGGGCTTCCTGCATGCTCATGGCCCATCCTGGTGACGATGGATTTGAATTTGGGTTCCAGGGGGTTGTCCGTGTGGGTCACCCTGCACTTAGGGGCACGAGAGCCTCTGGGCAGCCAGAGCGGAGCCCCTGCTGAGAGGGGCCTGAAGTGCCACCAGGTAGGACAGCAGACAGGGAGCTGGGGACAGGCTGGTGTGGGACACAGCTGGCTTCGGGTTGAAAAGCCGAGGCTTCACTACTTGGGGCTACAGGACGGAGCTCATGGGGAGCTGGCAGGCTCTGGACGTCCTCCTGGCAGCACTGTGGCCACTCTTGCTGCACGGCGCGTGGCGGGCTGGGCCACGGGGCCTGCTGGTGGTCAGAGGCTGGGCTTCCCGCCCTCGGGGCGAGGTCCGAATGCTGACTGCGCTGCAGGTGCTCAGCCCGGAGCAGGCGCGGGGCTTGGTTGGGATTTCGTGTTGCCTTGTTCTTCTGTCTCCCAGACGATTCCTCAGGGACCTCAGAGACACCGTGGATGGGCCAGATAAACGGGCACAGATGCCAATTCGGGCATTGGCACACACGGCGCCCGGTGCTGCCGCTTCCCCACGGGGGCAGGGGTACTCCTCAGCCGTCACAGCAATGACACTGGCTCTCCCCCAGCGGATGGGGGCCGAGCTGGAGGGGGCTGGTGACCTGCTGCTGGACACAGGTGATAGAGAGCCTGGGGCCCCGCGGGCCTTGGTGGCGCCCCTGCTGAGGCCCACTGAGGAGTCCCTGCAGCCCCCAGAAGGCTGTGCTGGCTCCTCTGGCCGTCGGGTGGCCGGGCTGACTCCAAGCGGCTGTGCATCTGCTCGTTTTGGAAAAAGTCTGGCGGGGGCACTTAGAAACTCAGGTGGCTCCCTTAACGAGGGAAGCAGGGCTGGCAGAGCGATAACAGGCCATTACCGAGGAGGGAGGCTCTGGGCCATTGACGGCGCTGTCTCAGGCAGGAGCACCACAGGCTCAGAGCTCGGGAGGCCAGAGACCGCAATCTTCTCTCGGAAAAACAAAGTCCGAATCAAGTGCTCAGAATGGTCCCCAAATGATATTTTTGTTGTTGTCATTGTTTGTTTGGGGGGGGGGGGGTTTGGGTTTTTAGTTTATTTGTTTATTTGCTAGGGTGGGGGGTGCATACATCAATCATCTGCCTCTTTCAGGAGTTCCTTTAGGAAAACTGGATCAGGAATACGGTCTGTTCTGAGACAGCTTTAGAACGGAGCTGCCTCCCTGGGGGGCCTGTTCGTTCTGGTACAAGGAACCACCTTCCTTCCAGCCTCATCTGCTCCTGCGCAGAAGGCGCCCCCCAGGCCAGCAACCCCACAGGCCTTTCCACCCTGCAGGCCCCCGCTCTGCGCTCCCAGCACAGGGCCCTCTCCTCTCATTCTTAGATAAAGTTAACTTTTTTTTTTCTTGAGCCTCTTTTGTTTCCATCCTGATGTCCTGGACACCCAAATGTGTTGGGGGGGTAAAGGAAAGGATCGCCACTATTCAATTTCAGCTCACACCTGAGAAACATCGTGGGGTCTCCCAGACCCACAGCTCATTCTGGGTGGGGCAGAAATGGCCAGGCCTTCATGCTGGCCTTGCTCAGTCTGGAGCCAGGACCTCCCCGAGAACAGCAGAACCTTGGCCCCGGAGCTGAGGGGGACCCTGAAGAGACTGTAGGCGGAGGCCACCCGCTAACCCCTCTCCCAGCCCGGCAGAGGCCGTCCTGGAAGGGAAATCTGAGCAGCACATCCCTAGTCTCCCCAGGGTCCAGGGAAGGAACAAAGGAGAAAGCCCTCCTGGGAGAAGAACAGAGATTTGGACCATTACTAAGACTCCCTGTGTTCCTCGACAGGAAACGTCATCAAGATGTTACTTCTCCTTGAATGAATGGTAGATTCAGTGCAAGCCCCAAAAAAACATCATCCAGACGATTCCCACGGAGCTGAGCAAGTTGGCGGTGAAACCACAGGAAGCAAGAAACAAGCAGTCGCCGGAGGAATTCTGAAGCAGAAGAAGGAAGACAGGAAGGGCCGTGTGATGTGGTAGAGAAGGAGCAGACAAACCCAGCAAACCGGCCAGAACTAGGGACCTCCGCACCCCACCAAGGTCAAGGTCAAGGCAGCACCGTGAGGCAATAGGGGCAGATGGGCTTTCAAAACAGGCGGCTTCAGTACAGCTGCAGAACCTTCTAAAAATGCAGGTAAAATTGGTCCATTTCTCATACCATACTCCAGGTAGACACTGAATGGAGAAGATACACACAAAACACAAAAATCCTCCTAAGTACTAGAAGAAAACATGGGTAAACCTCAAAATCTGAGAATACAAATAACTTGCTTCACCATGACTCGAACTCCAAAGAAAAAGAAGGACAAATTCAATTATATTAAAAAATGCATAAACACTTTTACACACAAAGAATTAAAAAGGCAGAAGCCATGAGAAGAGCAAATGACCAATCTGGGAAAACATCTCACAGGCAAAACATATAGAGAGCTTCTAAAAAGTTAGACAAAAAAAAAAAAAAACACTAAACAAAGCCTATACTCTACAAATGTGAATGATCATGTCTCAGAAAAATAAGTTAAAATGACTTTTAATAATATGCAAAGATGCTCAACCTTGCTCATAAGAGAAATGCAAGTTTAACTTCCTCCGAGATTCTGTTTCTCACCTACGGCGCTGGCAAGCAAAGACTTGACAACTCTGTTGGCAAGGACAGGGGCCGAGGGGGATGCTTTTTTATACTTTTGCTGATGGGTATGCCAAATGGTTGACTGCCGTTATAGGTTTTTGGTAATATATAAGAAAATTATAAATGCTTTGATCCTACAATCCCATTTCTAGGAGTCTGTCCCCAAAAGATAAGACAAATGTGCAGACCTATCTTCGCAGAGCAGAAGACTAGAAACAACTCAGACATTAAGATGGAACTGTCTGTTGAACTAAAGCTAAAACCAAAGGAGCACTGCTTACCAGCGGGTGGGGGAGCATACTATTGAGATCAGGCAAGGTGAAGAAAACCACAGTGTGCTGCTATTATCTAAGGAAGGAAGGAGATGTGTGTGCGTCTGCATTTTTAAACTAAAGAATAGATAATAAAGTATTTTAAATGGTTACTTAAAGGAAGAGGGAAGGAATAGGGTGGAGAAGACCAAGTTGAGAAGCTAGGCATCCTTGAATCTGCTTTGTAGAGTTGACATTAATATTTTATTCATTTTAAAGCAACATTAAACTTTAAAAACCGACCCTTGAAGTCAAAAGCAAAATGAAACACATGAGTCTCTCTCGTCACTGGGGTGTGGACTCCCCCGTGGACAGCCACTAATCCAAGTGACTTCAAAGAACAGTGCTCTGATTTGATCCCCAGGAGGATGTAACCTCTGAACAAAAGAACCCTCCCCCCTTGGGGATAAAGGTCTGAAACTATTTTTTGCTATTCATATTGCTGGTCGTAGTTTAGTACCATTATTATGAAACTATGGTGTATGTTTTGTGGGATAAAGAAAGTAGGTAATTACGTTGAAGGCAGTGAAACTGGGGTTTTTGGAGTGGAACAAGGAAATACAGACATGAGATCCTTGAACTTACACAAGAGGCTCCCATTGGCCCCAAATGGGATACCTGGAGTGTCAATAAGATCGATGGTTTCAAAGGGTTGGAACTCATCATACGGGTTAAATCAGCAAATTATAATCACACTAAAGACGAAACAACTGGGAAGATGGCTGAGTAGGCAGCTCTGAGAATCTGTCTCCCACCCACGCAACAATTACTGCGGCAGAATCTGTCTGATATAACTGAGCTCCGGAGTCTACTGAAGGTTGGAAACTTCCGGGGAAGGCTTGCACACTAAGTGCAGTTAATGTTGATCAAATTTAGCTCTTAGCACAATAGCAGCTACCCGTCCCTGTCCCCACTCCCAGGTAGCTGAGCACGAACCCCAGGAGCAGTTGAGCTCAAAGGACCGTGTCTTCTGAACACTGTGATCACAGAGGTTCTGGGGGGGGGGGTGGTAGGACGTGTCTGTATTGTTGTGCCTCCCGCCATTGGTGCAAGCCCCTCCTCCTCCAGCCAAGGAGACTTCCAGGGGACTCACAGGGCTGGAGCTGCTTCCCCACCCCCCTCTTTATTTTCCCCTTTCTCCCTTTTTGGATCCAGATGCTAAACACTAGGTCATTATAAAGAACCTCACGGAGGGAAGATTAGAAAGAGATCACACACACTCCCAGGTAAAGCACAGGCTCCAAGACCCAAGAAGACCTGCTTTACATCACAGGCTGATCCTGGGCACAGGGGCAGCCAGCAGTCCAACAACAGTGGGCCCAGGGAAAAGGGAAACTAATTTCCAGAGTTACTGCATTGTTAGATTCAAATGTCCAATTTTCAGCAAAAATTTACAAGGCATACAAAGAAATAAAATCATGGCTCATTCAAAGGAAAAGGAAATAACAAACAGAAACTCTCTGGAAAAGTCCTGATGGCAGGACAAGTAGATAATGATGTCAAAACAACTGTCACAAAGATACTCAAGGAACTAAAAGAAGACGTGGGGAAAGTCAAGGAAATGATGGGTGAACCAAATGGAAAATAGATGAAAAACCTGAAGAGAAAACAAAATGAAAGTCTGGAGGTGGAAAGTACAATGACTGAAATGAAAATTTCACTGGAGGGATTCGAAGGCAGATTTGAGCAGGTAGGAGAAGGAATTGGTGAAGACAGAACAATGGGCACTATTGAATCTCAGGGAAGGAAGACAACTACAGAGAAGTAGTCACAGCAAAGGAGACCTGCAGGACCGGCAAGCCAACACACGTGTTGTGGACTTCCCAGGTGACCACGAGAGAACGGGGAGGAGGGCATGTTCCAAGGAATGACACTGACCACTTCCCACACAGGACACAAGGATGAAGTGTTATGAGGTGAGTGACTGAATGAAGTGGGAACTCAGAGGTAAAGAGCAAGGTTTGGATGTGTAAGGGCTAAAGGGGTATAAATTCAACATAGAATGTTAGTGTTCACGAAGTTAAATATGATCCCACGTCACCTCCAAAAAATAGCTACAGAATATATACACAAGAAGATGAGAAAGGATTTGTACTTGGTGTTTGGTCAAAAATGAATGTTCCACATTTGTGAGGCTCTACTCTGGATGGTTTCTTTCCTCTGAGATATTGTCTCACCAATACCATACTGTCTCTTTATAAGAGCTTTGAGGTAAATCTTGAAAAAAGATCATGTGAATTACCCAACTCTTTTCTTTTTCAAATATATAATGTTGATATTTTTGAAGTCCTACTGAAATTTTGATTGTGATTTCCTGAACGTATAAATCAATGTGGGGAGAAGATGGTCAATATATTGTCAATAGTGAATCTTCTAATCCATGAACACATAACATCTGTCCACTTAGTTGAGTCATCTTTGATTTCTTTCATCAGCTCTAATGATTTTCAACAAATTCTGAACCTATGTTCTTAGATTTCTACCTTAGTGTCTCATTTTTTGAACTCCTATAAATGTCATTTTCCAAAAGTTTCCAACTTTTATTGTTTATTGCCAATATGTGTGAAGAGTGATTTTTACAAAATGATCCTTTATCCTGTGATGTTGACAAACTTATTAGTTCTAGGACATTTTGCATAGATTCCATGGTATTGTCTATACAGACAGTCATGTCATCTCTGAATAAAAAAGGCTTTATTGCTTTTCAGTCTGGATGGTTTCTGTTTCTCTCCCTTGCCTTATTATATGGGCTGGAATTTCCAGAAAATGTGGAGTGGGAGTGGTGAGAGTACATCCTTGCCTTGCTCCCGACCACAGGAGAGAGCATTCAGCTAATTCACCATTGAGCAGCATGATGTTAGGAAAGCTTTCTTCTTTACTTGGCTGAGAGTATTTATGACAAATGGGGCTTGATTTTATCAGGTGCTTTTCCTGCATCTTGTGAGATCATCATATAATTTATCATCTGTAGTCTATTAGTATGGTAAATGACAGTAAGTGATTCACGTGTCGAGACCACCCTTGAATTGCTAGGACAAGACCCACACCATCTTGAGGCGATATTCTCTTTATGAATTGCTGCATTCGATTTGCTAATATTTCATCAAGCACTTTGCCTAGGTTAATGGGGGATGTTGGTCTGTAGTTTTCTGTTCTTCTAATGTCTTTGTCTGGTTTGGATAACAGAGTAATGCCAGCCTCACAAATAGAGCTGAAAAATGTCTCTTCAATTTTCTACAAGAGATTGTATAGAATTGATATTATTCTACTTAAAATGTTTGGTAGAATTTGCCAATGAAACTATCTGATTCTGGGCTTTTCTTGTTCCAGAAAGTTTTAGTCATTAATTCAGCTTCTTTAGTAAATATAGGAATTTTGTTTGTCTATTCTGGCACTAGAGATTGAATCCAGGAGTGCTTTATCACTGAGCTATAGCCCCAACCCTTTTTAAAGTTTGTATTTTTGAGACACAATCTTGTTAAGTTGTCCAGGTCTGAGGTTGGCCCTGAGATCCTCCTGCCTCAGCCTCCCAAGTAGCTGGGATGAGAGGTATGCACTGGTGCACCCAACTAGATATAGGTTATGTATTTCTTCTTGATTAAATTATCTTGTCTTTCAAAGAGCTGACCAATTTTATGTAAGTTGTAAAATTCATAAGCATGAGTTTTTCATACTATTCCCTTATCAGTTGAATATCTATAGGGTCTTTACTTTCATTTTAATTTTAGAAATTGGTTTATTTAAAAATACTCTAATTGACAATAATTGGGTTTTTGGCATATGCCTGATGTTTGGGTATCTGCAGACTTTATGGAATGACCAAACCAAGCTAATTAACATATACATTACCTACGGGTCTTCTGTGTTGTGGTAAGAACATATAAAACACGTTTTAGCAATTTTCAAGAATGGAACCACGCTGCTATTACCTGCAGTCACCACACTGGACTATAGTTCTCTGTCTCCTTTTTCCTTGGAGACAGCTTGGCTGAAAGGTTAACAGTCTTATTGATCTTTCCCAAACACTGTCTTCAGCCTTCACTGACTTTCTCTACTATTTTCTATTTTCATTTTCATTGATTTATGCTGATATTTTTATTTGTTCTATCTTTCTGCTTGGATTAATCTGCTCTTCGTCTTCTTATTCTTTAGGGCGTAAGCTTGGGTTGTTTATTTTCTTTTCTAACATGGGAATATAACGCTGTAAAATGTTCTTTAGCTGCATCCTAGAAATGGAGATACCGGGACACATCATTCTTCAAGTTTTGCTTCCCTTTCCCGATCTGCCTGCAGTTTTACCTTGTCAGTACGTTTTGCCCAGAGGTCCTGGTTGAAATCAGTGGGAGAGAAATGCTTAGTTCCTCTTGATTCGCAATTGAAGTCTAAAACTCTGTTAACTATGTAATTTAGTCTTTCATCCCTACTTAGCTCTTTGTCTACTGGATATGTTATGTGCTGGAAAAGATGGACGGACGTCTTCTCCCACCACGTTTCCCTTTCTCCTGCGTCCTCTGAGCCAGGACTGGTGAGGCCAACAGCTGAAGGCATCTCAGTTTGGGTTCACAAAATCACCATGTACCTGCTTTAGGTTTCTGCATAGCGAAGTGTCACAAAGGTGGTGTCTTGAAGCGCTCTCGCCCACAGTGTCTGTTGGTCACAGCCCAGGCACGACAGGGTGGCTTCTGCTCAGTCTCAGAGGCTGAGGTCAGGGAGTTGCCAGGCTGTGATTTCAGGGAGGAGTCTGGGGGCCACTTTGGGATTCTGACACCACGTGGACCCCCAGACGGGCACTGGGGTGACAGTGGTTTATTTGAGAGAGGATCCTAGGAAACAGGGGTGAGAGCGTGGGAAAAGAGGCAGAGGGAGGAGACGGGGGAAAGGCCACACACAGTGAGGATGTCCTGCAGCGGGGCCCAGGGGAACTGGAGAGCCTCAGGCTGGAGGGAGTCGGGGCACAACCCACAGGAGGACACAGCTGGAGTGAAGAGGGAGGAGGAGAGGAGAGCAAGAGGGGCAAGGGGAGGGGGGTGAGAAGCAGGTAGGGAGGGGACCGAAGTTCACCCAGTGGCAGCAGGAGCCCTTCAGGCCGCTCTGCCCAGACTTCCCCAGTCAGTGGGCTCCTCTGAGCCTCAGCATCCACAGCTCCAGGGAGGGGAAGGCGGGCAACCCTCCTGCAAGGGCTGTCCTGGGTGACAGCCTGTGGCTCCAGCAGGACAGCAGAGGCTGGACATGCGGAAGGGTGGCCAAGTAAACAAGCCCCGTGACAAGGGCTCCAGAGGCCTCGCCCCCTTCTCTGCCAGGCTGAAACGCGGCCAGGGAGCCGCAGACCTTCCGGGGAAGAGGCAGCCCTGCGGGCCTCACCCGGGGAGGCTGTCCACCAGACAGCACTGAAAAAGCCGGAGGTGCTGGACGTGGCCCTTTTCCTCCTTTCAAAGAATGGAGCACCAGCGCTGGATTGGCAATGCCACCAGCCGCCGCCCTCCCGCAGCGAGGACCTTTCAGCAGGACCCAGGTCCTTCCCGCCAAGTGCTGGTGACCCTGAGCGTCAAGAGTGCGTCTGGAGCCTCTGCGTCCCCAACTCAGGGCCTCCCCCAGACGCACCTGCCGCTGGCAGCTGAGAAGTTGACCCTGGGAGGAGCGCGAGCAGGAGCCGCCTGCAGAGGGGCCCGGCTCAGCCATTGGTCTGCTGGGCCTCGGTTTCCTCGTCTGTGAAGTCCAGGGTCCCGGCGGAGGTCCTTGGTCAGTGCCTGGCGACCAGATCCCAGCAGCTGGTGCTGAGCCGAGCCCCACCTCGCCAGGGTGGAACCCCACGCCCCCCACGCCCGGCCAGGGCCTGCAGCAGCCCCTGCACCAGCAATGCCGGGTCTCCCCCGGCCGCCCTGCAGGGCCTCGCAGGGTTCTGATCAGCAGAGCAGTGCCATCCACTGTCCCCATGGCAACAGACACCAGGGTCACTCTGGGGCCAGCTGTCTAAGTGCAAACAGATTTGTACTCAGGGCCTGCGAGCATCTTATCAGCATTTTCCAAAAGCCAGGGAATAACTGGCTCCTGGTCTCTTCCCTGTCATCCAGGCCCTGTGATCCCTCCCAGCGCCCGGCAATTTGTGAACACAGGGTCAGAGAGGACAGACACTGGGGAGGCAGCCACGTCCTTGGGGTAAAGGGCATCAGGAATCCCTGGCCTCTGCACCACCCACAATGGCCTCAACCCTGGTCTGAGGCTGCAGCCAAGCAGCAGGTACCAAGGTCCCTCCAAACTCAACCTGGCAGTGAGTGCACACAAAGGAATATCACACAGCCATGAAAAGGAATGGAATTTTGACATATGTGACAACTCCACAGAGCTTAGGAACATCACACCCAGTGAAATAAGCCATACACAGTAGAACAGATGCCCACCACTCCACTCACAGGAGGGGCCTCTCCATGCACTCACCCCCACATGGTGGGCATGGGGTTCCACCCTAAGGGAGGCGAGACTCAGCTCGGCATAGGCAGATTCACAGATGGAGAGTAGAATGTAGATGCTGGAAATGTGGGGGTAGGTCATGCTGGGGTATAAATGGTGTAGGGGCTCCACACATTGTGCATGTCCTAGTGCCAGCCAACCATACACTTGTGAGTGGCTAAAAGGACAAATATCATGTTTTTACATCATGCCCTGCCCCAGCCTGACACTCACAGCCCAGCTGCCAGGATCGTCCCCCGGTCTTCATCCGCCCTGAGGAGAGGGGCCGTGGGCAGAGCCGTGGGCGAGGAGAGCGCCCGGGTTTCCAGGAGACCCAGAGAAGCCCATCCCCTGGGATTTGCCGTTCACCAAGCCTGGCTTCCAGCTGTCCCAGCCCCCTCGGAGGCTCGGCTTACCCTGATGGTGTCTTCTCCAGCAGATGAGGCAAACGAGCAGCCCCAGCCTGCTCCTCCGCCACCAGCTGGTGACAGATGACCGTTATGAAGGAGGGAAGCAGGGTCCCTTTGTCATTTTTGACATTTGAAGCTGAGAAGGTCCTGGTGACCGTGGCGTTCCCTCCCCACAGGATGTGACAGGCCGTATGCAAAGCCAGCGTGGGGGTCTTTACTGTCATTCAATTTACACGAATCCCGCACAGCTTGGGGAACTGAAGCAATGTCATCTAACTCGTAATTGCTTTGCTTCCTCATTGAAGAGACGCTGTGCCCGGTGCGATTTGTCATCTCATTAGGCAATCGATATTAAAAACAGGAAACACGTGCGTGTGTGCTGTCCCCAGCAGCACAGCAGGGGGCTGACAAAGCAGGACAAACAGCTCAGGGGCCACCCTGACCTCCCCCCAAGGTCCTCTCACCCCCACCAGGACCCCGGTTCCCAGCGCCGTCGCTCCTCCGCCTTCTGCAGAACACAGGTCCCAACCCTTGGTGGATCTGGACACCAAACTCTCCGGCCTTTCTTACACACTCGGGGCCACCTTTTCTCTGTCCTGGAAAATAGCCAGTCCAAAAACTGAAAGCAGGATCAGGTCCCTGTGTCCCCCTATGCAGGCGTGTGACAGGCTTACCTGGAGCAAGACTGTGTCGGGCTCAGAGAATCTCTGTGACCTGCAGGAGGCGGGAGATCTGGCACTGGGCTTGTGAGGGGAACTGTCCGCTGATTGTAGACGGGGAGGAGGAAGAGCTACCGGCAGGGGAGGAGAAGCAGCCTGCGATGGAGTCAGAGGCCCCCAGGAACCTGCAAGATCCGGGAACTTACAAGGTCACTCAGTCCTCTACGCTGTGACTGCGCCCCCCGCACCTGGGGCTCCAGGAAGGGGTTGCTAATGACCTCTAGAGAGGTCCAGAGAGAGGCTACGTTTGCCAAAACCAAGGGGAAGCCATTTTAAAGACATATGTCTTTCGTAACTTTTATTACAGACAGTGTGGACAGAAGGTTGGAAATTCTTGCAAAAATAAATCCAGACGCAGCGTCCTGTCAAGCAAGAGGCTGGAAATCACAGCCTGGTAACCACTTGAAAATACGAGAGAGAGAGATGATCCATCCATCACCAAAACCCAAGCCAGAACTCGAAGCAACTGGGGCTTCTCTCCCCTCGCTGAACAGGAAGCGCCCCTCGACCCGGCTGGAGAGGACATTCAGACTAGGCCGAGGAGGGGAGGGAGCAAGGGCCGTGGTCCTTCTAGACGTGACGGGTGCGACTGGTGCGTGGCAAACTTGGAAATGGCCCAGATGATGACTGGGTGTCTCCAGGGATTGGAGAACCAGGCATTGTCTAATCCTGCAGATAGATAGATATATGTAGATATATATATATATTTATTCCATGGGTTTTACATCTTTCATTTTTTTTGGAGCTACTTCACGGTTCTGGAAATTGTAGATAACACTACCAAAGGAAGTGAGTCTTGTCCACAGACATGCAAATTAACTCTGTGAGGTTGAAGGACAATTGGTTTCCTTCCTCCCTCCCCCAGGAAAAGGCAGCTGGGATCTGCTGCAGCCCGGGACCTCACACAGGCTAGGCAGGCGCTGCACCCCTGAGCTAGCCGCCCGCCTGTGAATTCTTTTCCTGCACCCCTTTGCCTGTGTGATTGGCTCTTTGAGTTTTCCTTGGAACATTTTACTGACGCCCTCCTTACTCAGTGAGATCTTTGACATACATTCATTTTACGTTCCTATGACAAGCCCTGAGACATACGTCAGGAAGTTTTGACTAAAAGTCATTGGAAACTGTGGCTCCGCGGGCTGCAGCAGCAGGATGTATTACCCAGGGTAGCAGGGAGCCCAAGGGAGGCGGCTCAGGGTCCGCTCCTCCGCACTCCTGGAGCCCGGGCTTGCCATCCCCTGCCCTGCTTGCCCACCACGTGGGCGTGGCTCCCTACTTCTCTTGATGAGTGGCATCTGTCACTCGCACCTTTTGGGAGAAGAACTGGATGGGGGCCCATCCCTAAACCCGCTGCTGCAAAGGCTGACCTTCGAGTGACTGGCTCAGTGAGGCCCAGGAAGGCCACCTGCAGGACATCGAGTCTTAATCTTGGTGGGAAAGACACACAGACAGCACCGTTAACAAGCACCCCACCCCGAGTGGGGACGCCTGTGCCTCCTTGGCCCTGGAAACGCAGCCCAGTCCTCCGCACCTCAGCCGCCTGCCCCCCGTTGGCCCAGGGCCCCTGGCTGCTGCAACCCCAGCCTCTAGTGTGTGTTGGGCTCAGAAGAAGGGGCGGAGGGAAACCTCTTTGCCTGAGGCTTTCCCGGAAGCCCTGTCCACCTTAATTTCCACAGAGGTGGCACACACCAGCCACCGCAGCCAGTGACACAGCCACCACACCCAGTGACACAGCCACCACACCCAGTGACACAGCCTCCACACCCAGTGACACAGACACCTCTTGTGCTAAAAGCACACGGGGCCAAAACTGCGCGGCTGCTGACAGAGGTAGCTGGCGAGTGGGAGCTCAGCCGAACACAGCACCCCAGGGTCCCAGGAGCCCAGGGCATCGGCAGCTCTGACAGCCCCAGTCTGTGACCGAGAACGCACAGGAGGACTCGGGGTTGGTTTCAAAACAAGCCTCGACCCACACAGGAGCCCCAGGCTAGCGGTGTTCCAGCAGAGTGGACTCGGGGTCAGACCCCAGGGAACAGCAGCTCTGGAGACAGAACCAAAGGCCCAAGACAGAGCACAGCAGGGTCCGTTGGGGCTCAGGGGAGGGAGGGAGGGGAACAAAGGCCTTGGGAGCATCCCTCGCTGTGCGCTGCAGCTTGGCTTCCTTCCTGCCCTGCACCCCCAGGTTCCGGCTGCTTAGGCACACCCCAGACCCGGCTGCTTACTCCCCACCAACCATTCAAAGGAGCTGGACAAATTCAAGAAATCATCCTCATTGATGCCGTCACCTTACATCATAAAGCCTTATGTACAGGGCTTGTGGCCGTTAGTCGTCAACTGCTCTCTCTCTCTCTCTCTCTCTCTCTCTCTCTATATATATATATATATATATATATATATATATATATTAGTTGTAGATGGACACAATACCTTTATTTTTTTAATGTGATGCTGAGGATCGAACCCCGTGCCTCACCTGTGCTAGGCAATGCTCTACCACTGAGCCCCAGCCCCAGCCCTCCACCTGCCTTTTAAAGTCCTTGCTAGAGAACTGCAGTTGCTGTGATCCTGCTCAGCAAGGTGGGGAATTAAGGTTTAGGGAGCACCTACTAAGTCCCTGCCATGGTACTCATTGATTCACATCCCTCCCTCATCTCTTCGAATCCCCACAGCAGCAATCAGCAGCACACATTTTAAATTCACTTTTATTTTAACTGATGCACACCCGGTGCACACAAACATCAAAATTTTGTTTTGATGAGGAAACAGGATCAGAAAGATTGGCAAGTCATTGGCCAGGGTCAGACAGCAGGCACCTGTACCTTCAACCACAGGTGAGTAGAACTGAGAAGCTGGGGCCTTCCACAAGCTGCTACCACTTTAATATTCCCGCTGTCCTCCCTGGACTTCCTGCCACACTGTCACCTTTTAAAGGACAGATCCGAGTTCTGCAGAAGTAAATATTAGCACTCAGAATGAAATGACAGTGTACCTCACTCATGCCGTTCCTACGAGTCCCAAGACATTGCGTTTTGTGGATAAGAAAAGTACAAGTGGGTTTTGGATTAATTGCTCTGCCACCTGACTCAACAATTCCCTTGATGGGCAGGGCTGTGACAGCAGCCATTTTCTCTACCTGCACACCCGGTGCACACAAACAGCCTTCCGTTGCACTTTCCTCTATCTGCCTTGGGCAACATTCGGCGCTGTCGAGTTTTCACACTGACTCCTGCCGCTGAGAGCCCCCCTGGGTGATCACATCAGCTCTGTTCTCCACACCCCAAAAGCAGAACCCCCAAATTTTCACTACTTGTGAATAGCCAAGCAAACTAGAGTCCCGCCACACCATGGAAGTGTCCGTCCACTCAAAAGACCAACACTGACTGCGCTGCTACGGAGCCGGACCTGGACAGAGCCGAACACTGTCCCCTGAGACACAAAAGATTTTGTCTTTTCCCCACACACGTGTGTAACGCTCTTCTCACGCGTCTCTCCCATGCTGGGTGGAGCCCTCAGGGACAGGGGACAGTGTCTCATCAACTCTGAACCCTGGGAGCCTAACTTGAGCCTGGGACCAGCCTTCAGCAAATTTTTGTTCATCAAGTGCCCATGGTGTGGTGGGCACAGCTCCAGGGGGTACGTGCACAAACGGTTTCTTTCACGGGCTTTAGCGTCTCACGGATAGACACTTGGGATCAATGACAACAGATGAACACCTAAGTACACGGTACCCACAGTATGTCGGCAGGTGAAGGTAAAAACTGCCAAGGATTGCAAGTGACGGGGAGAGGGGAAGGAAGGTGCTGTCTCAGCTGTGCCGTGGGGAAGACTCAGATGAAGTGACACTGTGACAGAGACCTGAAGTGAGGGACTCATGGGGACGTGTGAGAAAGAGTGCCCAAACAGAGGGAACAGCATGTACAAAGGCCCTGGGACAGGAGTTGCCTGGGGTACTCAGCAATCAGCAAGAAGAGCAGTTTTCCTGAGACGAGGACAAGGGGGAGGTGGGAAGGACAGAGCACCAGAGGGGAGGCCAGGCCTGGGTTGGGGGGAGCCTTGCAGGGTCTCATATCACTCAGGAAATGGACCACTGCAGGGTTTGAGCAGGGGAGTGTGATCCAACCCTCGCTTTAGAAGGATCATTCGGGTAGAGCATGCGAGTAAGGGGTGGCCCTTGGGTAGGGGGGTGACGCATTCTGACGGTGGCCCAGATGCTCCCGGAGCCAGACCAGCAGGCCCCAACACTGGCTGCACCGTCTGCTCGAGTTTCTCGACTTCTCTGCCCTATTTTGCCCACCGTCCAGGGAACGTCACCTTCCTCACTGTGCTCCCCGTGTGGCCCTCAGGCCACAACCCCACCTCACCGGAACCCACTGGAAAAACCCAGGCCACTGGCTCAGTCAGCGTTCCCACTGCTGCGGCCAAAACGCCTGACAAGAACAATTAGAGGAGGAGAAGTTTATTTGGGGGCTCACGGCTTCAGGGGTGTCAGTCCATAGTCAGCCAGCTCCATTCCTCGCGGCTCAAGGTGAAGCGGGACATCAGGGCGGAAGAGTGTGGCCGAGGGGAGCAGCCGGGAGCAGGCTGCTGGGGAACCGGGAGAGCTCAGCTCACCAAATGGAAACCCAGGCTCCCCCGACCCTCGGCCTGCAGCCACGCCCACCTGCCTGCGGTTAGCACCCAGTTCATCCCCATCGGGGTTCATTCAGCGACTGCGTTAAGGCTCTCCTAGCCAATCGTTTCACCTCCGAACCCCCCTGCCTGGTCTCACACAGGGGCTTTAGGGGACACCTCACATCCGAACCATAGCACCTAAACCTGGGCGTGGGGTTACAGGGCCTCCAGTCAGGTGTGACCATCAGATGGACGATAGACACCATCCACGCAGCTTTCGGGGCAGAAGTGCCTAAAACAATTGCCTGTTGTCCATCTGAAATACAGATGTGTGCAAGTTCAGCACAGGACCCCGTGTGTGCTCATAGCTGTCACCATTACCATGGAGCAAGACTGGGGGCCGGCGGGGACACAGGGCAAGGGCAGGTGCCTTCTTCTCCGGGAGGCAGCTTCCAGGGACACGCCTGGCCGCCTGGGATCACCCTGCTCCCTCCCTCTGCTGGGTCCATGATGGGTGTGAAGGGCGGCCCCTCTGCCCCTGGGCTCAGGCATCGGGGTCTCTGGGTTCTCCCCACTTTCACTGGTAATTTCCCTCAGTCAGCAAGAGTTCGCGAACCCACCAGCCAGCTGGCCTGGGACACTGCGAGAGAGAGTAGGTCTCTGTTTCTGGATTGTTCTGGTCAGTTTTACCCAGCACTCGACCGAGGAGGTGGTGTATGAAGAAATTACACTCAGAAATGTTAACTGAATGGGTCAAAAATAGGGTTGGAGGGTATTGGTGAAGATGTTGCGGAAGATGCACTTGTTGGCTTCATCAGAAATAACAGACATGTCTGTCCCATTATTTGTCAAAGGCATGAGTAGACTCCATGTCCACCCACCACCGGCCACCCCACCAGTTCCAGCGCATGGTGCCAACCTGGTACACAGATACCGTTGGAAACTTCATGCAAAATCATCCTTCTGAGTAGCTGTCAGATACGTCAAAAACACTAATTATCATGTTAACTCAAGCTCCAGGAAGTAAACACTGAATTGAAATATCTAGTGGAATAGAAAGTGCATCTCAGCTCTGCTCACAAAAATGTCTCCAGACATCCCTGCCTCATCAGGGCTTAACGTGTTAACACAGATTGTTCCCTAGCAGCGACTTAACATGCAAGCAGAGGCCTGGAATTAACACGTCTCTACTTTTCTTTAGCCAAATGCTAGTTCTAATTATAGCATTCAGACTAACATGCCTATTTATTTGCTCATCTCTCTCGCCTGGGCTTGTAATTAAGAGTCAGCCCGTCCTACCTCAGAAAAACGGGTGACAAATTGTTACAGTGCGTTCCGGGCTTGTCTGAGGAGAGCAGTAGGTTAAGTAAACTCGGGTATTCTCCATTTCCATAATTATGTCATCATGTTACATTTAATGTACGTGGCCAGGCCCGAAGCCAGCACCCAGGGACTGCAGCCCACGAGGCCAGATCCCACGGGAAAAGAGCGCATGTGGGAAGGGTGGGAGCCGGAGCCCCCGCACGGGTCCTCGCCTCCCCCTCCCCGAGGAGAATGGCCACGCTCGCCACCCAGGGCTCCAGCCGGGGACCCCAGAGAAGCCATTTCTCATGTGACTGAGACGCGCATGAGAAATCCTTGAGGAACTTTATCTATCCTTCCAGCTCAGCAAACAGCAGGTGCTCAATAAATATTTGTCAAATAAACAGAGCGTGTGGGGAAACAGGGTGACTAATGAGAGGCGCTCGGCGCTCTGGGGCTTTCCCGGCTCACAGCACGTCTCTCTCCTGCCTCACAGGTCACCCCCCTGTCGGGGGGCCTGGCCTCAAACCCTGCACCCCGAGTCGGAGGTCCAGCTGCAGGGTCATAAGCAGTCACCAGCTCCCTGCCAAGTGGGCTGGGACAATGTTGGTGGCAGGTGGCCGTCGGGGTGACAGGTGTCGCAGGTCTCAGAGCTCGGGAGACAGGTTCATCGGGCTCCCTCCCACTCTGTATCCAGCCAGTGGGTGACCAGGTCGCACGAGCCAGGAGAGGCCAACCGCAGGCCTGGTCCATCCTTTCAGAGGCCCACAGTCCCTGCCTCACCGAACTCTGCTGCTCTCCCACAAACGCCATCGTCCCCTGGCCAGTGCTTGGTCAGCAATGGTGACAAGCACTGGACCTGCTGGCCAAGTGCCCCATGAAGCCAGCTCTGCAATCTGTCCCAAGTCCTTCCCTCCACCTGCTCGGGGCCGTGCCTTTTCATAGAAGGACTTCAAGGAAGATTCCAGAAGGTTCTCGTCTGAAACACAGGAGGACCCTGCTTGGCTCCAGCAACATCCAGCACCGCTCAAAAAATGTGCCGCGCCTTCCCAGGGACGAACATCCATGCTACAAAAGCCAGAAGCCAGGGGACCCCAGAGGGCTCCAGAGGGCCCAGAGGACCCCTTCCTCAGAGCGTCTGTGACCTCCGCCCACACTGCTCCTCTGCTCTTCACCTACGGCTCTGGCCAAAGCTCCCTTGCAGCGCAAGGACTGACTCCCTGGCCACATCATTCTGGAAACATGAGAAGCCTGGCCCTGCCCGCCCATCCCCTCCTCTGGGTGACCTCTCTCACCCCCGGGGCTCTCCCGAACGCCTCTCTGTCCCCGACCAGCACATACAGGCACAGCGACCTCCTGCCTGTCAGGAGGACACTGCTGGACCCACCCCCAGACTGGTTCACACTGAGGGTGGCCAGCTTCACCTCCGGTCAGCCCCAGGAAACTCACGCTGTTCAGGGCTTGGCAGGAGGCTCCTCCCAGGGCTGCGCTGGGAGAGGGCGTTTTTCTAGAGGGTTGGAGTCAGCCTTCGGTCAGGGCCAGTCTGAAAAGACCTGTGCACACAGCCTCTGGGACACCTCGTGACCCCAACACCTTACATCATTCCGGGCTTCCTCGCTGACCACGGACAGTGGAGCAGGCAGCAGGGCCCAGGGGGTGGGGAGGGCCCAGGAGCAGCTCCCGAAGTCATCCACGCTGCCCGGGAGCCTCGGCCGGGCCTAGGGACACCCACTTCCGGAAGCAGAAGATGTGGAGGAGAGAGAATCTCAGAACGGGGGTCACTGAGAGCCTTCAGTTAGGTGGGCGGCAAGGGAGGAGGGGACAGAGGCAGACGGCACAGGCAGGGCCAGGGCCTCCCACCTACCCGCTAGGCCAGGGCCTCCAAACCAGGAGGCTAAAGGGAGGAGCTGGGGAAAGTCGAGAGCAGATCCCCACCCTGATCCTACTGGGGACTCCCAGAGAAGGCCACCTGCTCTGCTGTCCACCCCAACCCAGGGAACCCTATCCCACAATCCTGGGACCCCACCCCACCCCCTCCTGGGCCAAAATAGTCAGAAAAGTGGGGGCTCTGTGACCCCTGCTTGGCCTCACAGGACACAGAGGGGACCCCTGGGTTTAGCGACAGTCGGGGTCAATTGAAAGCCTGGCGTGGGGAGTTAGAATAAGCCACTTCAGTGAAGGTGCAGTGACCCCAAACCCAAGACCAATGGACGTCCAGTCAGACCCAGGGCACCTGCAGGGCCCCAGGGAGGGGTGGCTGAGCTCCACCGACTGCAGACACAAATTCTGCCACAATCCCAGGCCACCGGTGCAGGATGAGATGGACCTTGGCCCCTGGCAGCCTGGCCCACCCAGGGGAGGCCAGCCTCACACCTGGAGGCCATCCACTCCACCCAGAGAGGGCAGGGAGAGGAGGGGGGCAGGGAGAGGAGGGGGCAGGGAGAGGAGGGGGCAGGGAGAGGAGGGGGCAGGGAGAGGAGGGGGCAGGGAGAGGAGGGGGGCAGGGAGAGGAGGGGGCAGGGAGAGGAGGGGGCAGGGAGAGGGAGGGGGCAGGGAGAGGGAGGGGGCAGGGAGAGGAGGGGGGCAGGGAGAGGAGGGGGCAGGGAGAGGAGGGGGCAGGGAGAGGAGGGGGCAGGGAGAGGAGGGGGCAGGGAGAGGAGGGGGCAGGGAGAGGAGGGGGGCAGGGAGAGGAGGGGGGCAGGGAGAGGAGGGGGGCAGGGAGAGGAGGGGGGCAGGGAGAGGAGGGGGCAGGGAGAGGAGGGGGGCAGGGAGAGGAGGGGGCAGGGAGAGGAGGGGGCAGGGAGAGGAGGGGGCAGGGAGAGGAGGGGGCAGGGAGAGGAGGGGGGCAGGGAGAGGAGGGGGGCAGGGAGAGGAGGCGGGCAGGGAGAGGAGGGGGCAGGGAGAGGAGGGGGCAGGGAGAGGAGGGGGCAGGGAGAGGAGGGGGCAGGGAGAGGAGGGGGCAGGGAGGGGGGGGGCAGGGAGAGGGGGGGGCAGGGAGAGGAGGGGGCAGGGAGAGGAGGGGGGCAGGGAGAGGAGGGGGGCAGGGAGAGGAGGGGGCAGGGAGAGGAGGGGGCAGGGAGAGGAGGGGGCAGGGAGAGGGGGGGGCAGGGAGAGGGGGGGGCAGGGAGAGGGGGGGCAGGGAGAGGAGGGGGCAGGGAGAGGAGGGGGCAGGGAGAGGAGGGGGCAGGGAGAGGAGGGGGCAGGGAGAGGAGGTCTTGATGCCAGCCGTGTGGAGCATGGCACTGAAGCAACCTCAGGAGGGACGGAGGCCTCCTCCCACTTGCCATCGGGCGCCACGTGGAAGCCGGTGGCCTCAAGCCACTCACAGAGGCTCCACGGAGATGAAGAACCCCACTCCAGAGGGGAGTCTGCTGAGGCTCGAAGGAAGGCTGGAGAAGATTCTCTCTAAGGCTCTCAGCTCTGCTCCCCCCTAGAAGCAAGGCTGCGAGGCAGAGTCCTGGGACACGTCTGTGAGACAGACGCTGAAGGAACCTGGGCAAAGGAGGGCCACCGCACACCTGTCCTGCACCCTCATGGGGACCCGAGTGGCCTGCTGTCCCCCAGGCTGTTGGCCCTGTGCTGAGCTGTGCGGAGGGGACTGCCATTGGTGAGGACAGAGGCCTCTGCCTCCCCACTGTGTGCAAGAAGAGTCCTGCCACGGCCCAGAGGCACAGGGAGGAGACTGGTGAGCAGTCAGTCACGGGCCCTGGAGACCAGCCCTGCCAGAGGTGAGCGCAGCCGCACTGAGCAGCCTCGGGGCCTCCTGAGCACAGCCACCTGAGGCCAGGCAGCCCTGGGGAGGGCAGGAGCAGGCAGCCTGTTAGGTGTTCCCAGGAGGAGACTCCGCTGCCCCAACTCCAGGAGGGACCAGGCGTGTCCAGAGCCTGGGGAGGGCAGCTGGGGCAGGGGCCACCTCACTCACTGCACCTGTCACCCATTGCTTGACTTAGAACTTGGAGTTCCAGCCGATGCCCCCATGGGGTCCTATGATGACCCCATGGTCATCAATGGCCAGGCTCTCAATTTACTGAAGACCTCGGCCCTTCCAGCATAACAGTCTGATTCCTGGGTCTAATCTACCTCATTTAAAGAAACCAAGAATAAAACGATTGAGCTTGAGGTGCCCGGTTCAGAGAGTGCACATGGGACGACCCCATCTGCCATCCCAAACTCACGGCAAGTCACTGCTCTTGAAAACCGTCACCAGCTGTGCGAGATAGCTCCAGTGCTGACCTCTGCAGAGCCCCTCCACATTCACAGGTTCTGGGTCAGGACGTGAATACGTCTTCTTGGGGGGATATAATTTGACCCATAATACTGTCCCTTCCCAGGGCAGCCTACACCCAATGAGGCCGACACAGGTGTGAAGGCTGGAGCATGTCACTGGAGGGGCTTTCCAGTCCTGGAAGGACAGGGCTCTCCACCCCGTCCACTGGCTCTCCCGCTCACCTCCAGCAGAATGGCTCTCCACCCACCACCAAACAACTCCCAACTTCACTCTGTCTCCAAGTGACTTCCCTGGGGACCAAGGCTGCATCATTAACTCACCTTTGGTGGGGACACAGGCCATGCAGGCAGGTCACTGGAAATCTAAGAGCACACACACAAGGCCTCCAGGTCAGAGCCTCCCTTCAGCCTCCAGAGTGAAAGTTCCAGAAACTGCCCTGAGTAGGCACCTGGATTCCGTTCAGGAGCAGACAGAACCCCCTCCTGCGGTCACACCCTCCCCGTCAGGTGACGCTCCCGGTCTGCCCCCCTGGTCTGGCCAGCCCTTGGTAGTATCCATTGTCTGTCCATTTCTTCATGCAAGAGCCACTTGTTGGGCCTCTGCCGTGCGTCATGCTAGGTGCCAAGGGCACATGGGGGTCGGGTTCCTGCCCTTGAGGAGCCCAAACAGCCGAGGAGAAAGGCAGGCGAGCAAGTGTCTATGACACAGAGTGACAGGTGTGGGAGAGGAAGCGGAGGCTTCAGGGCGAGTCCAGGGAAAGGGACTCAAACCCAGAAGGGAAGGGGGCACAGGAAGGCTCCCCAGAGACCCCGAGGGAGAGGACACGCAGACACTCCTGGCATCTGGAGTGACAACGCTGTGTGGCGGGGCGCCTCAGTCTGTCTTCTGCTGCTGTGACAGACAGCACAGCCCGGGGAACTCAAAGAGAAGTTGGGGGGCGGCGCTCTGGGAAGGCCCAGATGGAGACTCTGGAGCTGAGCGGTAACAGGGCCCCCGGCCTCGCTGGGGCAACAGGAGAAGAGAAAGCCGAGGTCCCTCCGAGAACACAGCTCTCACTGTGACCACTGACCCCTCCTGGCCCGAGCCCCCACCCCCGGCGCCTCCTGAGGGCCCCCCTCGGCACTGTCAGCCGGGGACTCAGTGGAACCGCAGCTGGCGGAGAGGACAGAGGCCACCAGGAAGGTCCACACCCAACACGGAGGGGCGGGGCTGAGCTCAGTCCTTGGCGGAGGGGCACTGGGGACAGAGGGCCAGGGAGGCCAAGGCGCTGTGCGGAGAGGGATGAGCGTGCCTCGGGGGACAGAGACCAGGACCAGGGCGCAGCGCTCCCACCGCACCGAACAGCCCGGCTCCGCAGAGGCCTGGCAGCGCTGTGTCCCTCCCAGCCACTGAAGCCACCACCGCAAGCCCAGAAGGACCGCTGCCTCAGAGACACCGCGAGCCTCGCGGGTTCCCCAGTCTGCAAACCCATCCCCGCGGGCAGCTCTCCCCGGGACGAAGGCAACGCGCTGCAGATTGTCAGTCACTCGGCGCGGAGTTTGGCATCTGCCTCTCACAGCTGCCCGCATTCCCAGCTAAAATATTAAAAGAAATATTTTTGTGTTACAGTCTCTGCTTTGCCAGAATCTTGCTGTGCATTTGTGACAATTTTATGGGCTCCTCCGAAGGCTGAGGGAGCACTGCAGAGGGGAAGGACGAAGGTGGCCGTTCCCAGTTCACAAATCAGCAGCCACACTGCGCTGGGAGGGGCCTCCTGTCCTGGCAACGCATCTCCACGGCACCTTCACAGTCGGAAGAGTGGGCAGGAGTGCTTGCTCACTCGGCAGCACAGACACTAAAATTGGAACCACACAGCAAAGATTACCATGGCCCTGTGCAAGGGTGACCCGCAAATTCGAGAAGCATTCCCTATTTTGAGCAAACCTTTGGAAGGCCATTTCACCATTGTATATTCTAAGAAAATAGACTCAGGTTACACTGGATAGCACCCAATATTGAAATGTAACTTTCATACCGAAACAAAAATGGGCACAAGTCTCAACGGTGAGAGAACAGTGGCGATGTCACTGGCTTCGTGGTCCCTGAGCCCATGCAGGATAGAAACCCAACAACACAGCTCACAAGGGCATGACGACAGAGCCAAGGATGGCGCTGATTCATGCAGCAGCGTGGCTGCCCACAGGAGGGTGGCGGAAGTCCAGAAGGTAGGGCACACATGTGGGCTCCAGACTGGAAATCAACACAAGCTGTGGGGCAGCCTCTCATCGGACCCACACCATGGTCCAAAACGTCGGCACGTGGTTTAAAATGTGTCTCAGATCCAGTCAGATCTTGCCCAGACTCTTAACGTGGAAATGCATCTGAACGAGGGCCCTGGTCCAGGGACTGAGGCCACGCTGGCTTGCCTCCCTGATGCCTTCTTGTAGTTTGGCTTGAACCGTGGATGCGACCTGGAGGCCATTCCCCATGAAGTGTGCAGCGCTTTTCTCCTCAGCACCTCCAACTTGAACTTGAAGCCTCTACTCCCACCTCTGCCATTTAGCTTAAGCCCAGAACGTGTGGTGCCTTCTGTGAACCCGATGTTACTGCCTCAGGGAGATCGGTAAGGAGGCCCCACCCGTCTCCACAGAGCCCCTGCATGAGGACAAGTCAGGCCTCCTGCTGACCGTGCCCCTCTGTGCCCAGTCCTGGTTATTTCCCATCTTGAAAGCTGGCCTCACAGTAACTCAGGGAGAGAAGGTGCCATTTAGCCCAACCCTTCTCCTTGCTTTACATGTGACAAAACTGGACCAGACAGGGCACTTTGCATATAGCAAGGAGTAAAAATGAGATAAGATACTTTTAATAAGATTGATAACTATCAAATGAATAACTGACTTGCACAGGTTACAAAACTTGTTAGAAGCGGCTGTCACTGTCCCTACCCAGGCAGCACTACAATGCCTGATACTTTGGGTGGCTGTGGGATATGAGCGTCTAGCCTGTGAAAGGAAGGGGTAAACCTCTCCCAGGACCCTCGGCCTCCCCTTTCCTGGTCGGGAGGCTCCGGCTGGACCTACTTGCTCCACTGGGAGGGCTTGGTATTCCGACGAGCTGAATCCTCAGCCTTCACCAGCTGATCCACCTGCTCCACTGATACCACTGCAGCTTTAATCTGCAGATTTCATCACTGGATTTTTCATATCATGGAAATTGCAATCTCCTAAGAAAGAGGGGCAAGCACTTCCTGGACACTTTCACTATTGACACTTTCGGAACCGGACGGCTCAGGAGCAGGCAAGTGAAGGAGCTTGAGCACCTCCCAGCAAGGCCAGTACAGGACCAGGGGGTCCAGGGAACCAGAAAGAGGCCCGTGGTCTGAAGACAGGAACTACCACCCCAAGTTCCAAGCGTGGGAATTCTAGAAGCAAACCAACAAGACTGGCCCATTTTAAGCAAAATTCCAGTTGGAATAATATTTAAATGATTAATGGGGAAATGAAAACACTGATTTCTGGGACCGGTCTGGTCACCCAGGACTGACCAAATCTCACTGGGACGAGCTATCAGGGTGACAACCTGTCTTCATCTTAGCAATAAAATGGTTCTCATCTTTTCACAATTCTTTGCATAAACAGAAGGAGGAGGAGGAGTGGGAGGAGGGAGAGGAAGGAGAGGGAAGAACAGGAGAAGACTCCATAGCCAGCAACTGATGTTCTGGATGTGACAGGAGAGGAAGCTGATGTCACCTGGAAAGCCAGCTCCAAATCAAACTGCCCAATCTAAGTCCCCAAGAATCCTCGGGCCCACGGAGATGCTGGTGGGGCCTGAGAGCAGACCTGGCACTTCAAAAGGCCTGATGGAGCGTGCTTGTGCCCCAGGTTTCAGCATGGTACAGCAGAAGGGGCCTGGGGCCTGTTCTGTCCAGATGCGTGGGTTGGAGTAGGTCAGAACACCTGTCTGGATGCTTCATTTCTAATAATCTGAAAATCCTGTTGCCAGAGATCACCTAAAAATGCTGCATAATAAACCGTGATCCCTGTTAACTGCACAGCTGAGCAGGGGATCAGGAGACAGCCCAGGGCCGAGCAAGGGGGAGCTGAAACTCAAGTTGCTGCCCTGTGGGGACACTTGCCAGGCTCAGGAGCAAAGAAGCTTAGTTTCCTTCCATGCACCAACGAGACACAAGACCTGGGGTCATACAGGGAGAGCCTTAGAAACCAGACTCCCTACCCGTGCAGGACCCTCGGGGCTGCCGTGGTTCAGGGGAGACTTTTCCCCTGGAGCTTGGTCCCCAGTGTGGCCTTGTGAAGAGCTGGGGAGATCTTTAAGAGGTAGACCATAGTAGGAGGCCACTTGGTCATGGGGACACTGCCTTCAGACAGATTAAAAGACTCTTCCATGGGCTACGTAGTTCTCATGAGAGGGTTGTTATAAAAGAGTCAGCCAGAGCTGGACACGGTGGTGAGCACCTGTAGGTCCAGCTACCTGGGAGGTTGAGGCAGGAGGATCAGTTGGGCCCAGGACATCAGGACCCACCTGGGAAACATAGCAGCACGCCATCTTAAAAAAAAAGCCAGCCTGACCCTGCCTGGTCTCTGGCTTTCTGTCTTGCCGTGTGATCCCTCCTGTCACACACATTCCTACCATGAAGCCATCGACCATGATGTGACACAGCCAGCCGGGTCCTAACAAGACCTAGCACCCTGACGTTCAGACTTTGAACCTCCAAAATGTTTAAAGCCAAATGAACCGCTTTTATCAATAAAATACCCAGCCTCGAGTATTTAATTAAAGCAGTGGAAAACAGACTAATACAGAGGCCATACCCTCAGTGGTAGGATTGTGTAAGACAAAAAAGTAACAAAAAGAGAAGATAGGGGATGCTTGTCCTCAACTCCTAGGTTCTGAATGAGAACGAGAGTCTCCCCAGAGAACCCACACCACACACCCGCCTTGGTTGAGTTTGGAGTTGAATGGACACCAACTATATGGTTTGGGAAACCAAAGACAAGAAATTAGTGGTCTTAGGTTCATAGTCTCCCAGGTTCTTGGCAAAAGCAAATGTAAATTCTCTTACAAGCAACATATTCTCAATCCAAGATATATAGGATTTCCAAAAAAAAGTCTAGTCATGTTGCTGGCACGGTGGCACACACCTGTAATCCCCGTGACTCAGGAGCCTGAGGCAGGAGGATGGTAAGTTTGAGGACAGCCTCAGCAACTTAGCAAGACCCTGTCTCAAAATAAAAAATAAAAAGGGTTGGCGATGTAGCCAGGGTTCAATCCCATGTACTGACTGACCAATTTTAAGCAGGGTCGGGAGAAGCCAAGTCAATAAAAGATTAGCCTTATTAAGGATTGACACACACCAAATTCCATTTTAAATCCTTTACAGGTACTGTCCCACTTGATCCTCACAACATTCTCTTAATGGTAGGTTTTTGTTTGTTTGTTTGTTTGTTGTTTTGGCTACTGGAAATTTAAGCTAGGGGCACTTTACCACTGAGCTACATCCCCAGCCCTTTTTGTGTTTTGTTTTGAAACAGGGTCTCACTAAGTTGCTTAGCGTGTCTCTCGGTTGCTGAGGCTGGCCTTAAACTTGCAATCCTCCTGTCTCAGCCTCTCAAGCTGCTGGGATTATAGACGTGTGCACCATACCCAGTAATGATAGGAATTCTTATTCTCATTGTTATTGAAGTTAGTATCACTCCTATCCCTGGATTCAGAATGGGAAAGAATGAAGACATGAAGAGAAAAAGAAACTTCCTCAAGAACTCACAGAAAATGAAAAGAGGTGCGTTTCAGACCCAGGAAGTCTGGTCCCAGTCTGCTCTCTGAACCCCTAACCTGTGCTGCCTCTCCACCCAGTGCTCCCCAGAGGATCCGTCACGGGCTCCAGAACCAGGCACCAGCCTGCAGGGTTTCCAGGGAGTGGAAGGATTGGATGCAGCATACAAATCAAGTTTTAAAACATTTAAAATACATTTAAAACATTTAAAATTCAAAATACAAACAAACAAGACACAGAAGAAAAAGAGTAAATAAGAAACAAAATCAAAAATTTTTCGGAGTAAGAAATATGACTAAAAATAAAAATTCAATGGATGAGGAAAGCACAAATGAGCTGGTGGGGTGAGAAGAGTGGGCTGGAGGTGCAGCCAAAGATGCGCAGGGCGAGCCACAGACAGTGACTGGGGGGCGATGGGAAGGTGAGAGGCAGTGGCTAGGATCAGAGGGACCAGCACACGTGCATCTGGCAGGTTCTGCACAAAATAAGAAAATGCAGAAAGCAAAGGAGAATCCACCTGCCAAGGGCCAGGGAGAGTCCTGAGACTCCAGATGCAGTTGAAAGCAAGATACCAAAGCCGGAGGGACACTGTGGACGGCAACAGGGAGGGGACTTCCTCACGGTGTGAGGCGGGCAGATGATGTACAGCGGCATCAGCCAGAACATGACATGATATTAGTTTCAAAACTCTAAATAAAAATCATCGTCAAAGTAGGACTGTACAACTGGTGAAATCATCCCTTGCGAATGACGGAAAACGAAGGTACCTACAGGGAAATAGAAGCTAAGTGAACTTACCAACAGGTCCTCGGTAGAGGAAATTCTAAAGGAAGTCTTCAAAAAGAAGAAGGTGGAACCCAGAAGAAAGGCTCCAGATTAGCAAAGAAAGGAAATAGGCCAACAGGCTAAATAAGCTCGGACTAAATGAAGCAACCATAACTCACTTGAGGAGTAATAAAAAGGAACCAAAAAACTGGCTAAAAAATAGCTTAAAATGGAACTAGGTAATTATAGTAAAAAGCATTCTAAAATTCTTGTATTTTAGACAAGATGAGAGAAGGACAGAAAAATTGCATAACTTCAGAAATTAAATATATATGTTAGAAAAAATATCTATGTATACATATGTTAGAATTTTAAAGAGATCCACTAGCAATTAAGCAATTTTCAAAGAGCTAAGAAAGAGAAATACAATTTCTAACCTTCAAAGTAACAGAGAATGGAAATGAGTTTCCAAAAGGCAGTACCAAATACGTACCAAATAAGATGGTAGGAAATAAATGTAAGTTATCAACAATTACAATAAATATAAATGAACTAAACTTGCTAGGTGAAAGACAGAAGTCGTCAAATAGAATTTTTTTAAGAACAGGCTTCTGCTGTTTCCAAGAAACATACTTAAACATAAAGCTTCATCTTTAAAATAAACCGATGGGAGGAAACAGCAGCAAATATTTACCAAAAGAAAACAGCGGAGCCGTGTTACCGGAGGAAACAGCTTTGTCGACAGTGAACTCACCTCCTAGTGACGCAAAGCAGGCCGGGCAGGTACCGCGGTGCTGAACCTGCACACCTGAGGACGCGGCTCCAGGACAAACCCAGACACCCCCGGGACCTGACCTCTTTCTCACAGAATCGAGCACCCCGAGGGAGTGGCAAGGACCCAGGGAAAGTCGGAATGTGACAGAGTGTCATTAAGACAGTGCCACTATAGTAAGTGGTCATTGTTAAGGAGAAGGTGACTCTGTGGAAGGCAAGCCAGCCTGGGACAGCCCAGAGCCCCGGGGCACAGCCTGGACCCCATTTGAGAGCCTCCAGGAAGCCTCAGATCCTCTGCCCACCCCCAAACCACACAGCTGCCAAGGTCACAATGTCAGGGCTTCAGACGCCCCAAAGACTCCTGGAACCCTCCCGGGATCCTGGGGACCCTGATATAAGGAGATGACAGCAAGACATCCAGAAAGCATGCCACAGGACAATGTCCAGGAGCCTGGGGCCCGTCCTGAGAAGAGCTGCCCCCTCAGAATCCGAGAGACGGCCTCGGGGCCGGAGAGCCGTCCTGGGCAGGTCTTGCTCTATGCAGCTCTGGGGGTCAGAACTGCAGCCGGCGGCAGGGTCACCAGCTCCTCAGGACCCAGGGATCAAACAGGGACCACGATTGGGGGGCCGCCTCCCGCCTGCCCTCCGGGTCTCCAGGTGTCTCCCGGCACCGGCCATGTCACAGGGGGGCCCGGAGGTGCCTCTGTGGAATTTTCCTTCTAGCAAAGAAAAGAGCCAGGGAGCAAAATAACTCGAGAGTGACGAAGGCCACGAGGGGACAGTGACAGAGGCCATCGGAGAGCCGGGTGGGGACCTGGCTGTGGGAAGGCTTTTGCCCTTTAGAGCCCGAAGGGCAAGCGGGGCCCACCTGGGAGAAGCACAGGCGGAAGGTGGGCACCTGGCAAGGCCAGAGCCCAGGCGAGGACAGGGCTGAGGGGCGTCGTGAGGAGTTTGGTTTCAGTTCTCCCCAGAGAGAGAACCGCGGGGCGCTGGCTAAATGAACTCCCAGGCCCTGACGGACCCCGCTGCTCATTCTCACCTTTGCTGAGAGTGCTTTTGGGGTCAAGACCCTGGAAATCATGGCCAAGATCAATGTCACTCTTCACCTGCGTCTTCTCCTGGAAGTTTCATAGTTTCAGGAAAAACATTTGAGTCTTTAAATGATTTTGAGTGATCTCTGTCTGTGGTATAGACAAAGCTGCCTTTCAAGGGGACAACGGGGCCCGCGTCTCCTCGCAGGGTTCTTTCTGCCCAGGTGAATCCAAGCCCCCTAAAAGTCACAATCTCAGACGATTAATAAGTAACAAAACACAGACACTCAGAAATATATTTACATAATGCGAAGAACACGGGTTCTGGAACTAGACAAAGAGAAAACGGCTTTGGTGGTTTATTTAAGGGGGTACATCAAAGGCAGTGTAAGGTTTCAAAGGCTGAGTCTTGCTTCCTGATGTCTGGCAGTCAGCAGGTGGAGTGACATCTTGGCAGGTCACACCCATCTCAGGTGCTGTGTGGGCCATGGCAGAGTGGGAAAGAGATTCACACTGTCCCTGGGCAATTGACCAGAGGAAATGTCCCCTGGTCATTCCCAGACACTAGATGTCTCTACCCACAAGGCTTCCATGCACGGTGACCCACGTGCCACCCATGAACAGCTCGGCTCCTAACAGGCTCCAACTTCATTCCTTTGTTTTGGTACTGCAGATTGAATCCAGGGGAGCTTAACCACTGAGCCACGTTCCCAAACTCTGGGGGTTTTTTTTGTTTTGAAACAGGGTCTTGCTAAGTTGCTCAGGTTGCTGAGACTAGCTTTGAACTCCTGGTCTTCCTGCCTCAGCCTCCCGCCTAACTCTTTTGAATGTAAAATGCTCCTACAGGGGCTGGGGTTGTGGCTTAGTGGTAGAGCACTTGCCTAGCACATGTGAAGCACTGGGTTTGATTCTCAGTACCACATTAAAAAATAAAAAATAAAGATATCATGTCCATGTACATCTAAAACATTTTTTAAAAAGAAAAATAAAATGTCCCTACAGAGCAAGGAAACAGATTGAAAAGGGTAATCTAATGAATGGGAAAAAAATATTTGCAAACTATATATTTGATAAAGGATTAACACCCCAGTATATCAGGAACTCCTGCAACTCAATAGAAAAGAGGCAAATAACATTATTTAAAAATAGGTAAAGGATCTGAATAGATATTTCTCCAGAGAAGATATACAAATAGCCAATAGGTATATGAAAAGATGCTTAGCAATACTAATCATCAGGGAAATGCAAATCAAAGTCACAACAAGATGCATAAACTCACACCTGCTAAGAGGGTTATTATTAAAAAAATAATAGTAATAATAATAAATAAGGCTGAGGCAGGAGGAGCAAGTTCATAGCAGCCTCAGCAATTTATCAAGGTCCTAAGCAACTTAGCAAGAGCCTGTCTCAAAATAAAGAATAAAAAAAGGCTGGGGTTGTGGCTCAGTAGTAGAGCGCTTGCCTCGAATGCATGAGGCCCTGGGTTCGATTCTCAGCACCACATAAAAGCACAAACAAAAATAAAGATACTGTGTCCATCTACAATTTTAAAAAAAGGAATAAAAAGAGCTGGGGATGAGGCTCAATGGCAAAGCACCTCTGGGTTACTACCAAAAAAAAAAAATAAAGCAAAAGGTAAATGAGAGCAAGGATGTGGCAATATCTGAACTGTATGCTGGTGATAGGAATGATGCAGCCATTACTGAAAAGAGTGTTGATTGCCAGGTGACGTGGCGCACACCTGTAATCCCAGTGACTTGGAAGGCTGAGACAGGAGCCTCACAAGTTCAAGGCCAGCCTCAGCAACTTAGCAAGGCTCAGCAACTTAGTGAGACCCTGTCTCAAAATAAAAAATAAAAAGGGCTAAGATGTAACTCAGTGGTAAAGCACCTTGGGTTCAGTAGCAAAAGAAAACATTATGGAGGTTCCTCAAAAGAGTTATAATAGAACTACCAACACCACTTATTTATCCAAAAGAATTGAAATCAGGATCCTATGTTCATTGCAGCACTATTCACAAGAGCTAAGACACGAAAGCAATCTAAGAATCCACTGGTGGATAAATAGATGAAGAAAACGTGGTGTTACACACAACACAACCTTACTCAGCCTTTTTTTTTTTAAAGGAAGAAGGAGAAGGAGGGGAGAGGGAGGGAAGGGGAAGAGGAAGAAGAGAAGGGAGCGAAAGAAGAAGGAAAAGAATGAGGGGGAAGGAAGAGGGAGGGGAGAGGGAAAAGTGGGAGGGAGAGGAGGGAGAGGAGAGAAGGAGAATCCTGTTTGTGCTAGACTGGGATGGGCACCTGGAGGACAGGATGTAGGTGAGCGGAGCCAGCCAGCGTCGGAGTCAGCGTCTAAAACAGTGAAGCTGAGAAGCAGAGCAAGTGGCTGGCGGAGGGGGGTGGGGAGCTGCTACTCAACAGGCCTGAAATTTCAGTTATGCAAGAGGAACCGGGGCTGCGGGGCTCCCTCAGGCCTGCGGGGACAACACAATCTTGCACACTGAAGTTTCTGGAAAGGGCGGGACTCATGTCAAATTCTCTTGCCACCATAATATGCATTTAAAGTAGTAATAATAAATGAGACCCAAGGCTCTGATGGCGAAGATCTGTACAGATGGGCATAATAGCTGAGAACAAGACAATTAGTCACGCTGCAGGCCAACTGGGATAAACAGGGTTCCGATGGAGCGCAGATGAAGCCGGAAGAACAAAGCCGCCTGGCAGGACCACCCCGCAGCTGCAGAATGACCAGCACTCCCTGCTGAGACCAGCCCCGTCCAAGCTGCCCACAGCTCCCCAGCAGATACCTGCCTTGTGACAGCACCAAGTCACCCAACACAGGGGACCACAGTCCTGGGGTCACTCACTATCTGTGGGCTTCAACAGCATTGGCATGGTGCCAGTCAGCACGGTGCCGACCGGATGCCTGCGCCTCACAGGAACTGAACCCTGGATGGGGGTTCATTTTGCCATAACCCTGGGGGGCTGTCACCCTCCCACCTTACCAGGGCTGGACTGAAACTTAAAGAGTGAAGCCCTAAAGGAGGGTGTGCGCACACCGCCCCAGCCACCAGCACTGCCCTGGGCCAGCGCGCACTAGGAACGCTCTAGAGCCCGTGGGGGAAGGAGCCTGTCACCCGGGGCTCCCTCTAAGTGCTGGCTCTGCATCACCACGTCTTACCACCTTTCTGCACAGAGTCACTAAGTGAATTTCAGCCCTCATGCACAATGCAAGAGGTGTCCCACTCCAGGGCCCGGGAGAACTTACAGGAGCTCTAAGTGCAAACCCATTCTCGTTCCCAATGGGCAGAATGGCTCTAACAAGAGCAGGGCTCATAATTCAAGCCCGTGACTGGGGTGGAGAATTCTGGAGCAAACATCTTCCCTGGACTGTGTGTGGAGACCCCCAGGGGCCCCCTCCTGATTGACAGGTTCCTCTCCAGTTTATAGAATCAATATATCTTAGGAGGCTGCTATTGGCCTTCGCAGTGATGAAGACAAGATTAACACTGGCGTACTAACGAGCCAGGAATCCTGAACGTTCCATCAGCACACAAAATATTTTTCCACCCAGTTTGGCAAATCCTTGTTCCCACCATCATTTCCTCCTTGAAATCATTGTCAGACATTTTCCTTTAACAGGCCTCCCGCCTCCTCTGATTAGGGAAGAGAGTTCCCCTCAGGAAGTAAGGAACAGGAGCAGGAATGTGGCCTCAGACCCCCGAACAAGGAGTCCAGTCGGCACACCCACCAGCCTGGAGATCTCGGGCAAATCACTCTGGCTGAGCCTCTTTTCTTCACTGATCGACTGGGGCACAGCAGTGTGTCCTCGTGGGTTACGTGAAGAGGACGAGACGCAGCATGCATCGCCAGTGCCTTCATGTCAGCATGAGACCTCAGAGGACCTGGCCCTGCCAAGCCGCTGGGAGCCAGGGCTGCGTCCTGCCCCACCGCCCCCACACCACACTTGAGAGCGTGGACCCCTCCTGCCAGAACCTCACCTCACACCTCTGAAAACCAAGCATGGGGACCCCGAGTTCTTCCTCCCTCTCCACTTGCCAGCCCTCACCCTCAGAGGTGCGGTGTTCTCCGTGGCCCTGGGGCAGACGCTCCTCTTCCTTCAGAAGCCGGGCTCGGGCACTCCTCTGGGAGATGGCAGCGGGGGAGCACCGACCCAGACCTGCTGGGAATCCAGAGCCCAGGACCTGAGCGCTCAGGAGGTCAAGGCCACACAGAGCCCCTCCACCACCTGACCTGGCCGTTCCTCGGGGGTGAGGTCATTACAGGAACCCCACGTTCCTTGCCAAGGTTTTCCAGAGAAACAGAACCAATGGGATGCGTATGGATAGAGGGGGCTGGGGTGTAGCTCAGTGGCAAAGTGCATGCCTCACGAGCCACAGCCTTGGGCTCCAGCCCCAGCACACAGAACGCAGAGAAAGAGGGAGACAGAGGGGCAGCCGCACACTGTCCCAGGCTGAGAGGCCCAGGTCCGTGCTCAGCAGGCTGCAGGCCTGGGAGCTGATGCTCGGTTCTGGAGCCAAGAACAGCCCCACTGTGGACGAGCAGGGCAGTGGCCCTGGCACCCGCCTTCTCCTCCCGTCCTTCAGGGGCAGGTCAGATGGGGATGTCCATTCTCCAGGGAGGAAAAGAGGAGGGGCTTCTAGGTGAAGAGGAGCTAGGAGGAAGCTGGGCCTGACACAGATTCCACGCTCCACCTGGCCAGGTCTCCCCCACCCGCCCCAACCAACCACCACGCCACACCCTCTGCCTCCAAGTAACCAAATCTGCTCCTTCACCACCGTCAGGCCAGCACCGCAGGGGGCAGCCTTTGGTCTTGCTGGGTCAGAGAGGGACTAAGGCCACAGGCATCAGTCTACAGGAGTAAGAGCTGGGCCCTCAGCCCCAGGCTGTTCCCATCCATCCTCCAGGGCCCACAGGGAATGCTGAGCTGTAAGCAGGTGTGCCCACCTCAACCAAATCCATCAGGGACACCCACTCTACCATCTGCCCACTGCCCCACGGGAGACCTCTTGCCCCTCAAAGCCTCTAGTTCCTTCCCATCTTCACCCACCTCCTCCGTCACCTGGGCTCCAGCCACAGGCACTACTTGCAAATTATGCCACCCTCACCTTCACTTCTTTGTCCATGCTGTTCCCTCTACCTGCTATGCTGTTCCCCTCCTCTGTTCCCCGCCTGACCCAGCTACCTGGCAAGCTGCCCCAGGTATCGGGCTTAAGCATCCCGTCCCTGGAGGGCTCCATCGAGAGGGCACAGGTGGCAGGGATGCAGCCCACTGGCCAGTCACAGCACAACAGCCCCACCAGACAGGGAGCAAAGGAGCCCTGTCATTGACACCCTGTCTACACCGTAGCCCTCTATAGACACAGAAGGCAGGGTAGCTGGGAGGGATCCGAGGACAGCGATGCTCCTATGGCAATATGACCTCATTCATGTCCTTTCAGCCCAGTGGTTGACGCTGAGCCTGGAGCCTTAGCAGGATCAGCTCGCCCACTCCTCTCAGCAGCTGGAACTCAAGCACTGCACCAGAAGGACAGCACGAATTCAGGTGGGACTGGGCAAGAGAGCATGCTTGATGTAGCGGCAGAAGCCAGCCAGTCAGGGACATGCGCACCTGGCCCCCAGCCCCTGGTTCCTGAGCCAGATGGAGCCAGATGGCGGTGTCTCTGCCACAGTGCTGGCCTTTCCCTCAGGACCCCCCAACCCTCTCTCTCCTGGTCTCTGCTGGCTCAGAAACACCTGCCAGTCGAGTTGCTTGACAGCCCTTGTCCTGGTCCCTGCAGCCCCACCTGAGGGTCAGGCCAGGGGTCAGCTCCTGCCCCAACAGCAAAGGGCAGCACTGTAGGTGGACTCTGAGACAGAATGTCCTAGTTGTCACTAGTTGGCAGTGTCCCCAGCCCCTCCCCAGCAACCCCATTCCCAAGCTCCTTATTAGAGCCTCCCATCAGACACCTACTGTGCAGAATCAGAGGCTGATTCCCAACTCCTTGAGTCAGACCCCCAGGGAGACCCCACACACAGCAGCCAGGGACAAGCAGGGCTCCCAGGCTACTCAGCCAGGAGCTAGGCTAATCCCAGCTGAGGTGTGGGAGCCAGCTGGGCCCCCTGCACAGGTCAGCGGGGCAGGGCAAGTCCTGGGCTCAGGTGCAGGCTTGGAAGGGCAAAAGCAAAGCAGCCTAGGCCGCTCCCCAGACTCATGTCCTCATGAGCAATCCCACCACAGAGAGCGCACCCACAGCCCTCATCAGGTGGCCTGGGAGCACTGGCTGCTTGCATATGGATAGCACTTACATCAACTGCCCAGTCCCAGGCCCCCACACCTCAGCAGCAGGAGGCTCTGCGTCCCTTCTGATTGGCAGCTGCCTGGGCCTACCTGTTCACCCTGCTGGAATCCATTGTTGAGGAGGGCTCTCTGTGAGCACCTGACCCCCCAGCCCACTGCTGCCTCCTCCATGGACATCTTCTTTGGATGTCGTCACACTTGTTTTCTGTCTTGGATCAGAAACAGTCACAGTTGACCATGGAGGGCTGGAGGAACCATAGTGATTCTGCAGGCCTGGTGGAGGATTCCTAGCTACAGGCTGCCCCCTGCTGCTCCAGGTGGGGGTTGCAACCACCACCGCCCGCAGATATCCCAGCAGGGCTCAGATCTTCAGAAATATAATCCACCCAAAACTTTTCTCCCAGCTTGAAGTCAGCTGCCCATCAGCAGGAAGTTGCAGAATAAGGAAAATAAGGATCATGCCCCAGAAGATTTTCTTCAATGTTTAACATTTCCACAAGCGCCAAGAATCTAGTCTTCCAAAGATAAACCATTGAGTTTATATTTTTTATATAAACAGCTAAAGTAAAGCTGTTTATGTGGGATGCTTTTCCCCTGGAAAAAAATAAATGTTAAGAGCCAGACGGGGTGGCACATGACTGTAATTCCAGCTACTCAGGAGACTTAAGCAGGAGGATCACAAATTCGAGGCCAGCCTCAGCAATTTAGCAAGACCATGTCTAAAAAAAAAAAAAATTTGAAAGTCTGGGGATGTAGCTCCATGGTACAGCGCTTGCCTAGCATGTAGAGGCCCTGGTCCCCAGCCCTGGCAGGGTGCTCCTTGCTGTGCGGTGGGGCCAGGTCTTTCTGTCCCTACGTCCACATGTGACCAGCTCCAGCTCATGTGACGGCCACCACACTTCAGTGAGGAATGCCAGTGAGCGTGCCATTTGACTGCTATTTTTAATGTAATTATCTATCTGGGAGTTTTAAAATCACATCCCAGAGGCTCGATTGGATTGCAAATGCCATGTGTCTAATTGCTGGAATTTATCAAGGAAGCACCTGGGGACTTGGGAGTAGTGTGGTGTTCGTCAGCTGTGCCTGCCCCAGACCGGAACAAAGCACTGGCTCTCCAGTCCAGCGGGAGTGGCTTCCTCTGCCAGGCCCTCCACTCATGCCTGTGTCCTTGGACAAGTCACTTGATCCCTTGAAGTTTTTGTTCATTTTCTCATCCATAAAATGCAGCTGATGCTGTTCCTAGGAGATGACCAGGATTGAAGGGAACATCATGTGTTCCTGGCACACAGTGGGGACTGAGTGCAAGACGGTTTATCCATCATACATCCTGGAAGGAGTCTGAATCCCTATAGTCTGTTCTGGATTGAACTGTGTCCCCCAAATTCATATAGTGAGGCCCCCAGCATCCCAGAATGTGACCTTGTTGGAAAACAGGAACATTGCAGCGTTATTAGGATGAGGTCACACTGGAGTAGGGTGGCTGTGATCCTTCTAATCCTATAAGAAGGGGGAATTTGGACAGACCCACATACTCAGGACACCATGTTGACATGAGGACAGAGGTCAGAGTGTCACCTCCACAAGCCAAAGAATGCCACAGATGGCAAGGACACCACCTAGAGCAAGGGAGAGGCCTGGCACAGATTCTCCCTCAGCCTTGGAAGGAAGGGACTCCATGACACCTTAACTTCAGACCTCTGTCCTCCCGGCTGTGCCATGAGGGACTACTGTTGTTCAGACCACCCCATGTGTGGCCTTTTGTTACAGCAGCAAACTAACACACGACCCAAGAGACTTCATTAGCTATGTCTGCTTCTGAATAATCCTAACCAGTGGGCCCAGCAGGCCGGTCGGAACCTAGACCGAAGCCCAGTTCTCTAGACTCCCAATACAGTGCTCTCTCCCCTGCCCCTGAAGACCATCCTTAGAGGCTCCCATGATTCTCTTAAAGGCATTTAAGAGTTTTTAAAAAGTCATTATAGCCAAAAGGAGGAGAGGGGTGGATCCATGAAGAAGGCCAATAAGCAGAAGAGAGGAAGGGAGAGGGTAGGGAGGCCCGGGAAAGGGAATCTGCCGAACCAAGCTCTACCTGCACGGGAGGAGCCACCACAATCCTCTCTGTATAGAGCATCCATTAAAATCACAATGAAAGAAGGGAAACCAGCAGCGTGGAGTACAGGTCAGGAGAGGGCAATGGGGAGAGAAAGGGGGGTGCTGGAAATGAGACGGATCAATTTTGTCATGTGCATGTACTAATAGGGCATTATGAATCCCACTATCATGTATAGTTATAATGCACTAATAAAAAAAAAGATATATTGTCAATGCATCATCTTAAGAATGAGGAAAGTTGGGTGATAAAGTGAGCAAATAAAAATTTGATAAAAATCTGACAAACCAGGTGCAGTGGCCCACGCATGTAATCCCAGAACTCAGGAGGCTGAGGCAGGAGGACTGAAAGTTCAAAGCCAGCCTCAGCAACTTAGTGAGGCCCTAAGCAACTTAGTGATATCTTGTTCCAAACTAAAAAACAAAAAGGGCTGGGACATGGTTTAATGGTAAAGTGCCCCTGGGTTTCATCCCTGGTACCAAGAAGAAAAAAATTTTTTTTTGTTTTTTTGGGTTTTTTTTTGTTAAGCTGGGATGGGGGACCTAGGGTAGCTCAGTGGTAGAGTGTTTGCCTGGTATGCATGAGGCCCTGGGTTCCATCTCCAGTACTGAAAGAAAGAAAATAAAATTGTTAACCTGATTAGAGTACTATATTAGAAAGGAAGGCATTTATATGCAGAACATCTCTTTAAATTATTAAATAGGATATGCTATGGAAAAATATTCAAATACCACAAAACTATAAAGCAGAAAGTGAAAGCTCCCTATAACTCTGCTCCCTAAAGATATCTTCTGGAAACGAGGAAGTTCATCCTATCGGTCTTTTTCCTGTGAATCCAACACAGAAATACAATAACGAAAACAAAATCATAACACGTGCACTGGCTTTTTATTTGTTTTGTTGTTATCCTTTCATCCAATATTTGTTTTGTTTAATATCATATCGAGAACATCTTTGTAAGTAATGGTATTGCAATTTAACCAGTCTTCCATCAAGTTTAAGAGTAGCTAAATACAGGCAGGCCTTCCCCCAGCTACAGAGGAGGAGAGATGGAGAGTCGCAGCCCACACCTCTGCCTTCGGATGGGGTTGCTCAGAAGGTCAGAAGTGCCAGCCACTCAGCCGTTCCTCACGCAAAATGAGGAAGCCAGGGTTCTTCCTGCTTCCTGCCAGCTCTTCCCTGTCTCCTCCACCCAGACCAGGGCATGCTAACCTCACCTGGGTTTTGGCCTTTTCCTAATGTTCTATGCCCTGAAGCTCTCTCAGGATGCAGGATACGTCCAAAATAGCCCTAGACCGACCCCCCCCCACACACACACACACATACACACACCAGCCTCAGGCCTTGCCTCCTCCCCACTTCTCTCAAAATATCCAGCTCTCCTACATCTGAGCTTTTACACGCTCCTGGATTTTTTCACCAGGTAAATCTTTTTCACCTGAGAAGGCCAGATCTTTGGCCTCTGCACCCCTGGGCACCTGTGCAGGCCTCCACTTGGCACAGTTTTGCCCTTAGCTTCTGTGTGTCTCCTGCCCAGCTGGACAGAAGGGAGCAGCAGGCCCAGCTGCATCAGCCACAAGAAGTCTCAGGGGAGGAACTAGGAGTCTGCCAAAGAGAAGAGGGAATGGCACAAAGCCCAGAGAAGCCCAGGCACCGGAGGGCTGGGCAGAAGTGATGGGGGTGCCTGAGAAGGTCGGCTGAGGCAGACCAGGAGAGGCCCCGGGAGCCACCAAGAGAGGACACCTGAACCAGGTCAGGGCAGAAACAGTCCAGAACCACAAATGCCCGCCTTGAGTTCTCATGGTTTCCTTCCTAAAATCTAATCTCAAGGTCCAGCCTTTCAGGTGGTAACTGTTGACCTTGGAGTCTTGCTAGTCTTGTTGGTAAGGACCTCAGATTGCTTATCTGTAGAATGGGGTTGGAGGCGCCTGCCTTGGATGGTTGGGAGGCTCAGCAAGAGAAAGGGTGACGCTCTCAACTCTCCGGGTTCCCAGAAGGAGCAGCTACTAACAAGGCATCTTCATCACGCAGTCCCCGCGGCTGGCCCGCACTCAGAACCCCTTCCGTATTCCCGAACAGGAAGCAAAAGCCCAGCAGCAGTATCCGACCCACCCCTCCCGCGAGCCTGCGGCGACCACCAGAGGGCAGAACCCGGCTATTGGCACTTTTCACCTTCAGGGCCTCGGGCGATCCCCTGCTCCCCGGCTGCTGGGATCCCCGGAGGCTGGACTCGGCCGCCTCTTCCCCACAGTGGCGACACCTCCTGCCCTGGGGCCGGGGTGGCGGCTGCTAAACTGGGCATCACGCAGGCTCGGGAACTCTGCCCCCCACCAGGGCTCAGGTGTCCCACACCATGCGGTCACACGCGCCCGGGTCCGCCCCTTCCTGGGCGCCCTGGGAGCTGCGGTTCCCAGGGCGACAGTCAACACAGGCAGGAGCTCCCCACGCCCCGGGGCTAAGACGTTTCCCAGCCTGGAGGCTTGGGCTCTCCTCGGCCACTCTGAGCTCGGGGCGCACGGGGACGGAGGAGGACCCCTGTCAAGCCCTCCAGGACTGAACGGGAGGAAGGACCTCCGGCAGCGCGCCCATGGGGACCCGCCCCACCCCCGGGCTCCAGAGAACCACATCCGCGGGCTACCGACTGCCCACCACCGGGCGGCCGGCCTCAGTCTCCCCGGCTGCCCGAGGTGGCCCTGCGGCCGGCAGGGGTCCCGCTGGTGGCGGCCAGGCCCCGCGGGAGGCCCAGGGCGTGCAGCGGGACCAGCTGTGGCGGGAGCTGGTGGAGGCCGAGGGGCGCGGCCGGCGGCGCTGGTGAGTGTCGGCTCGGCCTCCTCCCCGACGCCTGCAGCCGACGTCCGGGAGGTCCGAGAAGGGAGGCCGGGGGGGAAAGGGATCGGGGCGGCGGGGGCGAGAGAGGCCGGGCCAAAGAGCAGAGGAGGTTGCGGGAGGAGGGAGGCCCGCCAGCCCTCGGGTCCCGGCAGCCCCTGGAGGCGCGAGGTCCCCAGTCCCCCAGAACTGCCCTGGGGCTGGATCCCGCAGAGGAGGCCGGGCGAGGCCGAGGGGAAGCCGGGTTGGGGCTGGAGCTGCGCTGCGCTGTGCCCGGCACAGGCCGCCTCCCGCGCTCACTCCGTGGAGACCCCCGAGCTCGGCGCAGCCCCCCGCCTCGGCCGCCACCCCGGGGGCGCATTCCCAGGACAGCCAAAGACACGCCGGGAGATCGGTACAGTTTCCACGTGGTCCTCGGAGGGGATGGCTGCGGGGGAGTGAGCTCACGGAGACCTCTCCCGAGAGGTGACCGGCAGGCGAAGGCGTGAGGAGGGGCCCAGGATGAACTCCAGGCATTTGAGAAAAAACAGCAGGGGCTGGGGTTGTGGCTCAGTCATCCCCAACCCTTTGGGAGACAGGGTCTTGCTAAGCTGCGGAGGCTAGCCTTGAAATTGAGATCCTCCTTGTTCAGCCTCCCGTGTCACCGGGATTGCGGAAGAATGTGCCGCACACCCGTTCTAGTTTACATTACTAAATGACGAGTTAAAGAGAGCTCTAGAATCTCTCCTTGTCGCAAAACTGAAACTTTACACCTGTTCCTTAGCACTGCCTGCTTCCCCTTCCCCACCTTCTGACTTTTTAAGTGCCTCTGATATCAGTGTGGCCATGCAGTATGCAAACATCGCCCCTACTTGTGCTTTTCCGCCTCTGGCTTACTTCACTTAGTCTGATGTCCTCCACGTTCATCCGTGACACAGCATATAGTCGAGTTTTCTTCTTTTTAAAAGCTGAATAATATTTATTTGTTTATTTATGGGGAGAGGGAACCAGGGATTGAACTCAGGGGCACCTGACCACTGAGCCTCAACCCCAGCCCTATTTTGTATTTTATTTAGAGACGGGGTCTCACTGAGTTGCTTAGCGCCTCCCTATTGCTGAGGCTGGCTTCTGTTTCACGGGTAGACCACAGTTTTGTTTACCCATCAATTTGCCCATAGATATTTAGGTTCGCTCCCCACATGTTGGCAATGGTAAACCATGCTGCAATGAACATGGGAGTGCCTATCTCTCTTCAAGATCCAAACTTCAATTTTTTTCAGATAAATATCCGAGGCAGGATTGCTGGACCATATGGTGGTTCCATTTATAATGTTTTGAGAGCCATCCATGCTGTTTTCCACAGCAGCTGCACTATTTTGCATTTCCCCCAACAGTGCACAAGGTTTCCAATTTCTCCACGACCTTGCCAACACTTGTTGGTATCTGTTGTGTTCTGATAACAGCCATCCTCCTAACTGGGTGAGAGGGTCTCATTGTGGCTTGGCTTTGCATTACCTTGATGATGAGCGGCTTTGAGCATCTTTTCACATGCCTGATGACATCTGCATGTCTGCTTGGGAAAAGTAGCTATTCAAATCTCGAGCCTAGTTTTCAATTGGATTATTTTGCTTTATGCTATTCAGCTGTGGGAGTTTGCCATGATTTTGGAAGTTAACCCCTTATCAGATAGGTGTTTTGCAAGTATTTTCTCCCCTTCCAGACATTGCTCTTTCATGTTGATTGTGTGCTTTGCTGCTCAGAAGTGCTCTCAGTTTGACATAACCCCTCGTGTCTACTTTTGCCCTTGTTACCTATAGTTTTGATATCCTATCCATGAAGTCATTGCCAAGACCAGTGGCATGAAACTTTCTCCTATGGCTTTGAGTTGATTTTGGAGACCATCCAAGAAAAGGGTCCAAATCTATTGTGCACTACAAAGGAAACAGGGAGGTGGAAAGGCCTCCTGCAGAATGGCCCAGAAGATTGGCGCACCAAGCAGGAAGAGGGGCGGGAAGGAGTGAAGGAGGAGGGACATCCCAGCCTAGACACTGGAGCTGAAAAACTGACAGAGAGGAGCAGGTCCATGACAGAGCTCCGATGAGTTCTTAGTGCCTGGGTCACTGACAAGTGGAGTTCCCCAGGGCAGTGGCATGTGTGCTTCCAGACACTGAAGACCTCGGGGAGGACGAGGGCTCCTGGGTCCCGGGAGCTGAGGGAGGGGAGAGAGCAGTGACTGCTAACGGAGATGGGCTTTCTCTTTAGGGTGGTGAGAATGCTCTGGACTCAACAGTGGCCATGGCCGTGGACTTTATGAACATACCAAAAAACCACTGGGTTGTACATTTTAAAAGGGTGAATCTTGTGATACGTGAGTTCAATATCGGTTTTTAAAAGGAAAAGGCCAATGTTGACACCAGCGACGAGAACAGGCTTCCCCTGAAGAACGCAGAGCATCCAAAAGAGAGAACCCAGGACAGTCCTGCAGACCTTCCCTGAGATCCCAGAAGTCACCAGGGGACTGAGAAGCCAGAGGAGAAAGCCAGGAGGCCAGGAGGCACAGAGACCAGGAGGCCAGCAGAAATATAATAAAAGCCACATACACAATTGTAAATTTCTGGTAGCCATCTTTAAAAATGTAACAGGACCATTTTAATAATAAACTAAACCCTAAATATCCAATTTATTACCATGTCTACACGAGGCCAGTCTATAAAGTCATTGAAGAGACATTTTATATCCCCTTCGTGCCAAGTCTGAAATCCAGTTTGTACTTATGCCAAGAGCACCCTCACGAGGACCTGCCACCTTCCAGGTGTCAGCGAGCCAACCCCATCCCACCTCACCAGGGGGGAGACAGACTCCTAGGAGGCAGCTGGACGAGCATGAGGACTTGGCACCTTTCCTCGGCCCTCCCTGGCTCTCCCTAGGGGTCAGCATGGCTCTGAGAGCCCAAATGACGGAAGGAGCCCTTCCTTGAGCAGCTAAGGGGGGGAGGGGGATGGGGATGTCAGACAGTGGCAGAGTCAGGGGCAGCAGAAGGGGACACAGAGCGCCCAGGAGGGCACAGGAGTATCTCAGGGGACGGGCTGAGAACAGGAGGTGTGGGTCAGGGTCTGCGCCGGGCACAGTCAGACAGCCTGGAAAAGTCAAGTAGAACTTCTAGAAATAAAAACATATAAAACTGAAAAGTGGGGCTGGGGTTGAGGCTCAGTGGTGGAGCGCTTGCCTTGTACATGTGAGGCACTGGGTTCGAGCCTCAGCACCACATTAAAAAAATGGATAAATAAAATAAAGGTATTGTGTCCATCTAAAACTAAAAAGAAAAAAAAGAAAAAAAAAACTGAAAAGTAAAACAAACTGAAGTGAGAATTCACGAACTCAAGATAGACTCATATAAATCACTCAGGAAAACAAGAGGGAAACTGAACGAGATGTCGGAGCTCCACAAGCCGAAATGAAACATTTGAAGAGCAAATGTGTGGGAATTTTCCAGAACCAAAGAAACACGACTCCACAAATGATGATGGATGTGTTCCTCAAAAACAGATTTGGGTTCCCAAAGAGAGAGGCCCCAGGGCAGGGGGTGAAGAGAGGGACCAGCCACGTGGTCTTGCAGTCCCAAGTGGTCTTGGATAGTCCCAAGCCAGAGGACTGGGCTCCACAGGAGGTCTCTGCAGGAGACACTGTTAGAGGAGTTGTGCGCCACCTGAGGATACTGACTGTGTGGACACTCTTAAGAGCAGCTTTAGGATTTTATTGGAGCATTTGGAATCAATGATCATAGACACCTAGAAAATTGGAAGCAAATGTAATTATTAGACCTAGAAAAAAAGACCAAGTTGCATAAGAAAGGAACAGAGACCATATTCTGCTCCTAAGTTCATCAGTGAATAGTATTTTTGATTTATTTTTCCATTGCTGGGGATTAAGCCCAGAGCTGTGAGCATGCTAGGCAGGGACTCCACTGAACCACACCCCGGCCCAAGGAACAGCATTCCTATGACCATCCCACATAAATAATAAATATCAAGCTAACCAAGACCTACAACTAGTTTGGAAGGATGGCAGGAGGGGAGGCAGGTCAGAATGCCGACTCATCGTCTCCTATAAGAGGAAGTCAAAAGAAAGTATAATTTTTTAAAATCAAGCAAAGGTTAGCATAGGGTTTCAAAATATGAAGGCAGAAGGCTGAAGAAATAGCTAAAAGGCTAGGGACAATTTGACTCCAGGACATGGGCTCAGGAGCTGTGAGGCTAGGTGCAGAGAAAGCTGTATTTATTATGTCTTGTCACGTTATTTGACTATAGAAAAGTAGATTCCAATAAAAATCCGACTACAAGGGCCTGCCATGCCCTTCTCCTACCCCCACCTTCTCTGCACACACCCTGCAAGGTTCCCAAGGCTCGGAGTGTGGAAATTGGCTTTCCTGCACAGAATACTTGAGGTCCCCTGATGTGGCCTTCTGAAAACGCAGAGATGTGGTAAAATTGCAGCCATCGGTTTCCTTAGCAACAGAGTTACCACTCTGGAAGTCATCAGTCATGAAAATGTGTGTTCACTTTATAGAATGCACCATAAATACCTGGTTGGCACTTGGCATTTGTTCCAGTTAAAAATTATTTTAGAACGGGGCTTGGTGGTGCATGACTACCATCCCAGCAGCCTGGGAGGCTAAGGCAGGAGAACGGCAAGTTCAAAGCCAACCTCAGCAACTTAATGAGGCCCCGTCTCAAAATAAAAATAAAAAGGGCTGGGGATGTTGCCCAGTGGTTAAGCACCCTGGGTCCGGTTTCTATCAGGGCCCCGCCTAATACATATATGTGCCCTGTGGCACATGCCTGCAGTCCCACACTGGGGAAGCTGAGGCAGCAGGATCGCAAGTTTGAGGCCAGCCTCAGAAACTTAGCGAGACCCTCAACAACTAAAGGAGACACTGTCTTAAAATTAAAAAAATAAAATAGAAAAGGCTAGAGATATAGCTCAGTGGTTAGTAAAGCACCTCGGGTTCAATCCCCAGTGCCAAAAAAGAAAAAAAAAAAAAAAAGGAAAATTATTTGAATTTTTGGTGATGTAATACATAGTGGCATGGAATGGTTTACTTGACATAGTGAAAGTCAGTCTTAAAAATGTCTCAGAAAAAAAAAAAAAGTCTCAGAAAGAATTCATGCTGCCCACGTGTTCTTCCTTTCCAGGGCTGAGAACTGGAGTTTCCTGAAAGACTATGACCCGATGGTAAGGCAAAACACATTCCTGTGAAACACACTGTTAGTGTGAAAATTTATTAACTTTTCCCCTACATTCATCTACCATTTACCAAGGATCTACTTTGTGCTTGGTACTGGAATGAGGAATAAAATAGTTGTAGGAAACATAGGGAAAAGAAAATATTTATACAGAACATTCAGAACTGTCCCCCTCGTACTTGCTGGTTTTATTAATGTGAGTCAATGGAAACGGCAGGCATTTGCTGATGAGACCCTTCTGCTGGTCCAAGATGTATAACAAGCGTGTGCCCAGCCAAGGAGGAGAGGGAGCCTGGGTCAAAACACTGAGTCCTGGCTTTCCTTGGCCTGCAGCTCCTTCCTGTCTTCAAAGCCAGATCAAGGTAGTCCCACCTCCAGTCCGCCCTCCACTGTGCCACCAGAAACTGTATCTCCCCCAATTAAAAGCTTTCAATAAATCGGGCACTGTGGCACCAACCTGAAATCCCAAGGATTTGGAAGACTGAGGCAGGAGGATTGCAAATTGGAGGCCAGCTGGGGAGACTTAGAGAGACTCTGCCTGAAATTTTTAAAAAGAGGGCTGGAGGTGTCACTCAGAGGTAGAGTGCTTGCCCAGCATGCACGAAGCCCTGGGTTCAATCCCCAAAGGAAGGCCACATGGGCAGGGGCTGTCCCTGGTGAAAGCCAGGATCTCGTTATCTGACTGGTCATGTTGCTTCTGTCAGATGAAGGGTGGCACGAGATGACCCTAAGGAGGTGCAGGGACAGCTTCTCAGATTATTCTGAATTCACACACACTCGTTGGTGCACTCAGCAGCAGAATTCACCAAGGCCTGTGCTCGCATGCTCCGAGGGCCGACACATCACAGCCACAATCTGGAATCACCCCAATAGATTAAGGAGTTGGGGACAGTCACAGAACTCGTGTAGTGGAACAGCAGGAGTGAGAGAGCTGCAGCCACTTGCTAAACCAGAAGGACCCTGGCAGACATGGTGGTGAAGAAGGAGGCAGACACCAGAGGCGGGAACAGGCTGGAGTTAGAGGTCAGATCAGGGTGCCTAGCGGGTGGAGACGGTGGCTGGGGGTTGAAAGGAGGGGCGTGGGGAGCTGATTTTTTTTTCTAATCTAGACAGGGTTAGCGAACATGTTTGTGAAAAACTTTTGAGCTATGATCTGTGCGTTTTTCTGTATGAATGTTACACTTTAAGTAAAAAAACACGCACATAAACACACACACACACACCTCTGTCTTCCCTCCATATGGGAAGAAGAGGCCTAGGGCAAGGTCCCTCCCTCCATTGCCACAGTCACAGAGGAAAAGTCAGGAGGCCTGGGAGGCCTGAGGGTGCCCAGGATGCTGAGGGGCAGACCTGCCACAGCTGCAGTCACCCCACTCTTGGTGGGAGTCTTGTGTCCAGACGGGGACAGAAACACCTCACACCCACCTGCGGAGGCTGGAGTTGCTCCTACCAAGTGGTAAAGATGGGGCTCAGACCAGCAGCTTAGTCCAGTTCTAGTACCACATACTTACCTGGCAAGCCACCTGACCGCTGTCCTCTCCCCTCCTGAGGGTGCCCTGAGCAGCCGGGTCTCTCCTTTTCCCACAAGAGCGCGTGACCCGCCCTGTCCCCCCTCCTCAGGGCAATAAGAAGGACCCGCCCTGTCCCCCCTCCTCAGGGCAATAAGAAGGACCCGCCCTGTCCCCCCTCCTCAGGGCAATAGGAAGGAGCCTGAGAAGCTGCCGGACTCCGTGCCCCTCTTCTCGGACACACTCCCCAATTCCGCAAACCAGGTTGTGGGCAGCAGGGTGGACACGCCCCTGGGGAGGACCCTCATCCGCATGGACTTCTCGTTCACCCAAGGAGTTAGGAAGAAGAAGCTGGAGGACGAGCTGCAGCCGGCCTAGGAGCGACTCCGGCCTCCGCAGGTGGGTGTGCGGTGGGGCCCTCGGCAGCCTCCGGAGGGCTCCTGGGCTCCCAGGAGATGAGGAGGATGAGAAACCTGCCAGGACCGCAGAACCGCGGCCACTCCAGCTGCTCCAGCTCAGGAACCAGGACGCCCCGACAGCCTGGGTTCCAGCCCTGCTGCCCACCCTGGCCTGTAGCCTCCCTGAACCTGGTGCCTCCTGGCCCAGCTGTGAGCGTTGTGTTCCCTCCAGCTGCTGAGTGCCTCAAGGCGACATGCATGTATCATCTTAGAGTTTTGAAGGTTATAAGTAGGATGTGGGTGTCACTGGCCAAAGTCAAGGGGCCGCGGAGCTGTGAGGGCTAGCGTTGGGGCTCCTTGAGGAGGAGTCCTGGGTGCCTTAGGTTTCTAGAGGTCACTGGCTCTCTTTGGCCTGCAGGTTCTTCCAGTCTTCCAAGCCAGCTTCCAGGTAGTCTCAAGCACACACCCCTGTCTTTAGACGGCTCTTGAGGAGAGCAGGAACTGCAGGGACTGGGATGGCTCTTCTTCCTTGACACTTGCCTGGGTTTTATTCAGCCTTACAACTAACCTTCAGTGCTGCTGTCATTTATGTGTATTACCGCACTTGATCTTCTCAGCAACCAGGTGGGACAAATATTATGATACCTGGCAGGTGGAACAGTCTAGGCACAGGGAAATTAAATCACTGGCCCTAGGTCACACAGCTGGCAAGTGGTACAGATGGGGTTCAAACCAGAAGGTCAGCTTAGTTCTAGTACCACATACTTAAGTAGCAGGCTACATGCCATCCTTCACTCAGTTCATAGAGCCCAAATATTTAGCAAGTTATAGGGTTTTCTGCTTAAGGAAAGTCTCCAGGTCTCTGAGAAAGCATCCCACCACCACAAGAACACGTCCCAGGTGTTACCAGGAGTTGCAGGGCACACTGCGTCCACACGCAGCCCCCTCCCCCAGGTACTCCACTTGTACACCCTGACCCTGCAAGAGTGTGGAGCGAGACCCCAGGCCCCTCTGGCCAGCAGGAGGAACGGGCGGGCGCAGCACACAGCCTGCAAGCTGGCTCGGGAGGAGCAGCGTCTTTCTCAGAGTCTGCGATGGGAGCTGGGCTCCCCTCCAACCTGAGATCACATGTCAGGCTAAAGGCAGCAGCCTGCACCATCAGGGGTCAAGGACATACCATGGCAGCATCAAATGAAGGTCAAATGCCTGTCCTCAGGCTGGAGGGGTCCAAAGCCAGCTTCTAGGGCTCCTTAAAGACCCCGTCTGAGTTCTTGCCATGAGCATGCATATATATTGTTTTTTATACCTCCCTAAAAAAAAAAAGACAGTTTCCACTTGAGGAAGAGAACAGAGAGGAGCAAAAGGTATGAGGGACCTTGAGGCCAATGGCCACTGCAGGTGGTGGTGCCTGTGTAGGTTGGAAGGACTCACCAAGAGCTCTCTACCTGCCCCTGGAGGGAGGGAGGGGGCCAGGGCCAGGGTGGTTCTGCCACTCCTGGGAACACAGTGCAGTGGATAAGCACAGGCTCTGCTTGGCATGGTGCCCAGATCTCTTTCGTGGCTGTTTTTGTCACCGTTTGGTCTCTAAACTGAGCCAAGGCTTGGATCCATCCGGTCAGGCTCACCCAGCTCACGAGGAGCCAGTGGGACTCGGCTCATTCCCGCTCCAGGTCCCAGGGAGAGGGGGAGGAGGTGGTGCCCAGGGCAGCATCAGCTCCGGGACTGTAGCCTCTGAGCATTCAGGTAGTAAGTACTGAGTGCATCAGCCAGCCGCAGGGACGGCAGGGACGCAATGCAACCGTCCCACCCTCTGTCTAGCCCACAGGTTCGCATGTCACTGGGGCTCGGCTGACCTTGGCTACAAGCTTCCACTACAAACAAATTTTGCCTACATGTTTTCCATTCTCTTGGATCCAGAGCCTCCTGCAGCAGTCTTCTCGTAGCCCACCACCACAGGGCCGGGACCCCTCTGAACCACAGGATGCTCGGTGGCCTCTGCACGTAGAGCATGTGTCTGCACTCTGCGGCCAGTCTGTGTGGCCCTGGAGATGCTCATGACCAGCCACACTCCCGCTGATCCCTGCCCCACCCGCCTTCTTTTCAAGAGGACATCTGCACTTGACCTTCCCCACCCCTGAGCCACCCACCAGAACCAAGGGAACTGGGACCAGGTTCTGACCCAGTGTCTTGCTTTGTTCCGGAGGCTGGCTGGGCTGGGAGGCCTCATGGCCCCAGGTACAGCAAGAGCAAAAGGGGCATTGTCAACAGAGAGATGTGTGGGTATCTCAGAGCCAAGGACTGGGCAGCGGCAGGGATCTGGAAGGGACAGGAAGCAGGAGCCAAAGAGCCATTGTGAAGCCGGGAAGGATTCTTCTTTCCCTTCTGATCACTGCTTCTCTGAGCACCTCGGCCTCATTCTGCTCTCTGGCAGACCCAGCATCTCCGCTTTCACATGATATAAAACAAAACCACCACCATCCAAGTAAGCCAGGAGCACCTTCCTGTGTTAGGAAATAAGGCAGTGTTCAAACTCGATGAGGAACACAAAAGGGACAGAAGAACCAATCTGAAGGGGATCCCACGGGACATATTTGGGACAACAAATATGGAAAATGAAGAACAATAAAACCCATACCCACCAGGCAAGATGGCGCACACCTGTAATCCCACCTACTCCAGAGGCCGAGGCAGGAGGATCACAAGTTTGAGGCCAGCCTGGGCAACTTAGACCCTGTCTCAAAATAAAATATAGAAAGGGCTAGGGTGTAGCTCAGTGGCGAGGCACTTGCCTGGCATCATGCATGAGACCCAAGGTCCAAGCCCCAGGAACAAAAGAAAAAGAAGAGGGCTGGGGATATGGCTCAAGGGGTAGCGCGCTCGCCTGGCATGCGTGCGGCCCGGGTTCGATCCTCAGCACCACAAACCAACAGAGATGTTGTGTCTGCCGAGAACTAAAAAATAAATATTAAAAAATTCTCTCTCTCTCTCTCTCTCTCTCTCTCTCTCTCTCTCTCTCTCTCCTCTCTCACTCTCTCTTTGAAAAAATAAAAATTTAAAAAAAAAAAGAAAAAGAAGAGGCGATCCCTGGCTACACCTGAGAAGCCACTTCCCATGGTAGTGCCCACGAACTACATTCAATGACACTAATAATAATGATGGTGATGATGATAAAGCTCATAATTTTTAAAATTTCAGGTACCGAGGAGGAACTCTTCTATTGAAGATAAGAAGTTATAGAATAAATAACAACAAAATCACTTTTTCCTTTTTATGGTACTGGGGATTGAACTCAGGGTGCTCAAACACAGAGTCACATTCTAACCCTTTTTTTGCTTTTTTGCTTTTTTTTAGTTTTAGGTGGACACAATGTATTTTATATTTTTGCTGAGGATCAAACCTAGTACCTTATGCATACCAGGCGAGCGCTCTACCACTGAGCCACAACCCCAGCCCCACTTTTTTGCATTTTATTTAGAGACAGGGTCTCACTGAGTTGGTTAGGGCCTTGCTGAGTTGCTGAGGCTGGCTTTGAACTTGTGATCCTCCTGCCTCAGCCTTCCAAGACACTGGGATTACAGGTGTGTGCCACCATACCCTAAAATCACCTTTTGGTGCCTGTTATAGCAATACTAATTTAGGTAAGAATAAAAGATACTAAAAACATTGGGCCAAAGATTCTTAGGGAACAGTAAATGCTGAAATCTAAAACATATCTTAACCAACTTAATAAACTCAACCCCACAAAGAGCAAGACAACTGACCCAAGGTAGTTAGCCCTCCTGCCAAATATAAGTAAATAAATAGCATAACCTAAGTGTAGTCAGCAAAGAACTCAAACGGAGGGACATTCTGCCAAACATCCATGTCATGAAAGACAAAGGAAGGCTGGAAAGTGATCCAGACCAGACTGGACAGACCATCCTGGATCCAGCTCCAGGGTTCAAGCAAAGCTGGTTATAAAGGACACTTTGCTGAGTCTTAGAAGATGGACTAAACCTGAGGTGATAGCATTGTATCAGGGTCCCACTGCCTGCAGAGTGTGCAGCATGGGATGGTTTTTCTGGGGTTACATAGAACACTCTTGCTCTTAGGAGGCCCCGCTGCAGTCTGTAAAGTGCTGTGAGGTCTATAACAAACTCACCAATAGCTTAACACCAACGTTTGGTGTGTACATAGAGATAGATAAAGCAATGTGGATAAAGTGTCAACAGCTAGTTAATTTAGATGAAGAGTGAGTGTCCATTGTACTATTTTTTTAAATACCATTCCAAGGTTTTGAGAATTGAAAATAAAAAATAAAGGTGGGAGAATGGCCACCACCAGTGGCTCTGGAGTTGGCCTCTCCTGGGTTGCAGAGAAGAGCCAGGGAGATGATCAGCACTCCACTTCTAGACCCTGTGAAGGTATTCTTGGGTCAGGTGCAGGCAGGCAGCCCATGTGCTCAGCTCTGGCTGAGGAGCAGGGTCAGGATGGTGTCCGACCAGTGTGAATGTGCAGGGGAGAGGAGAAACATTCTGTGCCCTGGGGGGCATATGCGGAGAGCTATCCCAGTGAGCCAACTGTGGAGACCCTCACCCAGGCACTCTCCAACCTCCGCTAGACAGTTTCAAGGGCCCAAACCTGACTTCACTTCGGGCCTCCCACGGCTGTGAGAGCAGTCAGAGTCCAAGAATCCCAACACTTTTTCTCTAGTTTGCCCCTGTTGGGGGGACTACCATATATCGAGCACCTACTAAGTGATTCTCAATACCTCCTGAGGTGCAGATGGTTTTCCCCACTTTAAAATGAAGAAGTCAAGCGTTTGTTCATTGAAGATCTTGATGCCTACGCCGAGAGGACTCCTGAGGTCTGCCCACGCCCAAGCGCCACACTCTCACACCATCACTTCTCTGTCTTCACGCCAAGCAGCCACGTGGGGAGAAGTCTCGGAGCCACACAGAAAGCCTCCTCCTACTGCTCGGCCTCACCCGAAGGACTCCAGAGCAGACAGCTCCAGCGGCTTCTGTCCCCGCCAGGGCCAGCTTTTGTCCCACCCTAGAGCAGGTGCACTCCCTAGGTGGTCCTGGGAACACTGATTCCCACCCAGCTCCGGTGGCAGCTGGTCCCGGGGACCCGCGGAGAGTCCTGCTGCCTCTCCGGGTCAGTTGCAGGGTCCTCCAGAAGACTGGGAGGATGCACGCACACGAAGTTTAAGCGTCATGCAAAGTTTTAATCTCGGAAAAACCTAAGGAGAAAAAGAAACGAAGACACTTGTAGAGAGTGAATCGCTACAGAACGGCCCTCCCTCCCGCCGAGGGCGCCCGTTTGCCCCGTGCCAACCCAACCGCGGGGAAGCAGAACCGCTGGGGCGCCTCCCGGCGGCTCGGAAGGGTGCGGGTGGGTGGAAAGAGGAAAAGTGAATCAGCAGCGGGCGGGGCGGGCAGGGTGCGGGGAGCCGCCGCCCCGGGACCGGGCGATCCCGGGGCGGAGCCAGCAGAGCCGACCCGTGATCCAGGAGAGGCGAGGAGCGGAGTGACAAGGGTGCGGGGAGGGCGGGGCGACAGACTCCCGCAGTCTGGAGTGGGGTGGTCCCTGCAGCTCGGGGCCGGGGCGGGGCCTGGGCGGGGCGGCAGCTGGGCCGGGGCGGGCGGACGGGAAGGCGGAAGGAGGGTGAGCCGCTGGCTGCCGAGGGTTGAGCCCCGGCTTTCCAGCTGCGATCCCGCCGGCGCCATGGAGGACGCGCTGCTGTGGTTCTGCAACTGGAGCACCCTGGGCGTGTGCGCCGGGCTCAAGCTGCCGCAGATCTACGCGCAGCTGGCGGCGCGCAGCGCGCGGGGCATCAGCCTCCCGAGTTTACTTCTGGAGCTGGCCGGGTAAGGCCCGAGACGGCCTGGCCGCAGCTGGGAGCCCGGAGAGCCGGGCTATCAAGTACCCTGGGCAGCTGAGGGTTGTCGGGCGCTTTGGGGCTGGGGCCACTTCCCGGGGCCGCTCTCACCCTCCTCGGTGCCCTCCTCCAAGCCAGGTGAGGTAGGAACTGACTGCTCACGCCCATTTTACACGTGGGAAAGTTGACATCCAGCGGGATCAGCGCTTGGTCCTGTAGTGACAAAACCCACCGCTGTGAGCAAAGCCATTTGCGCCTTGAGCCCTTCGTCGTCCCTAAACTTACTCTGCACCGTCGGTGTCTTTTCTGGTCTCGATTCTGGTCTCGATTCCCTGTCCTCTACGACGAGAGCTTGGACCAAGGTAGAAGGTCCATATTTGGGGAATCAGACCATGGAGATGTCTTTGAAGCTAGAGGAGGAAGGGAACGTGGGTTGGCGCTTGAAAGATGGGCGGGTCTCCGACCGGTAGTTAAAGACGAACGCGTGGAGCAGAGTTGTGCAACTTCTGTTTGGGAAAACACGCCCCTGAAACGCGAGGTCTTGACCCTAGTCCCAGCTGGACTCCCGCTCCCCTTCCTCCTGGCCCCGTCCCCACGGTCACACAGCACCTCCGAGAGCTGGTCCTCACGCACCCTGCGGGGGGCCGGTCGGTGCGCAAGCATTCGGTGTGGGGCGCCGATGGTGTTCCCACCGATGGAGGAAACCTTTCCCGAGAAGCTGGGCTGGCCCGAGGGCTTGTGACCCCCTCACGGCTTGTGAATAACCTTACGCTGGGTGCCTCCCACGCCGGCTGGACAAATCTGGAGAGAGCGCCTGGGGCCCGGAGTGTGGGAGGCAGCCTGCATTTCAGGTATGGAGGGGGAGAAGCTGGCAGAATGAGGGATAGGGCACAGTACAAGGGCTAGAAGTGGCCCCACTGACTGACAGTGCGGGATGGGGAATGAGGGCGTGGAAAGCCAGGAGTGGGATTTGGCTCGATCCATTGCTAAGACTCGGTGGCTGCCCGCGTGCAGGACTGGATGAAAACTGATGCCTACAGAGTCCCAACCCGCACACCTGCTCAGCCCGCATTCCCACTAGTGCTGCTAATCGACTTGGGGGACAAAGAGGGGTGGGCCTGTCTTAAATCCAGTGTCAGCTAACGCCTCATCCCACGGCTTACCTAGCTCAAACCCGCCCTGGCCAGGTGGTCTCTCCTGGGCCAGACAGCCCAAAAGTTGGGTGTGGGGTGGCGCCTTCAAGCGTATTGTCTTGCTGTTGATCCCCGTGCGGATGAGGCTCTGCAGTTCGCTGGCCGCCAGCCTGCATGTCTGCCTCCAGGGCAGTGCCAGGGCCCAGTCCGCAGACGTTTGTATTTGAGCGGGCTGTGATAAAGCCCACCTCGATGTCACCTCCCTTCCAAGGCCTGATGAAGTGATTAGGCTCCACCCTGGATTCCAGTAGCTTTCTCTGCCTCCCTCCCCAGCAACTGTTCTTCAGGACTTGGGGCTCAGAGCACTTTCTGCAAGCCCTCTCCTGGCACCTTGGGTTTTGCCTTACTTGATCGCACAACTGCTTCAGGAAGTACGGATTGTTTTTATCCCCAGACAATAGAACAATAGGAGTTGTCGGGGCAGCTCCACAGGAACTTGCCCTGTGCATCCTGGCTGCTCCCCAACCCTTTCCCCTCTCTTCTTTCCCCCTCCTTCCCTGGGGAGGTGGTCAGGACCAAGCAGAGACACTGCAGGCCTGAACCCTGTTGGGCCATGCCCAGCTTTCTGGACCTGACCAGGGGGCTAACAAAGTGAGCAGGAGGGTCTACCGCCATCAGACAGCTTAGAGGCAGGACAGTCTCTGGTAAGGACATGGACCCCCCTTTGGACCCCCTTCTGAGCAAACAAACTATAAAACATTTTTTGAGATACGTGTGTCCACTGGAGCATGAGCCAGAGGGACCTGGGGAGACCCGGATCAGTCAGATCCCTCTGATCCCTCAGGGAGGGGAGCCACTTGCGCTGGGTCTTCAGGGGGGGCCGGGAGATAGCTGTGTGGACCCAGGGTTTCTCCCGTCTGGGGGCCTTCTGGAACTGAAGCTCAGGCAGAAGCAGAAACAGTGAGACTAGAAGATGTGTTCAGACCAAAGAAGACATCTGCACCCCTTTTAAAGTGTTCTCTGTGCAGGTCGGACAGACCAGGAGCCAGGCCTTAGAGCATCTCCACTTACAGATGGGGACACCAGGCTCTGAGTGGTGTGAGGAAGTGTGCCCAGGGATCTAGCTCAGGGTAAACCCCTCTGCCCCTCTTAGGGCTCCACATTCTTGACCTTCATCCCAAGGCCGCAGAGTGAACGCCTACCGCGGGAGGGAGCCCAGGAGGTCTCAGGAAGGGGCTTGGGAGCTGGCTGGGGCTCACACCCAAGGACAGGCTCACTGCTGATAGCTGTTATCAGTTTTACCCAGGGGTGGCCTCTGGGGAAGATTCTTTTGGAAAAAAACCGGTTCAAATACAGACTCTGCCCCCTTCTCTTGGGCTACTTGCTTTGTGTGTTTTTTTGTGTAAACCTCCAGCCTGGGTGTGGTAGCAGAAAACTCAGATGACTCCTCAGAGCAGACAAGGGATCCAAACAGGACAGTGGCTGGGTGCCAGATGATGTCTGGCTTGGCTTTATTATAATGAACGTTTTAACTATTACTTTTTAATTTGAAAAAATAATAATTTATAAGTAAATAAAAAACACTGCTGCACCCTCCCAGGCCACAGGAGAGGTGGCACCAGAGGACCAGCCTGGGAGTAGAGGACCAAGCTTAGGGCTGCCTGCAGCACCCTGGCTGGCACGAGGAAATCCAAGCTTTTCATCTTGTCCTTGAGTTCCTATATGGCCTGGGCTTCTTTGGGCCTCAGTTTCCCCAAGTGGTCTGTAAGGTATGGGGACGAGTGTGGAAGTTCCTGAAGGTGTGCACACTCTGACCTGGCAGGAGCCTGTTCTGCAGGTCTCTGGCTGTGTTCCAGGAGGTTTGCACTGTGACAAGAGACCCAGGTCCTGGCATTCAGCTCAGCAGCAGCCTCCCCTCCCCCAGGGCCCTGGGGGAGGGTGGGAGGAGAGTCTGGGAACAGCCCCCATGTACACCTGTTCCTCCCTGAAGCTAAGTCAACTGCAAAGCAACCCCACCCAGACCCTGCAGGCAGCCAGGCTTTGGGGACCCTGCTAGTCATGTAGAGGCTGACCCCTGAGGGTCTGGTCTCCCAATCTGTGACCACCTGCAGCTAAGCCTAGATTCTGTCAGGAACAGGAGCCCAGGCCCAGGCCCCAGCCACCATATGCTTTGCTAACAAGGGTTTTCCGCTGCCCCTACCAGCTTAGGAAGGACCCTGTGGAAAGACCAGCCCCTCCTGAGGGCCCCTTCCTTCCTGTCCCTGGGGAGCAATGGACGGGAGACATACAGCTGGGCAGGGGACAGCGCCTGGAGAACAGCAGGGGATTCTGGCCGAGGGAAGAGGCTGGGCTAGGCCCTGCGTGAGCCAGAGGGCAGGACTGCTCTAGGCTGCATCTCAACAAGGCCAGGATCCTGGGGTCTGCAGCCCCTTGCCCCCAACCTCTTACCCAGCTAGGCGGTTCCTATGGCCCGGAGGGTGTTCCTCCTTCCTCTCCCCCAGGCTGGGGGAGGCCCCTCAGGCCACAGGTAGCATCCTTCCCCTTTCCAGCAGCCCTACCTCTGCCAGCCTGCCATGAAGCCCCCTCAGGCCCCACCCACCATCCAGGGATGTCCCTGCCCCCCTGGGATCCTTTCTACCTAAGCCACCTCTTAGGGTGACAGCAGTGAGTGCCACCTTGGGAGTGGGGTCTCCAGGGGGCTCCCGAGAGCCCAGCGTTGCAGACTGGCGGATCTGGGTCCAGAAGCTGTACCCTGTGACCCCTCTGTGGAACCCTCTTGGTGAACAGCCATCTTCAAGGACCTCACAACATGGTGTGTGTTGCCCTCCCGCCCAGCACCCAGCCAGTTCTGGGTGCCCAGGTCCTGCACGTTTCATCGCCCTATTCCAACTTCTGTTCCGTGGCCCACGGGTTCCAAGCCATCAGCTCTTAGCGACAAACACACCTGCCTTTGGGGCCTGGCTGGGGGCAGGGTGGTCCGGGAACGCTTGTGCTCCCTCTTGGCAGGTTCCTGGTCTTCCTGCGCTACCAGTGTTACTACGGGAACCCGCTGCTCACCTTCCTGGAGTACCCCATTCTCATCGCTCAAGGTAAGGCCCTGGCCCCGCGCCGGCCGCCTCCGAGCCCCTCCCCCCCTCACGCAGAGCCTTTCCTTTCAGATGTCGCTCTCCTGCTCTGTGTCTTTCATTTTAACGGAAACATGAAGCAGGCCGCGCCCTACATGGCTGTGTATCCTTTCAGCATCTGAGTGAGAAGGTTGGAGGGGGTGTGGCTCAGGGATGCAGCTCTTGCCTCGTAGTGTGAGGCCCTGGGGTCTGTCCCCAGCTCCCCATTGGGGAAGAAAGAAAGAAAGAAAGAGAGAGGAGAGAGAGAAAGAAAGAGAGAAAGAAATGGGGTCTGGGGTACTGGCTAACAGCAACGCATTTTGAAGCAGGTCAGGTACCAGCTGTATGGTTTTGGATTAAACTGAAATGTCTGTGTCCTCGGACCCTTGCACAGGCCCTGCCCGTGGCCTCCCCGGGACAGGGCGCCTGGGTGTGCTGTGCATCACCTGGTGGGTAGGCTCAGCGCCTCCCTGCTGACGATAGAGTCAGCCCTGCCAAGAGCAGCATCTCCTATCTTATTTGTTTATCCGGGACTTTTCTTCCTTGCCCGAAACATCCTGCCAGATTATTAAGTAATGGCCATGAGAGCACCTGGCATCCAGCTCCCTGCCCCTGACACACCCCGTTGACCTCCTGGCCTGTGGGCCTGCGATGGCTGACTCACGGTGCCAGTCACTCTGGGTCAAGGCAGGGCATGTCACGGTGGGAGCCTGGCTGCTCTCACCTGAGTGAGGGCGAGGCCTGGGTTCAGCCGTTTGTGAGGACTGGCTGTCACTCTTGTTCAACTCCACACCCCTGGAAGGGCTGGGGGAGCCTTCACTGGAGGGGCCAGCTCACAATCCTCCGCACCCTTTTCCTGCAGGGCTCCACGCCCTTTTCACGGGAGGAAGGTGGTGCTTCAGCGAGTCCCAACCCTCTGCTGTCTCCCCCTGTTCTCTGGCTCTGTTTCCTGCAGCACAGGGCCCCCAGAGCTGTGCCGCTTGTACTCTCAGGTTAGACCAGGTGGGCTGAGGGTTTTGAAAATAGTACTTGGAAGATGAAAAGCATCACGTGATTTGCTTTTTAAACAAAAGAGAGCAGCTTATCGATATGCAAACGCTGAGACCGCAGATGACAACACTTGGATGTTGACAGTAAACTATTCACGTAACTGGGCACTGGAGTCTGGAATATCTGCAGATGTTTTTACCCTTCTGACAGTGGAGACCTACAGAAAGCAAATAAGGAGGTCACCATAGTCATAATAAACATATATATTTAGCACAAGTATATATCCCCAATATGGCATGGGACATACTTTAATCCAAAAAATTTTTGGTTAATCTGAAATTCAGAATTTGACTCGGCATCTTGTATTTCTCTTTTTCTTTTTTTTTTTTTTTTTAGTTATTGATAGAAATTTATTTGTATTTACATGCGGCGCTGAGAATCGAACCCAGTGCCTCACACATGCTAGGCAAGGGCTCTACCACTGAGCTCAACCCCAGCCCCATCCCATGTTTTTCTCCGGGGAATCTGGCAACGCTGCAAATGAGTCATCTGTGGAATTTCAGTGGCTTCTATTACTGGTCAGATTTTATAAAGTGCTGCATGCATATTGAGAATAAATAGAATGAAGTGGGCTGGCACAGAATCGAGGGGAGAAAAAGTAACAAGAAGAAGTCGAAGGAATGAGTTAGCGAGTGCTGTGGAAGTGGGTTGTGTCCAGCTGGATTCCGGCTGCCTCTGGTGTACCTGCAGCACAAGGCACCATGGGATTCAATCCTCGCACTATTAATGTAGTGAGTTCCAATCACAGCCATCCCCTGGGCTGCTCCTGTGCACGGAGGGCTTTTAGGAAGTCGGCAGGGCAGAGAATGGCAAGTCCACTGAGCAGGTGAGCAAACTAAGACATGGAAAGTGAGTTGCCCAGCCCCCAGGGACACCTGGCCACCCCTCCTGGACTTGCTGGTCCTGCAGCGTCATTGAGCTCCTCACACTGGCTAGAATGGAAATCCAGATCCTTCCCCCCCCTCAGCATTGCCCACCCCTGCTGTTTAAATTTTAAAAGAGAGTTGGTGGGAAAGGGGGAAGGAAGTCAGTAAGAAGGTCACTGCACCCGTTCTGCAGAAATTCCTACTTTGTAGGGTTGGACTTCTTTTGTAAGTGCTTAACTTTGGGGCGGTGGGCAGGGGTTGAATCTGGAGGTGCTTAACAACTGAGCCACATCCCCAACCTTTTAAATTATTTATTTATTTTTTAATTATTATGATTTTTATTTGTTCTACTTAGTTGTATGTGACAGCAGAATTTGTTTCAATTCATCATACACAAATGGAGTGCAAATTCTCTGGTTGTACACGGTGTAGAGATACACCATTTGTGCAGTCATACGTGTACCTGGGGTAATGGTGTCCATCTCATTCTGCCGTCTTTCCTACCCCCGTAATCCCTCCCCACCCTCCCTTTTGCCCAGTCCAAAGTTCCTCCATTCTGTTTTGAGACAGGGTCTCACAGAGTTGCTTAGGGACTCGCTAAGTTGCTGAGGCTGGCCTTGAATTGCTGATGCTCCCACCTCAGCCTCCTAGAGACTGGGAATAGAGGCATGCACCACCATGCTCAGCATAAGTGCTTAACTTTAGACAGTAAGTTGGAGATGTCCGCCTCGTGGGGAATAAGGAACACTCCAGCCCCAGGGAATAGTCCCTGAGCACTGGGGTCTTTGTGTTTTTCTTCTGGGATCTGCTTCTGCTCTTTTAACTTCAAGCTCATGTTCACTCGCAGCCCTTTTGGTCTTTTCCAAGTCCAGCAAGTTCTGGCAGAAGAGGCCTCAGTCCCCCCCTCCCCTGTGGCTTATCCTCTTGGTGCATCTAGAGGGGATGGGAGGGGGGTGGAGCTGCCAGCAACCTGCTGCCGTGTCCCTTAGCACGTGGTAAGATTTGTGTCTTCTTGGTTCATCCTCAGCCTACAGAAGTGGATCATTGACCTGGCCATGGTGAGTGTTGCCCTTTTGACGCACCCGAGGCCCATCCCACAGTGTGTAACTGTTGAGCACATGTAATAGTCAGAGGATGAAGGATTTACGGAGTTAGAGAATTCTTTCTGGGTTGATAATTGTGTATTGGCCACATACTCATTCTTTTTCTAGCTTTGCCCCACCCTAAACATTCTTTTTCCTCATTGAAAAAGGTCTGATTTTTTTCCTAACTGAGCTCAGAGCCAAAACTTCCCATGGGATTCTGAGAGTGGGTCAGGATGCCCTTGCCCACAGATCTTTCCAAGATGACAGAAGCGAATGTCGCTCCTCGATGCGAGAAGGGGAGCTCACTGGTGGTCACAGGCCACTGTCTGCCACGTGCAAACTCATGGATTTCACCCCCACCCCCCAACCTGTCCTTGACTTGGTGGCTGGGTGCAGCAGTGCTGCCTGGAGCCTGGCCACCCTGTGGTCCAGGGTGGTATTCTCTTGCCTGCCGACCTGGGAGTCTTCGCTGGGAACTCGGGTGCCTCCTGCAGCAGGTCCTCCTGCAGCAGGCCGCCGTGTTCTGGTCTCTGGGGCTGAGGAGGCTGCAGCAGCTGTGAGCCTTCACCCTGCGGAAGGTGGGAAGCTGGGGGTGCAGGCTCCGGAGAGTCAGGCCCGAAGGTCAAGGCCGCGGTCCTGGGTGCTCTTCTGTGCTCTCACCAGCCCTCGGTGAGATGACACTTCATGACCTCCATTTGCCCTTCCCCTCTGTGGTCCGTCCTTCAGGCCCGAGTACCTGCTCCATGGCAGCCCGAGGGCCTGGGGGCAGGGTAGTGGGTGTCCACATGTCATGGAGCTGCAGAGCAGCGGACGGCTTCCCTGGGAGACCTGAACCCCACTCTCACCCCCCGTTTATTCACAGAGGAGGGCGAGGCTCTTCAGAGTGTCCCGCAGCAGCTGGAGCTGCCCTGCTCCTCTCTATTCTGGTCCTAGTTTGGAGGGTCTTAGGGGCACCGTGCTGTCCTGGTAATATGTGTATTAAATTGGGACACTTCTCAGTTATGGTCCCCCCCCCACCAAAAAAGACCACTTCAAGATTCACAGATGCTTTTCTCCTGGAAAGATGAGCCCTGAAGAATCCGGAGGGCAGCAGGTCGGTCTCCTGGCTCCTCCCCAGGCTCCGTGTGGCCTCGGGCCCTGGGGCTGGCCTCAGATGCCAGTGTCCCTCTGCAGTCCTCCCTCCTCTGTCTGCCCAGCTCTCCAGATTGTCCGCCAGCCTCTTTCCTCACAGGTCCACTTGCTTGGGGCTAGTCTGGCCACCGTCTGCACCTGGCACCACCTGGGTGACCTCAGTGGCCTCCCTGCAGTGGACCCAGTGGCTGGACTTGCAGGTGCTGTAGACCTGGCCCTGGTGGGCCACAGGCTAATTTTTGAGGCTTTCTGACTTCACAGGTTGCAGAGGACCCAAGTACATCTCCATGTGGATTAGAGCAGCCAGGACTTCAGGGGGATGGGCTGCCACTGGCTGCTTGGAGTTTAGGCGTGATTTTTCTTTAAAAGCTCTGTATCTGGTGCTCCGATGGGTCTGACTTTCTTATGTTTCATCTGCAAACAGAACTTATGTACGTTCATCAGCGCGGCCAGTAAGTTCGCCCAGCTCCAGTATCTGTGGAAAGTGCAAGACTCGGGGGCTGTGAGCGCGCTGACCTGGGGCCTCGCTGCGTACACCTGTGCAAGTAAGGACGTGGGGTGGCCCCTGCCAGCATCCTGACTCTCCAGAAGTGGTGAACTTGGTTTCCAAACATCGTGGTCTCTTAGCCTTGATACTTTGCAAACAGCTATTCAGATAGAGCCTGCTAACTAAGAGTCCCCACATTTACAAGTGGATTCAATGTCCTCTGCTCACCATTTTCTGCATGATCCGTATTTTGTATTCTAGTGGCCAAAAAATAAATGGAGGTGAAAGTACACTTTCCTCCAAATATCTGGCCTCATGTTAATAGTCCTCTGAAAAGCACGGAGACTGATTATATTGAGACCACTGATATATTTTTAAACTTTGAATCTTAAACAATTTAATGAATTAAACAGATGAAAACCATGTTATCAGCTGGCAGTGGTGGTGCACACCCGTGGTCTCAGCAACTTGGGAGGCCAAGGCAGGAGGATCAGAGAAGGGCTGGGCGTGTGGCTCTGTGGTAGAGGGCTGCTGGGTTCAACTCCCAGTACCATAAAGGAAGGAAGGAAAGGGGGGGGGGAGAAAATCACACATTGTTTTTTGAGAATGAATATCACCAATTTGTACCAATGGAGATTTTCTGCCGTCATATCATTTGGTCTTCATTTTAGATTTTCCACTGTTCATTTGGACTCTTACAAGAACCACCCAGAGGGGCTGGGCCTGGGGCTCAGTGGTAGAGCACTTGCCTGGCATGTGTGAGGTCCTGGGTTCAATTCTCAGCACCACATATAAATAAATGAATAAAATAAAGGTCCATCAAGGACTAAATAAAAATTAAAAAAGAACTACTTAGAATACATAAACATATATGCTACGTGTAAATAGATATATTTTTATAATTCAGAGATACCACAGTGACTTTATAGGACTTTAGTTTTACTATTTTAAATATTTTAATTATAATTCATGGTTCATCTACAACTTATAGGACCAACTTCTCCATAGAAATTGCTGGTTTGAGGTTTTCAATGTCTAAAGTTACTTAAAATGACTTCTTAAGTTTTATTTTTAGCTTTCAAATGTTTAAGGGTTAATGTGTTTTACAGCTAAGATTTCTTCTGGAATTGCTAATTAGCTATATTACTTATTAGCTCCCAAATTTATCTTCAGACCTGTTGCTTATTAAATTTTTCTTTTAGAAAGTCCTGTAACTGCAGAGATGAGTCTATTATCGCAACCTCTCTCCCATGGCACTTTGTGCTTAATGAGGACTTAGGTGTTTGTTGAATAGGTGAAAAATGCACAGAGGACTATACATTTCTTTTCTTTGCAGTGCTGAGGATCAAACCCAGGGCCTCACTCAGCTAGGCAAGTGCTCTACCACTGAGCTACATCCCTAGGCCCTTAGGATTTCATGGGAAAAAGTAAACTGCTTTAAACCCAGTGTTCTTTTTGAGAGATGAGGCTAAGGACTTCCACACCGCTGTGGAAAGCATGGAGTCTGCATCTTTAGCATCCCTCCTGGTTCCTTCCCCCGGCTACTGTTTTTAGCCCTTGGAGCCAGTCACTGCCACATAGCACATCTTCTCTAGTCACCGTGCTGCCCAAGAGGTCTCTTGAACTTGTCACACTGAAATTTGGCCATCCATCTCTCCAGCTGCCCTCCTCCACCCCAGGTGCCTGGTCTCTGCCCTTCAGGCTTGTGGTTTAGCCGGAAGATGAGATCAAAAAGCTACATGTCAATATGCACTAAATGCAGAGCATGGTAGCAGAGGGCACGCGCCTCTGGAGGGTTGGTTTGGTGAGAATGTGTGCTTTGTGCTGCAGGAGGTGGGGTTCTTGATCCCATTTCACCCTGAGGTGCGATGGTTTAAATTGCTACCCCAGAATCCTGTTTATTATGTGAAAGCTTCTTCCAGAAAAATGAGCTAGAACTGAACAGTTCTGGTTAGACTCAGGCACCCTTACCCATTTCTGGCCCTCAGTTTCCTTACCTGTGAAATCCAAGGTAGATCTCAGTGATTTCAATGCACTGTTTTAAGTTGGTAGGAGCCTTTCTTTAATGAAACTACCAGGAAGCTCAATATGCAAATGAGACTTTTAAAGTTGCTTTTGAGGGTGGGGGTTGTAGGTTGGCACATAAACAGTGGAAGGAGAGCTCAGCCTCTTCCTCTTCCTCTTCTGTAGTTGGCTGAACTCAGCTACTTCCTAGAAACTGTCTGTGCTCTTAGGAGCAGTTTGTAAACCACTGTGCCAGGAAGCATGGCTGGTGTTTGGATGGTTCTGGAATGTAGTGCTAGTTAGTGATCTGACCTAACAAAACCTTCCAAGACTGGTTAGTATAAATTGGCATGTTAAAAGGGAACGACATTAGCTCAACACCCAAATGCCTGACAAGCAAGTTATTCATTGCTGCCAATTTTCTTTTACAGCAAGAATAATAACAACTTTAATGACCACCAATGATTTTACAAGTAAGCAAAAGTACTTTTCTTCCTGTTTGTGTTCTATTTGTGCCTCTTTGGAAACTGCCTTTCATAGATCTGCTTGGCTCTCGGGATATAGAGTCAGGATGGCAACAGCGTGTTCCTCATTGGTCACCATTTTTATTGCTAAGCGACTACTTGGAGTACCTGGGATAGACTAGGCACGAGGGTCGACTACTGCAGAATGAAAATGGGCAGTGCAGGAACCACACGCTTAGCTACTGGAATCTGTCGTCCCAGCTGCTTGGGAGGCTGAGGCAGGGGGATGGCTGGAGCCAGGCAGGTCTGGACAATATGAAACCAGGTCTTTTTTTAAGAGTAGGAGTAGGGCAGGATGCGCACCTGATGGGAACCCGACCTCTGCGGGAGCTGAGGGGATTGAAGAAGATAGAGATCTTAACAGCAGAAGAGAGACTTGGTCAGAGAGGTAGAGAGACCCTTACAAGGCACAGCCCAGGTGAAGGCTGGGAGCAAAGAGGACTCAGGCCTAGAGAGGCCCCTGAGTCTGGCAGCACTGAGCAGGAGAGCGGGAGAAAATCGGAGGAGGAGGAGAGTGCGGGGCTGGGGCCAGGCCTTCCCAGCTGAAGAAGGGCCAAGGGAGAAGCCTCTGAAGCTCTGTAGAGCGCAGAGTGGCCTCCTCACCGGATGAGGAGAAAGCGGTGGAGGAGAAAGTGTTCTGGTTAGAGTTTAGTAGTTCCTCAGGCTAATGTTCAACTCCCAAGTCGAGCCTGGTATATATTATAAATCTTTGGAAAAAAATTAGAACACATGGTTGTATCTGTTCACCTATCCAATGAAAATTAGAAAACGTCCCCAGCACACAGACCCTTAAATAAGCTAACTATTTGAGACTTATTGCTTCAGAAAAGGGAAATGCATTTGATTGTCCTTTCCCAGAAGCTGTACCTTTGGCCCAGACTTTTTTTTTATCAGCTCTGGTTGTAGGATTAAAATTATTCTAATTAAGCCAGGCATGGTGGCATATGCCTGTAATCCCGGCCACTAGGGAGGCTGAGGCAGGAGGATTGTGAGTTTGAGGCCAGCCTTGGCAATTTAGCAAGATGGTGTCTCAAAATAAAAGAGCTGGGGATGTGACTTAGTGGTAAAGTGCCCCTGGGTTCAATTTAGTACTATTTAAAAAAAACAAAAACACTATTCTGATGAAAGGATCCAGTTAGATCAGGTGGGAGAGTGAGGATGGAGACAGGCCTGGGTCTCCCTCAGGACTTGAAGACTTCTTAGCAGGTCTGTTTTGGTTAGTTACCCTTTGACTCTCCCTGCTAAGAAGTCTTCTCATCTGAAACCAAGTCTCAAAGACCAAGAATAACGCTTCTTGCTTGTGGTTGCTGTTCCTGAAAATGACCAGAGTGTTTGGTGGCTGTTTTAAATAGTGTGGCTTACCTGTTTTACCATCACAAAGGTATTTTACACCCCATCAACCGTATTTATCAGGAGTGGCATTGCCTTAAAGGCACTGTAACAGCGACCTATTTATGTCACAGAATCATGGTTTTATGGTGACTTCATTATAAAATATGCTTCGATATCTGGCCCGTCTTCAGAATTAACCTTAATGGAATGCATTAGGCTACAGAGAACTCAGAACCATCTGAGACAGCAGCGCTATGTGAAATGAGGAAAGGGATTTAAAAAGTTGTACTTCTCAGCCAGAGCCAGACCTCGCTCAAGCATGAAAGGTGATTAGGGGTTGGCGTGAGGTCAGATGGGTGGCTGCAGGCAGACATCATGACAGGAAGCTCATTTCCAGGCGAGTCTGATCCACAGTTGGATTTCATTCTGGGTTGGGGGTGAAACTTGATGTGGCTGCTGCTAGAGCAGGAAGTGGTTTTCCTCCCTGATGTGACAAGCTCTTAATACCCACACTCTCCTTCTTTCTGTTTTTTTAGTTCTTATTCGTTTTGTGATCATGCTGGCTTTAAACATATGGGTAACAGCTACAGTACTTCGCTACCGGAAGCCTGTCATAAAGGCTGAATGACGGACCTTACTGCTACACAAAAAGTGGGTTTTGAGTAACTGAAGCAAAGGAAAAAACAGCTCATTGCTACGTGAAGCAATCATTTCAGGAAACTTGAAGTCAGAGGTATTTAGGACTTCAAAGAGTACTTAGTTTATTTTAAAAAATGCCAATTTTGCTGGGTATGGTGGCATATGCCTGTAATTGCAGATACTCAGAAGGCTGAGGTAGGAGGGTGACAGGTTTCAGGTCAGCCTGGGTAACTTGGGGAGACCGTGTTTCACAATAAAATAAGGGCTGGTGTGTTTCTGTAGTAGAGCGCTTGCTTTGCATATGTGAGGCCCAGGGATCAATATCCAGGACCAGGGAGAAACGTCTTAGAAGGCAGGTTTCCCTCGTCTCCCCACTCCTGAGGCCACAGCCAGCTGACAGCTCATCTTTGATATCTGCAGTGACCCACAGAAGATGCTCAAGCAGCCTACGAGCCCTCGTTCTTCAAGTCATGATTAAGTACTTTCTGAAAAGCCAACTACATCTATCTTTCAGGTTTCAAAATCTTTTAAGTAATAACTTCTTTCCACAACTAAAATGAACACGGAATGAGATTCTGCTCAGTTGGGAAGTGAAACTGCAATATATCAGCAGGGCTCGCTCTGGGCCTGCTTGATTGTAACACAAATAAAACACCGCGGCCTGGCTTGATGCCACACACCTGCCCGGCTAAGCACCTCCTGGAAAGGCTGGTGTTCTGTGCTCAGTGTCCTTGGCTTCACCCTGTGCCTGCCTTTGAATATTTCTATAAAAAGGTACTAATAGTTGTAATCTCCACTGAGGATGAGGAAGTGTATCCCAGGGAATTCCCAGTTTAAGCATAGTGCTACCATTTAAAAAGGGCTACACCTGTATCATTACTGGGTTTCGGTATAAGACACCACTTTTTAGCTATTGAAAATACAGTAGTAAAGAGCAGTGCTAGGTTCTGTCTAAAGCTTATGGATTTTATTCTTATAGTATCTTGTCCTAAACATGTTAACAGTATTCCCTAACATTTCAAAACTCAAATCCCCCTTCTACGTGAATGGTATTATTCTGTTATATGCAGTAAGTAAGCAATGTTTACTAGTATACGTTTACTTTCCTGTGAACCTGTGTATAATAAATTTTCATATTTTGGACTCTGATTGGTTGATGCTGGGGACTGAAAGTAGGGTCACATACATGCTAGGCAAGCACTCTACCACTGAGCTTTAATGTATTTTTTGAAATTATTTAATTTTTCAATAAACTGATTACTTATTTCAGAACTACCGCTTGGGACCATGAGGAAGAAAAGTATCGTATTGAAAACCCCAAAGACTCAAAAGGCAGAGACAGGAGGGTCCAAGCTGGAGACCTGTCTGGGAAAGATAGTGGGACTGTGACTCAAAAGAAAAAACTGCTGGGGGTAGCTCAATGGTAGTGTCCCTAGGTTCAATCCCAGTAGCAGAAACTAAAATTAAAAAAATCATTCAGAAACTAAAATTTAAAAAAAAAATCATTCTCATGTAGCTGTTTTGATCATAGATGGCCTTTAAAAAAATCCAAGTTGATATTTCCTCATATACACTTATAACCTACTAGTGCAAATGTGATTTTTTTTTTATTCCAATGAAGATTTTGATATACTTTATCACTGCTTAAAATAACTCCCTTAAGAACATATCTAAGAAGAGTTCTCCGATTTTTCCTCTTTGGGAAGGAACATTTTAATTAATCCAGACACATATTTAATCCTTCATTTAACAGATAAAAACATTGAGGTGAGTGCAGCTGTGGTCTAGACCACGCCCAGCCCATGCTTTATACCCAGGGTTTTAGGGAAGACTAATTTTTAGGTAAGCTTTAGAAAGCTGTAGCATTCCAGGACTATTTCACAGGCAAAGTATGAAAATGCTTACATCTTCATTTCTTTTATTTATTTTTTTTATAAAAAGCAGGCATAAAATACAATTACATTTCTACAAAGATGCAATAAAATTAAAAAAAAAATCAAGGGGGCACGATTTTTGTTCATGGGGACAGTTGATCAGCTATTTATGATTATCTAAACCATGCAGTTCATAACTTATTACAATCCCAAACATAAGTCATCACGGGGAAGAGAATCAGGCGAGGCCCCAGCCGTGACACCCGCACTGTCACACAGTGCTCTTCAAAGTGCTTTAGGGCCCAGGCACCTTCACAAGCTAGGGGGGCTGAAGCCTCCGCCAGGCGAGGGAGCGAGTCAGTAGCAGTGTCACCGTGGACTGAGAGGCTCAGTGGTGTGCTGAGGGGTTTTAGACACCTACTCAGAGCCTTCTCAGTAAGGTGAGTGTAGTGTCTGAGTGTCTGCTCTACCCTCAGAACCCTATGAGAAGGACGAGCAGCAGCAGCAGGACTTGTGAAACGGCACATGGTGGCCTAGGGCTTCCAGGGAAGGATCCATGTATTGACTGAGGCCCAGCAGCCCCGCAGAGGCGCGTCCTGGACCCCAGCACTGCTGCAGTTCCAAAAGCGCTCACTGGTTACACATGCCCATCAGGTGCTACCCATTAGTCAGCTACAGCATTTTAAACTTTCAGATTTTTTAAAAAAAATCTTGCTTCTAGATAGGTCTTAAAAAATTAATACTTAAAAAAATTCATTATAGATTAATCTTCAACAGTAATACCGGCACTAGTTTTACTTCTGTCTCGCTATCCCCACAAAAGTAAAAAAAATTAAACTAAGAAAATCCCAGTATTCACTCTTTCTTAGTTCCCATAGGAGGTATTCGTGGCTCTAGGAGAAATCAGGTGTGAAGAAATAAACAGAATTTGGTCTTATAAATATCTTAGAAATTCTGGAACCTCAAGAAAAAGAAACTGGCACAAAATCAGGTTGTTTCATATTTACCAAGTGTTGGGAAGAAAATGTGGACAGATGTGTACATGAAGGTGGCAACTGGGGAAAAAGCAAATTCTCACCCAAGGTCAGAATTTTTTATTAAGCACATTTCCATTAGTTGGACAAACAACCTTATAAATCTTTTTATCAAACCATATAATGTGAAGAATCTCCATGGGAGAGATTTTTTTCTCACCCCTCAGAAAATCTTTTCCCCTAAATACTTCACATTAATTTTTCTTGTACAGTTGTATCACACCATGATTCTCCCTGTTCATATATATATACATATGCATATATGTATATACATATACACGTACAGCATTCAAAATTCAAACTTTTGCTTTTTACTCAGATACTTCAATTACTCGTGTAAACTTGAAATTATTTCACCTTAATAAAGTTTATTAAAAATATATATATATACTCTCCAATTCAGAATAATAGGATAGAACCTCCCATAGTGTAACAAAATCTTTATATAAAATATTAATTCAGTCTCCTTTTAACAACTCTAATGAATGGAAATATTTCTTCTATATAAATTTTATATATTTTTCATTTTAATCTTTAAAAAAAAAAAAAAAGCAAGCTGTGTCCCAGCCAGCACTGCAGGATGCACCTGCGAGGGAAGTGGCAGCACGTCGAGTGTTAGCACAGAAGCAGGGAAGAGCGCAGAGCCAACAGCGTGAGAAGAGCAGAATTCAGCTCAGAATATCAGTAGGCCAAAGTGCACTCTGTAACTCCCACAAAAGTATCTATAATGGGGACTCAACTCTTCAAACATCTCTGCATTAACCCCAGAGGGAAGCAATGAGAAATGTCTACTTCCTTCATTGAAATACTGGGTGATACATTTCGATCATACCAAACTGTGTGTGTGTACACAGGAGAGCCTGATAAAAGACTGATTTTTAAAAAAACTTGATGCCTACCATTGCTGCATACTGTTGCAGTACAAAACATACTTATCTGGGATAATGAGAAACACAGCAGGAATGGTCCTGCATAAATTTTAGTCTTGAGAACATTTTAAAAATAAAAATTTAATCGGGTGCCTTTGAGGCTGCTTCCCCCCAGTCAGTGATTTTCTTAACCCAATACTGAGATACCACCGGACCCAGTTGTGTGTTTGAGGATCACATTTAAATATTTAAAATATATCTACAGTATATCCTAGTTTTCTTTATATTTGAGACAATTTTTAAATCTTGAGTGTGAAAATGTAAAAATAGTCACAAATGTCTTTACCAGAAATAAAAACACATCTAAGGTGGCCAGTAAGTTCAAAGCAAAGAGAACATTCTGTAGTCACAAACTAATACTGAGGTCTGTAGAAAGGGATAGATGAATAAAGATATACAACAAAGATATATTAGTTCCAATACTAGCCATTATTGTTTCTAAGACCAATACATTAAAAAATTGTTATACAATCAAAATAGGCTGACATTGATAGAACTATTATGTGTAAAAATAGTGCACTTTTTTTTTTTTTTACCCTAAGCAACTTTGCATCCTAAGAGCTGGTAAACACTTGTTCTTTTTTTCTTAAATACAGAAGGGATGAGACTTTGAAAAAAAATTAAATTAAGGCATTCAAAATGGGTAAGGTTGTCTATCATGAAGCATTAGGAAACTGATATAATTAACTTCAAACTTCTTATTACAGCAACTGTTTAAACATGAACATGCAGCTTCCATTAGGTGCAGGGGAAAGTGAATCAACTCCACATTATGGCTTTATACAAGTGCATAGTTGCAACTGAAATAATGATATCTGATTAATGTGTATAAAAAAATAAAATGGGGAGTTAAAAAAACCCTCTTGCAGTATTACAGTACTATATGTGTGTGTGCACATACATACACACACAGTATCATGGTCACATCTTAAAGATGCAGTCAATATCACTGTAGTGGAATCCATTCCCAGGTTCTTCTGGCAAATGTGCTGGTGAAATCTCTCTATCAAAGCTGAAAAGATGATTTCTTCAATGTTTAACTCTTCTCAATTCTTCTGTGCAATGTAGTGTGAGTGACTGCCAAGAGAGCTTTATGAAACAAGTTTGGGAGAGTTGCAGATGATATCCTTATTCTATTAACCAACTGCTGTTGGTTCAACTTGTTTGAAAGAAGCTCGGAAAACCTCTCCAAGACTTGTCATTGATATTACAGGAAAAAGGAAACACATATATGTATGTGTATACATCAGTCTCTCTGGAAAATATAGGTTTTTAATAAATTTTAGGTCATCATATTTCAGTCTTATTTTAACTGGAAGAATATGATCACCTTGAATGACTGCTTTCATAGAAGGCAGTTAGCTGGAAAGAAAGGAAAGATAAAAGTTAGTTGATAGTAAAATAATTTAAGAGACTGTTAAGTTCCTTGAAAAGGCATTTCAATTCATACTTTTAAATTATACTGTCTTCCAAGTGCTATATTTTTAACACCTAAAATCATGCATAAGCATAGTAACTGTATTACTTTTCTTATTTTTTTAGGTACATGCAATTATATTGCTTTTCAATACAACAATGGACTTTGGAAGTCCCATAGTGGTTACAAACATTACACACAGTTTTAATGCAGTTAACAAGATATTAGGGTTAAACAATATGCCACTAATAACACATCTGAATTGAAGTCTGATGTGAGGTTTAACTGCTAGCTGCCTCATGTATTTGAAAGAGCAGTGGTCTTAAGGGCCAAGTTCTACTTGGCTGTTTGGCCCTAAGCCACATTTTTCTTATTTATGAAACAGGAACAAACACAATGTTGTAGTAAAGATGCTCCATAAAACCTGCATATAAACATCCCAATATCACATTTTGCAACATGCTGACTTAGTGTAAGACAGGTATTCTTCCTCTAAACGCGGTCTACGTAAAAGATCGAGGTCATGAGGCTCAGCTTTCATTCCATTTTTTTTTAATCACTATTAACCACACTATTTGATGTGTTCTAAAAGCACAGGAATTTTCACAGCATATCATTAGCATTCTTCAGCAAGAGTAACACTGAGTTCTTGCAACATCTCATCACATCACAAAGAAAGCCAAATCAGAAATAGCAATTTCACAGCACTTAGCAAACTTAGAAAGTTTTTATGGTTTGAATTCTTGCAAACTAGAGAAGGAAAGATGGAGGAGAAAGGGATGGAGGAGGAAAGTAATCCCATGCTATGTTCACAAACTAGTGCAGCTGTAGGAGCTTCAGAACACTGTAATTTTACTTCTCTGAACACGGCTTCTTTGGAATGAATAGAAAGTACCAGAATTAGCTCCTTTTGTTATTTCTACATGTTTCATTCCCAAGATGAAAATTTTTAATTTTGACAATACTGAGAATTTATAGACAATAGAGAATCTGAACATAGCATTTTACTTTTATACTTCACATGGAAATTTCAGTTAGAAACTTTTCTGTAAACTCTTTTTTAACATAGACTATTAAAAGCAACTTTACAAAATTTCAAAACTAGCGGAAAAATAACGAAAGCCCAACTGCAAACCACATGCTCTACACGGAATTGCTAAAATAACTTTTTTTTCCATTTTTTTTTGATTTACCCCATTTATTTCTTCAGAAATCAAAAACATCGTCATCATCATCACCATCATCAACATCATCAAATGACCAATCCCAGTCTTTAAATGCCAAATCAAGCAATCTGCAATAGGAGGTTTGCAAATTTATACTCTTAACATTCTCTATAAACTACAGCTTAATGCTATGACTGAGAAATCGTATTTCAAATGTGCTGTAAGCATTTTCACTTTCCCTTCACAAACAACATAATTAAAATTAAGATGGATGCATAAAAGAAAACTTTCCCTTTGTATGTAAATGTACACAATTATGTTGGCCAGGTATGCTTTCTAGAATACTAGTTAACTGAAGACAGAGATAATATTTGGGAAAATATCATACAATCTGCTTCCTCCTCCTCATCCCCACTGCCCAGATAAAGATGTAACTGTCCTGCTACTCAGTCTGAGAAACATGAAGGCTCAACAGCTGCCAATATTCCCTTCATAGCAGTGCCTAGATTATCCGCTCACTTTTCTCCACAATAGCACCACAAAGCCTAGAAGAATAGGGGAGTGATACCCTAGGAACACAGTCTTTCCAATACCAATAGTGCCCTACCTAGCTCAGGGGGTCATCAACACCTATGCTCTACATGTGAAAAGGTAGACACAAAGGAAAGGCTACAGGTATATAAGCGACATGGACAACTTATCTTGGCTAAATAAATTTTACTTAGTGCTGGGGTTTTGTCTTCTCTCCAATCCAATAATCAGTAACACTGAAATCATTGTATTAAAAAAAATAGGAGTTATCGTTCATTATTTATAACTGTGACATTCATCAATTTGTGCCAAGGAACTCATCTGGTCCCCAAAATCTCACCTGGGATCACTATGTCAGTGGTTCTCAACTTTAGAGAATATGATCTTCTGAATGCTCTTTGAAATTTTGACAAAACACGTTTATGGATGTTATCTTAAAACTAAACAAACCAACTAAAATTCTTATCTTCTAAAGTGGCAGAACAAGGAAAATCTGAGAAAACAAACTTTGTGGGGCACGGTGGTGCAAACCTGTAATCTCAGTGGTACAGGAGGCTTAAGCAGGAGGCTCCTGAGTTCAAAGCCAGCTTCAACAACTTAGCAAGGACCTAAGCAGTAAGAGCCTGTCTCTAAAGAAAATATAAAAAAGGGATGGGATGGGGGGCTCAGTGGTTAAGGCCCCAAGGTTCAATCCCCAGTACCAATAAATAAACAAACAAACACAAACTTTGATATAATTTTACTTATCTATTTGCAGATCACAGCTTTGTACACACTAATTTTATGAGGCTAAAGTAACTTTTACCTTTTGTTTCAACTTGGAAGATTACTATAGGTAGAGCTTCCTAGATTCCTGGAAGATTACTATAGGTAAGCCTCAGTTTCAGCACATTTTATGAAAGATCAGCATTTCATACCCTTCCAGAAGCTCTGAAGTATGTGTCAGTGCCACAATCTTGAGTTTTACAGTCCAGTCACACAGTTGCTGTGTTCAATACATGATAGGACTTCCCTAAGACCTCTCTTTCATCCCTTCTATTCAGTCATTGAACTTTGGTTTTTTCAACTTTAAAAAATCTTTTTGAATTTATGTTTCTTTCCTCCATTTTCACTGTCAGTTCTCAGGTCAGGGTCTCATCAAGTTTGAACAGACCAATCCCTCATTGAAATACCTCTATTTGAAGAACAAAATCAAAGTTGCTCAGCAACGTGTAGCTGGTTCTTAAGTTAGGTTCAAAACTTCCTTGTCAGCATCATGTCATCTTCTACCACTTCCTACCGTCACTTGCTCCTGACCCCACTGTGGCTCGTTTCACACATGAGTAATTCGAACAGCTTCATTCTTCTGCATGTGATATTTTGCCTGGAATTGTTTTTGCCCTTATTTGTTTGCCTGGAAAATTAACGATTCTCTATTTTTGTAAATCTTTCACGCCACTCCCACCCCAATTTTGGGTATTAAACCCAGAGGCACTCTACCCACTGAGCCACATTTATTGAGACAGAGTCTCCCTAGGTTGCTGAAGCTGGCCTTGAACTTGCAGTCCTCCTACCTCAGCCTTCCAAGCTGCTAGGATCACATGTGTGCACCACTGTGCTGGGCTCGAGACCTCCTTCATACCTCCAGCAGAATTCACCATGCTTTCCTTTGGTGTTCCATGTCTCTATTGCAGGCAACATTTTATAGGGCAGTTTCCTCCATTAACTGGTAAGTTACACCTCAGGACTTCGAGACTAACTATCTAAGAATGCTTCAGAGGGGGCACTGAATTTTGAGTTCTACCAGCAATACACAAGAACATTCACTTCTATCTTACAATACTGAGTTTCTTAATCCTTGCCAGTTTGGCAGGTGAGAAATGGTTTTATGTTATAGCTGTAATTCTTTGCTTAATAATTATTTTGATCACATTTTTACTTTTAAAAGCTACTTCTAGAGTAGTGCCTCAATGGTTTTCACTACTTTTATATTAAGATAAGGTAGTTAATGATTTAAAAGTCATCCTGTTTGTTTTGCAATGCTAGGGACTGAAACCAGGGCCTCTTGCATGCAAATACTCTGCAACTGAGCTATACCCAACAGCATCTAAAATATTTTTATATACAAAAATATCAACCCAGACTTTTCATATATATGTTGAAAATATTTGGTATTTTAACTTATTGTAAAATGGTGTTTCAAACTTTTACAAGGGTTTAATTTCAGAATAGTAGTCTCTATATAGTCACTTAATTTATTCCATTTATTTAGTGGGCTTATTTCAACACTTTTAAGTTATATACAACTTTATCATTTTTCCCAAATAATTAGTCTGCTAGCTTTCTAGCACTTAGAAGTAGAAAAGAATGAATATAAGATCACCATGACACAAAAGCTCTCTCCACCCTGAAGTTTTAATTATGCTGGCATTTTCCCCCTTAAAACCAGATAGCACCACAATGAGCACTAGTTGAATTTCTGCTTTATACTTTCCAGAATGGTTTAAATATTGTATTTTTTAAAAAAGACCCCAGGGGGAAAGGAGCAAGAAATGCACCCCAGCCAGGCCAGTACTTTTGTGTCTTGTATTGAAACAAATTATTATCTCCCTGTCTTCATCAAGTTAGCATTTTATTTTAAAAAATCTACTTTCCAGCACAGTATCTTAATTTTAATGGAAAATCATCAAGGTAGCACTCATTTAGAATACTGTTTCTATACATTATTCTTCTTAAATGGTCAATTAACTTCTATTTATACCACAGAGAGGCCAATAGTGGAGTGCTGTAGTTCATAGTGCAGGCTCTGAAACCAAATTGTTTGGACCTAAATTCATAACCCTACAGCTTTCTGCTGTGTGATCTAGGGCAAAACCGTGCCTCAGTTTCCTTATCTATTAAGTGGAGGTACGAATAGCTACCTCACGGTGGTTTTGAGGGTAAGTAAGTACAGCAAAAGCTCTCAGAAGAGGACCTGGCATATAATGAGCATTCAAAACAGTTCTTTTATGTAACAATAATAGCTACCACTCATCTATTACTTTAATCACTTCACTAGAGAAAAGGGGAAGTGATGTAGTAAGAGCTGATTGGAATCTAGAATGTCACAGATGCTAAAGGAAAACAGATAACAGAGCAACTGTTAACAAAGAAAGATACCATCAAAAGATTAGGCAAATATTTATGGACATGCTTTATTTAGTATGTATACAAATATATGCATAGGATGTACCTAACAAAGCCAAAGAGCTGTTTTAAGAAGAAAACCAAGTATATTAATTCAACTAAAGCCAGACTGGCTAGTACTAAGACTAATATTAAGTATACATAAACTTAAGAGCTAGAGGGGCTGGGTTGTGGCTCAGCAGTAGAGCGCTCTCTTAGCACGTGCAAGGCCCTGGGTTTGATCCTCAGCACCACATAAATAAAAGATATTGTGTCCAACAGCCACTAAAAAATAAATATTAAAAAACAACAACAACAACAACAAAAAACCCTTAAGAGCTAGATATTAAACCACTGCTGTTAAAACACCAGAAATTCTATCCCTATGTTTTCTTGGATGATTCTTTACCATCTCTACCCATCTGTATAGTATGCTATGAATGGGCAGAATGTTAAAGGTCATCTCATCTGAAACTAGACCACCTAGAGAACATTCCATCTAATGTCTTCAAACCTGATATCTGCACAGAAAATACAGAGGTAAGCAGCTCCAGCAAAGTCTTACTTAGGGCCCACTGAGAGGGCATGAAGGTCATGCAAATATCTGGTGATAGGGAACTCACTGTTCCAGAATAAGCCAATTCTTCCAATTTTAGAAACCCCTGAATGCCTGATAGGTTTCCCTTACTGAACTGAAAATGTACCTCTCTAACTGGGTTTGTTCCAATACATTTTCCAAGGAAATTCTTCTTTCTTTTCAAATAATAAAATATCTTTGCTTCTTTCATGTGCTACGTGTACAATACTTTCATATGACCTACTAATAACCTCATTTATTCTCTTCTATATGCCTTCCAATTTGTGTACATGGCTCTTAAAATGAAAACATAAACACCCAAATTAAAATACCAATTGTTGGGCTGGGGATGTGGGCTCAAGCGGTAACGTGCTCGCCTGGCATGCGCGGGGGCGCTGGGTTTGATCCTCAGCACCACATAAAAGTAAAAATAAAGATGTTGTGTCCATTGAAAACTGAAAAATAAATATTAAAAAAATTATCTCTCTCTTAAAAAAAAAATACCAATTGTAGGTGACTCCTGGCAGACAGACATGTAAAACTCACAATTTGTGAGTTATTGGAACAATAGAGACACTGATGTCAAAAACAGTGGAAGAGATGTTTCAGAGGCATAACAAAACCTGATTATATATATTTTTAAATTGTCAATGGAGCTTTATTTTATTTATTGATACATGGTGCTGAAAATTGAAACCATGACTCACACACACTAGTCAAGTGCTCTGCCACTGAGCCACAATCCTAGCCCAAAATCTGATTATACTTTAAATGTGCCCATCTTTTATGTTTAGAATTTTAGAGTACATGAAATTTAAGATTTTTCAAAGCATACTCCATACATTGTTTAGTTTTAATATTAGTTTTACCTATATGCATGATTATGAGAGAAAGAAATCCCTATTACTTACTGTTGGTACAACAGATCAAAAAAAAAAATGAAGAATAATTTGAAGGGCAGGGCAAGTTAAAAAAAAAAAGTGACAAAAATCAAAAGTAAATGTGCTTTCAAATACACCATAATGCTAATTTGGAGTGGAGGCAAGAGAAGTTATTCATAAATCAGTGACCATGAAAACAGAAGGTTAAGTCAACGAAAGCATGTCACACTTGGTCTGAAAAATGGTTCATAAACTAATTCTGTATGTTATCACATTCAGGGAAATCATTAACTTATATCAAAAGGAATAGGGCTGCTCCAGTTTCAGATTTAAACAAACTGTTTGCCCTTCTGGAATATTAATTTTAAAAAAAAGATAACAAGACTGTGCTACTTCATGAAACCATTATAAAGATCAAATGAGAGAAAATAATGAAGTTAAGCAGAGAGCACAATATATATGAAGTTGAAAACCACTACCCATTTAAAAAGATGCTTTGGTTTGGATGTACCCCTTGATCCCCATTGCAGTGGTGTTGAGAGGTGGGACCTCTGGGAGGTATTTGGGTCATAAGGGTCCATTTCTAGATTGACAGGTTACTATGGTAATAGCTATACTGTAAAAAGCAAGCTCTCTTTGGCAGCTGGCTGTACCACCATATGAGGCACTCTGCCACGTGATAATACGGCAGGAAGGCCCTCATCAGATGCTGGTGCCATGGACTTCCCAGGAAACCACATCTAAATAAACCTCTTTTCTTTGTAAATTATCCTGTCTGTGATACTGAGTTTAAACAAGAGAAAACAGACTATGACATAAGGTATTAAGATAGCACTTATGCATTAATAGTTCAACAAAATTAATAACAAAAACTTAATTTTTAGATGTTTTACATGAGACACATGAAATGGTCTTTACTGTTTCTGAATTTTTGTTTCTTTAACTTAGTTACTATCATATAAACACTTTTTAAATATTTAGTTTTATCATACCTCACACAAAATAACATTTTCACTGATGACACACCCATTATACCTCTGTCATTCTAAATTATTTCCTTTAGATATTAGTTTCAAGAAAGTTTCATATAAGTTGTTTGTGGTTAGAGTAAGATTTCTGATAATACAGCCAATCATCATTATTCATATACTGAAGGTCTTGTGTTAAGGAACAAAAAGGATACCTGAAATTAAATTTCTGAACTAAGCATATACTTTTTCCTTAGTCGACCAAATCCTCATGCTCAATTAATACTAATGCTTATAAACCCTGCACTAGCTAGTAAGCCAAGACATGGACATTCCAAATGGAAAGTTATTAAATGACTTATTGTAGTCACATGAAAATGGCTCCATTATAATGCTTTTGTGCTTAATGAACATTCCTAACTTAACTCTATTGAATTTCAAGTCACTATTTAATATTTACATTTTAAAATCTTGTCTATGTTTCTGTTTAAGTCACAGACAAGTCACTGCTTTAAACTAATAGAAGTAAATTAAGCCTGAATCTGATTTCAGTTCTGCCTCCCAAGTCACCTATCAGAAAAGAAAGTTAGCAGTATGAAACACAGTGGAAGATCTGGGTGCAATGAAATGCCATTTCCCAAGTCACTAAATTAGTCAATGTGTTTATTAAACCTGAAAACATTATGTTTATATGCAAAAATGTCAAAAGCAAGTCCTTTAAAAATATTTGGTATTCCATTGTTCATTAAAATACCAAGTAAGAGTTGGGGCTATTGCTTGGTGGTACAGTGTAGGGCTTGCCTAGCCTTGCAAGACCCTGGGGTCAATCCTCAATGATGCAAAAACAAATAGAATTTCTTAAAAAAGAAGGAGGGCTGGGGCTGTAGCCCAATAGCAGAGCTCTTGCCCAGCATGTGTGAGGCACTGGGTTTCATCCTCAGCACCACAAAATGAATGAATGAATGAATAATCAAACAAACAAAATAAAGGCACTCTGTCCATCTACAACTACAAAAAAAAAAAAAAAATTAAAAGAAAGAAGTAAAATTATAGTTTGAATTAGTATGGACATAAATAGCAAAATTTTAATAAAGGAACTTTTATCACAAATTTTAATTCATTACCTTGGTTTGTTTGGGGCAAGCTGTCGACTTGGCCGTCTGATAGACTGGTTTTGTTGGATCTTCATTGAAGTTCTAGGAGATGACCGTGCAAAAGGGTCTGGAGCGGGGGGCTTTTTAGGTATCTTTTTCACCAACCGACTAACCCACTTCTGCTGCTCTTCTGTAGAATTTGCTAATAACAATAGATTCTTTGCCGTTGATATATCATAATACACTATAAAGAAATATTTGGAATCAATTAATGTGCTTAAAATGATCTGAACATAAATAATACTAATGCAGTAAGAAATTCTCATTTACCTTTGCAAGGTGCTATAATTTCCTCCTTTTTGTCCATGTGATCTTTATGACATTTAATATGGCAACGTCGACACTCTAAAGCAGGAGGGGGCTTAAACATGTGCCACAGAGGCTTCATACAAGCCTCACAGTTGGTTGGGAAATGATAAAGAGTAGGAATAAATTCATGCCCTTTGTGACAAATATAATTAGATTTTTCTCCCACTGGGTCCACTGGAAATTCTTGTTCCTTTTTACTTTCTCCTTCATTGGCATACAGAATCTATCAAAAGAACAATCATTTCTAGATGTAAGTTTTTTTTTGTTTTTTTAAAATGTAGAAAAAACTCTGGTAGTGTAAATAAAATCAATTTAGCCTAAATTACTCTGTAAAAAGAAAATGCATTTGAAGTTCAAATCTAAGCAGGTTCTGCCTAAAGAAAAGCTATGTGAAAAGTCATTAGAGGGTCACTTAGCTTTGCATTTCAAAAGAAATAATTCTGTTCAAATGCTGTCTCATAGATTTTTCTGGAAATCTTATTATGCTTCAGCAACACTATCAGAATGGACCAGCAAAAGATAAATTTGAAATTCACAGGTCCAATCCTCAAAAGATTGTTCAAAATCATCACCTGGGAATTGGGAGTGTAGTAGGTCATTGGTGGACCCAAGCATTCAGTTCAATCTCCAGGATATCCGCTCCCCCTCAAAAAACCACCAACAGATTCACTAAATAAACAAACCAAAAAAAAAAAAAAAATACCCCAATCACCTGATAAGAACTGGGTAGAGGTTCTCAGCTCACTAGTAGAGTGCTTGCTTTGATCCCCAGCACATACACAAAGAACATATATGTTCTTCTTAAGAACAGAAAACAAAGTGATTCCCATATGTACAGCTTTTTAAAGAAAAAAAATTTTTTTGTAGATGTAAATGGACAAAATGCCTTTTATATTATTTATTTATTTCTATGTGGTGCTAAGGATTGAACCCAGTGCCTCACAGAGACTTGGCAAGTGCTCTGGTACTGAGCTACAGCCCCAGTCCTATACACCTTTTTAAAAATGACATGTGCTTAGAGAGTTGAAGAAGGGAAAAAAGAGAAAAGGATGTACAATATACTCCACATAAACAATGTAAGCACCCAGAAAACAAGAGGGCAACTCCCACAAGACACCAGGTAGTGTCTATACAGAGGGAACTCATTACTAAATTGATGGGAATCATTTGGCTTCATGTTAAATAGGAAATAAAAGGGCCACTGGGTACAAAGTTTAACTTCATAAGTGCCTCCAGAGAGAGCTGATTATAAAACCCAAAACAGGAAAAAGTTCATGCTTTAAAAAAAAAAAAAAAATCACAACCAACCTGGGGAGAAACACGGTATAAACACACTACACAGCTTTTAATGAGTAAAATTATCGAGAGAGAAATGGAGATGTCCCAAATAGAATACGCACAAATGAAAATAATTTTTAAATGGGACTGAAACAGAAAGGTCATCTGAAGGTATCCAGAGAAGAAAGGAATTTAATGTTTTGTCATGTGGGAACCTCCAAGGGTGAAAAAACAAAACAGATTATGTTTACCTGGAATATCCTTGGAATTTCTTTAGCATCTGCTCTGTATACATCTGTCTGTGTAACTGGTCGGACATGAAATAACTTGCTGCAAAAGATTTTTCATAAAAGAATAAAATATTACCCAAGGATCAAATTCCAATAGTTACCCTAACTTATGTAAGAAATTAAACACTTTGACCCATGTTAGAAGCTCACAGAGTATCTTGTTCTATTAATCCTTAATATTTTCAGAAATTTCCAGTAAACCAAATTTTCTAATTTAGTTTCAGAAAACAATACATTACAGACCCATGAAATAAAGACGTTTCAGATAATCCTATCCTCCAGACTTTCCTGGGGAGAAGGAGACTGTAAGGAAAATAACATCAGGACAGGAGGAGCTAGCTGAGCTTTTCCATGACTAATAACAAACAGTATTACCTTGTGAAAAAGGTCAGGTTGACGTTCTTACCACACTTTAAAAAGATATGAGGAGATAGTCTCTAACTATTCTAGTAAAAATACTTACTCTATATCTAAAACCATGTAAGGATTAGATTGTTCTTTATCTTGTTCGCTGTCATAGAAAAGAATCTTCTTACTGCTTACAATCACATACTGTTAGAAAGAGGGAGGGAAAGAAATCAATGAATAAAGTAGTTACACATCATATTTATTGATTTTTTGAAAATACATTCTGTTAGCAATAAGAATCACAAAATACCTAAGTACCTAAAAAGTGTTAATATAGCCTCAGGAAAGTCTTTCTTAAAATAACAATAAATTTGTAGCTATTTTAAATAAGCAAACAGAGGGATAAAGTCAATTACTTTTTGGACATAGCTTTGGGATCCAATAGTGTTAGTAACCTCATAAAAAAATGAACATAATGGGCTAGGGCTATATAGCTCAGTTGGTAGAGGGGTTACCTCGCCTGCACAAGGCCCTGGGTTCAATTCCCAGCACCATACACACACACACACACACACACACAAAAAAAAAAAAAAAACCCCACAATGACATCAAAATTACAGTAACAGAGGAAAAGAACTAAATGGATCTTTTCTATCATATCCAGAGTTGTTTTGGATATGAAACAGCAAAAACACCAAAGTCAACAGGCTTATATTTTCCTAACTCCATAAAAAACAGAAGAAAAAAATTTTTTTTTAAATATTTTTTTTTAGTTGTAGATGGACACAATCTTTATTTGTTTATTTTTATGTGGTGCTAGGGATCGAACCCAGGGCCTCACACATGCAAGGCAAGTGCTCTACCACTGAGCTACAGTCGTAGCCAGAAAAAAATTTGATAGTGAGAAATAAAATCACATCATTCTAAGTTGGAAAGTATAAACAAGTGTTATGTGTTTAAAAGGTTTAGTCATGTACGTCTTACAACTATGAAAATGAAGTGGCTGGAGTTAAACCAGAAGGAGGGTGGGGGGAGTGGGGAAGACGAATCATATTCAAAAGTACTAATTACCTTTTTAACCCATCCAAATTTCTTAGTGTTGTTTCGAACAGGCAAGGAAAGCCATCCTTCTAACCTCGATTCTATAAATAAGCACAAGATTGTAAGGATAAATATGATAATTTTCTTCATATAATGAAGAATTTAGCATAATTTTAATATGGAAGCCACAAGACCAATCAAATAGTCCCTTCAGAATTTATCACTGTGCATTGTCTGGGACACAAATAATGCAGGATTGGTAGAAGCAAGTTATGCAATGCCAAACAAAATCCAGGCTATTCCACAGTGGTGCTGAGGCTTGAACTCAGGAGCTCACACTCGCTAGGCAAGCAAGTGCTTTACCACTAAGCCACATGCCCAGCCCCCAGGGTGTAGCACAATGGAAATAAATAGTCTGCAATTTTATGTAGTCAAATATCCCACTGATTAAATTCATGCACTGGCAAAAATCTAAGAGACAAGACACAAAACAACAAACAAACCCCCCAAAAACAAAATCACCAAAACTTAACAGCTCTTTATTCTCACTGATAACATCTGCATTAGGATCTTTTATTTTTCTTTTGAAAGAAGGCCTAACTAAAAATATAATATGCATCCTTGAGAAAACATTTTAAATGAGTAATGTTTTCAGAGAATATGGTCTTTCAAAATGGCTATAATAAAATGAAGTAAAATTGCAGCAGATGAAACTTGGTTAACAAACAACAATAAGGCGTGGTTGTGCACGCCTGCAATCCCAGTGGCTCTGGAGCCTGAGGCCCTCAGCAACTCAGTGAGACTCTGCCTTTAAATAAGATATAAATTTTCTTCCTGCTCTTCAAAAATGGGAGTTCATAACTCACTTGAAACTAATGTTTGAAATATGATATGTCAAGAGCTTTGTAATGTTTTGAACAACCAAAAAAAGAAAAAAAGAAAAAAAAATAAGATATAAAAAGGGCTGGGGATGTGGCTCGGCGGTTAAGCATCCCTGGATTCAACGCCTTATACCAGAAACAAAAAAAAACAATATAATCAAAAGATTTCTAAACTCCAAAATAACAAAATGAGTAAAATTCTAGTTCCACAGAGAAAGTGTCTTAAGTCCTTAAACTAGAATTTGTTCTAGTACATTTGATCAATATCTCTTCTTTGGAAGGGGGGTACCAGAGATTGACTCAGGGGCACTCAACTACTGAGTCACATCCCCAACCCTATTTTGTATTTTATTTAGAGACAGGGTCTCACTGAGTTGCTTAATGCCTTGCTGTTGCTGAGGCTGGTTTTGAACTCCTGATCCTACTGCCTTGGCCTCCCAAGCTGCTAGGATTACAGGTATAAGTCACCCACTCAGCTTGATCAGTATCTTTTATTGAAGTAAGTGAAATACTATTTTGGGAGGTTATTCTAACAATAGAAGTAACTGGCAATTATTTAACATCCATTATGTGTCAACTGTGTTAGAGGCTTAACTACAAGCCCCTCTAGGGCAAGGCTCAGTCAGATTTTTTCATGTCCTTTAAAGGCCCAGTGGAGTGTCCAATAGGTTTTAAGTGCTCAATGACAAACCTAAACACATTCTCTCCAATAGCCTACAGGTATTTTTGCTCTGTCACTCCTGACATGAAACTTCAGGAAGAATTTCTTAGTTAAAAATGGATGAAATAGGCAATAAAACCATGCACTCTTTTTTTGGGTACCAGAGATTGAATCCAGTGGTGCTTAACCAGTGAGCCACATCCCTAGCCCTTTAGAGACAAGGTCTCGCTGAGTTGCTTCAGGACCTTGCTAAGTTGCCGAGATTGGTTTTTGAACTTGAGATCTTCAGGCTTCAGCCTCCTGAGCCACAGGGATTTACAGGCATGAACCACTATCCCTGGTACCATACACTCTTATGTAAAAATATAATGTTCTTATAATTATGTCAGCACAATAAACAATCTATTAAAATAGCAATTCATTATAAAAATGCCTTAAAAATACTTTGTTCATGCAGCAGTTCATTATTAACTGAGTCTACAGTTAGTCAGAATTAGTGAATATCAGTTAATATTATAAAAAAATTTCAAAGGGACTAAAATTAAGGGCAGTGGGGAAAACTCCAAAGACAAAGATTTTTAGGATATCACCTGTACCATTAGGTTCCGATGATATGGGTAAGTTAGGCAAAGAGTCTTCTTCTGAGTCAGAATCAGAGTCAAGGAGCATGTGAGAACTGGAAGGCTTAGTGGCAATATTGAGAGAAGTAGAGGAACGTTGGTAGGTGAATGACATGGATTCCATAGTATGTGACTGAGTGATATGAACTAAACACCCAACATATGAGAAGTAAGAATGCAGAAAGAAGAGAAAATAAAATGAAAGCTTTAAAAGAGAGCTACAATATAATGTATAACGAATTAAATATCTAAACATGTAGAGGTTTCTTTTGCATGTTTGCTTCTTTATGAAAAATATTGTAAAAAAAAAAAAAATCAATAAAAGTCCAAAATGTTATTTGAACTACCACTCTGAGAAGTAGGTTCCCCCTTAAAGACAGGATAAACATTTTTCCTCAAGAAGGAAGTTAGGCGAAGGATTTAAAACAATCAACCAATTTATAATTAAGACAAACTTAAGGGCTGAAAGCAAATCTGTACCTGGAAATCCATCATCTGCCTCAGCCTCCCCTGGTCCACTGCCTATACTGGAACTATCCAGACCAATATGCAAGGCCTGCAGCTGTGATCTTAGCTGCTCAATGTCACTGTCTTTACTGTCCAGTGTCATCTGCAGTTCAATTCGAATTTGGCTCTCTTCAGCTATTTGCTGTAAGAAATTAAATTAAATTAACGAGGTAGAATACATCTCATATTTTCCATCTTGTTCAATAATAATTATTAATAATTTTCAAAGGTTATTTGTCCTTTTTAGTTACACATGACAGTAGAATGTATTTTCATACCAAACATATATAGAATAAACTTCCCATTTTTGTGGTTGTACATGATGTGGAGTTACACTTGTCATGTATACATGTAAGAACACAGGAAAGTGATGTCCAATTCATTCTACTGTCTTTCTTATTCTTATCTTAATAACTATTAATAAAAATGTTCTATAAGTAGTCAAACACACAGACATTAGAGTAATTCTATTTCTTAAAAAGAAATCTTCAATTTAGAGAGTCCAAATAGTATTCTTACAGCCTGCATTTCATTTAATTCTTTCTGATATTTGATCATCTGTTGGGTCAACTTTTCACGTTCAGATTTAAGTTCCATATGTAGCTTTCTATTCTCCTTCTCTTTTCTTCGCACATCTGTGTCATTCCCACGCTTGACAGGTTCTTTTCGATTCATGATCTCAGCCAATTTATTCACAGCCTTAAAAATGTAAAAATAAGTATGCAAATGAAATAAATTATGTTGATCACTTCTTGGTAATTCACCAATTCCAGGTAATATAACCATTAATAATGTCTTTCTTTATGCACAGGATTACAAAGAAACATTTCTTACACTATTTGAACACTACACTTTGTTTATTACTCATTGTCCTTCTTTATCCTAACTCATACTTGGTTTTTACTCTCATGGTTTCTGAGAACTGTAATTTAAAACATTTATAGGAGCCTGGAAGTGTGACTCAGAGGTAGAGCACTTGCCTAGTTGCATTAGGTCCTAAGTTTGACCCTCAGCATCATAAAAGTCAATAAATAAATAATAATCGTTTTGATTTCATGTCATTGTCTACCATTTCAATTTTTGGTTCCAAGGAAGACTTTAATAGTAAGATTTTTTTTCTTCTAAACAGGAACAGAATTCAGCATTGGCATCACATTAGTAAAATATACTTTGCTCAACAACAAAGAAAAGAACCTACTACCTACACTCATTTGAGCTGTATACACAACCGGAGGAACTGGCAGAGGGGTGGTTAATGATCATAGGTTTCTTTTAAAAATTTTGTCAGGCTATTAGCAAACAGTCATGCCCTACAGTTTCCTAAAAGGCAGAACAACTTATTAGATTACAATAAAAGATTAGGAATAACTGTGATTCCATATTGGAAAATTAGGAAAAACTTTTAACAGACATTGAATTGGACAATGTTAATGAAATCTAACTTCTCCCAATCTGAGAAAATTCAGGTCACTGTTCACAAATATTCATACATTCAATGACTGCTTCCAATCTGTAATGCTGGAAGTAAAAGATAAATGAAAATAAGATTCAAAATCATGTTTAAAGTCCATACTTGAGTCTTGAGTGTTCTCTCTGTTAATAGCTGTTTCTCAAACTGTGCCTTGATGGCTGCTGCACTTATCTCTTCATCTTTCAACCTTGATAGTTCTGAAACATGGGAAAATGTGAAAATTACACTAGTGACTACAGCAAGTGGTAGACATCAGATATATTAAACTATATTCTTTGTAAGTACATACGCTCTTGAGCTTCTTTCAGTTTGTTATTTAATTCTTCTTTTTCATTCGCAAGATTGGCAACGTCACTAGTAAGTGTCCTATTAGTTTCTTCAAGCTAAGAAACAACAGTGGGGGAAATAAAAAAAAAAACACCAATATACAAAATGTAAGTCATAAAACAGTAATCCAAATTGAAAACCCCAGAAACTACTGCCATTGTGAGGTGCTGAATTTCTGTCATTTGATGGGTGTGAACTGGCATTTCAAAGCTGCTTTATCTAGCCCTTTCTAGGAAAGCAGGAGGCAAAGCATTTTCTTATATATGTAAGTTTTACTTTTTGACCAAATTTTCTACTGCGCTGTTTAACCTTTTCTTATTGAACTGCAGAAATTCTCTGTATATTCTAGATACTACTGGTTCCTTGTTTAATAAATATATTACATGTATCTTGTCCCTGTCATTTATTTATGTTGTCTTTTGTCATATTTGTGAAATTTGGATTCATTTCTAATAGCTCAAAATTTTTATTTTTCATATTTAGATTATTAAGATAGCTAGAATTTACTTTTGTGCGCGAAATGGTAAGGTTCTAATTTTATTCCTTTCCACATAAAAATATAGTTATTCTACAACCATTTATTAAATCTGTGTCCTTTCCTACTGGTTTGTATATTGCTATTTCCATCATATACAAGTTCCTTTATAGATCATAAAATTTCCTCTAGCATCACTATTCATTTCTAGCAAGACTGGACAGACCTGTTCTAATGTCACACTCTGCAATTTACTGTATCATTTTGACATGCCTGCATAATTGATAGGGGAAACCCAACTACTTGATATTTTACTTTTCTTGGAAATTTTCTTTAGCTAGACTCTGTGTGAAATAAGGGGAGAAGTAAGCAATTAACTGAACTAAAAATCTTTTAACAGCTAGAACATAACAATTTTTCATGTACATCTGTAATACTGTACTAGTGCTACTAAGTAATTTATGACATTAGCAATTTACTTATTATAAAACCCCAAGAATTTTACTTACAGATGCAATTGTAGCATCTTTTTCAGTAAGCTCCTGTTTGTGTCTAGCCATCATCTCTTTGATCTCCAGTTCTTTCATGATTTTCTCTTTCTCCAAATCTGAATACTGTTCTTCAGCAATTGAACGAGCCAGCTGCTCAGAATCTGCTTTGGTCAAGGTGATCTCCAGCTGGGCAGCCAAGGAATCCCTATAATTTAGGAATGTATCATTAAAAACTTCAGGGGGTAGTGCTGGGGATTGAACCCACAGTTTTTGTGCATGCTAAACATACCTCCACCCCTCTTTTAAAGATATGTCATTTTAGTGTTCAATTTTCACTTTAGAAGTCCATGTTTTTGTCTCACTTCATCAACATATTTTTACTTGGTGAATAAAGAGCACTGTTCTAGCAGCAATACATGTATCTATGAACAAGGGACAAAAGTCTTGTCCTTACCTTTCATCCTGTAATTCCTGTTTCTTCTGCTGTAATTCTTTACAAAGTTTGGTCTTTTCTTCACATTCTTCTTTAAGTTCCCTAACTTGTGTTTTATACAGGGTCTAAGAAGCAAAACACAAAGAAATGTGTATTATGATCATCAGAAATATTATGTCTACATCTAACACCTACCTAGAGAAATCACTGACCACATACAAATATTTTCTTAATGTTGAGTAATGTTGTGCTCCTAAGAAAATTAATAGTTTAATACGTTTTCCCATTTTCTAGTTATCAACTGATATGATAAAGTTCACTTGGGGCTGGAAGTGTAGCTCTGGTAGAGCACATTTGACATGCATTAGACCCCAGGTTCAGTACCCATCACCTTCCCCCCAAAAGTCAGTTAATCATTTAAAAGCATGATTTCCAACTGAATAATATAGTGATATTTCTTACTGAATGGTATAGATTGGTAGGATGAAAAAGCAAGGAAAAATATTACTAATTTGTAAACATAAATTTTGTTGATTTAAATCAGTGGAGCAGGGGTGATAATTGTCATTTCATATTTTAAAACTGATCTCAAAAAAGTACAAATGTCTCAGAGGCTCGGGAGGCTGAGGCAGGAGGATCAAAGCCTGCCTCAACAACTTATTGAGGCCCTAAGCAACTCAGCAAAACCCTGTCTCTAATTAAAATATAAAAAGTACTGTGGATGTTGCTCAGTGATTAAACACCTCTGGGTTCAATACCCAGAATAATTTTTAAAAAAAGTTCAAAAGTTAAAATGACAATTTTACAATAAAAGTATATTATTCAAAAAGCAATGCCTTTAATCAGTTTTATAGGTGTTGTATAGCATGTGCTTAGAATTAGTTTTCTAGTAATGATAACAGAGTTCTGTTAAATTATCTACATTTCTTTTTACTCAGTATTTTTAATGAGTTATGGGATATTACACATCCCATCTAAAAATCTAATTTAAATCTAGTTTATACAAAATCATTCTCCTGGTTCTAAGACAAGAAATAAAAAAGTTCTACAAATTCAGCAACTTCAAATTAACGTATCTGGAACTTACTGAGAAATACTGTTCAGCTTCAAGTTGATCTTGGAGCTCTTTCATCTGCCCATCAGCATCCTGACGTTCTCTGCGAAGACATCAAAACAAAGGCTTAAATAAGTAATACATTTTATATCATTTACTCTGAAATTATGATGTAGGAAACCCCTGAAGCCCTTTCAGAGAATCCATGAAATCAAATAATTTTCATGCTAATTCTAAGCTCATGGTTGCTATTCCTTTCCCTGAGAGGAGATGAAATTTGATGATGTCATCAATACACCAGCTAAATGAAATGTATGCTTGTATTTTAAACTGTCATTTGGGGGACGGGGTGTAATTTGGGATTGAACCCAGGGATGCTTAACCACTGAGCCACATACCAGGCAATTTTTTTTTTTCATTTTTTGCTTTGAAACAGGGTCTCTTCTTGCCAAGTTGCTGAGGCTGGCTTAGAACTTGCAATCCTCCTGCCTCCGCCCCGAAAGCTGCTAAAATTACAGATGTGTACCACTGTGGCCAGCCAATTGTTGTCAGTTTTAATGAACACATATGTGAGCTGTGATCTGCCATTTATGTCTAGCAACTATGATTCATAGTATCTGAAAACTAGGTTTCTCAGGGTGAGTAAAGAATGCCCAGGAGGATGAAAATCCTGTTTTTAGATCTAAATCAGGAAAATGATACTTTTACAAATATACTGAGATTTACCTTTATGAATTGTATACTTTCTCTTTTTTTTTTTAGAGAGAGAGAGAAAGAGAGAGAGAGAGAGAGAGAGAGAGAGAGAGAGAGAGAGAGAGAGAGAGAGAGAGAGAGAGAGAGAATTTTTTAATATTTATTTCTCAGTTTTTGGTGGACACAACATCTTTGTTTGTATGTGGTGCTGAGGATCGAACCCGGGCCGCATGCATGCCAGGCAAGCGCGCTACCACTTGAGCCACATCCCCAGCCCATGCATACTTTCTCTACCACTGTACCTTGATTAGGTGGCAGTAGTATAAAAATGGGTGGGCAAACATATAATCTTCTCAAAAGACAACAGTAGCACTCAACATAATACTTGTATAAAAATAAAGAGAAAATGTGATCAAGAAAGTAGAATAGTCAAAAGAAAATCCCCAGATAAACTAAAAATAATATGATTTACATGTGCATAATTATGCATATTAAAACTTTGTCTCAATTAACTTACTTTCGAAGTTCCGCATTTTGTTTTTCCAAGCTCATTTTCATTTCCATGAGATGATTATTCTCTTGTTTTAACTGCTTTTCTGACATTTTTAATGTGTTAACTTGCTGTGTTTGCATCTTCAGGTCATTTTGTGTAAGACAGCGCTTCTGAGTTTCCTGCTCTATTTTTAATGTCAAGTTTCTAACCTAAAAAAATAGATTGAATACTTGGTATATAAGTAAATTGTTTTGATTTTTCTTATCAATGAAGTTGGCAGCAAATATGGTGATGAAAAATAGATTTCTGCCCTCATATAGCCCATTCATTTCACAGTAAAATATTTCTAAGAAATTTATACATATGTCTTTAATTCCAGTAATGTGGGAGACTGAGACAGGAGGATCACAAGTTTATGACTAGCCTCAGCAAGACTCTAAGCAACTTAGTGAGACCCTGTTTCAAAATAGAAAATTAAAAGGGCTGGGGATGTGTCTCTGTGATAAAACACCCCAAGGTTCAGCTGAACCTAGTATCAAAACAAACAAAAATCAAACCGAAACAAAAAACAAGATCCCCACAGTTTAGAAGTAAAAATAACTTAAAATTATTAAATTATGATTCATTTATTATGTTATCAAAATCTAATAAAAGCAACAAGTGTATTATACAGAATATTTTATATATGTATCCTACAGATTGCATAAAACATTTAAAGAAAAATTTGTGGGGTTTTTTTTGTTGTTATTGTTTGTTTTGGTACTAGGGATTGAACCCAGGGGCACTTTAATACTGAACTATATCTCCAGCTCTTACAGTTTGTTATTTTGAGACAGGGCTAAGATACTGAGGCTGGCCTCATAACTTGCCATCCTTCTGCCTCAACCTCCCAATTTGCTGGGATTACAGGTATGAGCAACCATACCCAGCAATAGGGAAATTTTAAAATTATAAAATATTAAGAACTCACCATTAGACCTTTACAAATAAACCTAGTTTATTATTGATTCATTAACTAGCTTATTATTCATTAGTAAAATTCATACTTACATCCTCATTTAGCACATCTTTCTGTTTAAGGAGCTCATTTAGTTTCTGCTGTGATTGTTTGAGGTCACAATCCAATAAAGAGCATCTTTTCTCAGCCTCCAGCAATAGGTTCTCTACTTTCTGTTTTAAAGTCCTTTCTTCCAAAAGCTTCTTCTCCATTTCTATTACAGTGAGAATGGACATGATCATGAATTTACAAATAAAAAAGCGTATCAAAGATATGATACAATGCCAATAAAAATGAAAGTAAATGATGCTACTTCATTATTATATTTTTATTCGTTTCTAGAATATTTTTATCACTCCTCTCAATACATCTGAAATAGCCAGAATTTTATGCTTGAAAATAAAGAGTTTTTTTTTGCAGGGTGTAAAATATATCACAGTTCGCAAAATTACACCAATTCTCACAGAAAAATATTTTCATTTTGTAATTCTATAAAATGCTTATGTCTTTAAATAAATACTTTTTTACTACTTTCTGCTAGTATGTCTCTCAGTGTTACTAGTTTTACTTTGAAACACTCCAGGGTAGATTCTATTTATCATGCAAGTTAACCTCTCTGGGACTCAGGTTTCTTATCTCTAGGAAAAGAACAGTATCTACTTTCCTAGTGAGATAATACATGTGTAGCACTCGTTAATATTCATCATTTTTTTTTACAGTAAAAGTGTAGAAAATACACAAAATATTATGATGAATAGTAGGATTATGGGTCATCTTTTGCATTTTTCTTTATACATTCTTTTATTTTTGTAAATGATTAGCTGTAAGCTCCTAATTTGTTTCATAAATAAAAAAAAAGCTTTTAAAGTTCTTTAATCTTCAAGTGAAAAGCAAAGTTTATACCTTAAAAAGTGATTTCAATATGAATTGCAAGTCATTAAAGGATCACCTTTTGATGTACTGATTAGAATTTTAGTTCAAATTCAGTTAAGGTTCCTACACTCCTTCATACCTATAATTATCATCTAAAGTTTTATTAGTTTAAAATTAAACCTATGAATTTTCAGTTAATAAACAGTATTTGGAAGTGAGGAAAAATGAAAATTCTTCATGTATCATTAATAATATATGTAACTACACTTGATTTTCACAGTAACCTAACAACACCATTACTGTTACTTTACAGAAAACAAAGCATACAAAGTTTAACTAGACAAGGTCGTGCTGCTAATAATTATTTCTTAATCCAAGAAGGCAATGACATGCAGCAAAAAGACCAAATGCTTCAGACCCCGATTTGAATACTATCTAATTTTTGTATACTCATACGTAACATACAGAAGTCATCAAGTATCTTCTATTAGTGTTGGAACAGTTTGAAAAATGGTACTTATATTACACTGGATTGGTTCACTTTCATCAGTTCAGAGTATAACCAATAAATCAATGTACTCATTTTAGAAAAACAATCACATAATGTGGGCACAGAATAGAAAGACAAAAAGGAATATACTGAGGTGACAAATATTCCATATCTTGTGTTGGATGATAATTACATAAATACATACTTTACTGTGCACAAATTACACTGTAATAAAAAAATTCAATTCTCTTTACTAAGCCATGGACAAGGAAACATTGTTCATTAATTTCCTTCTAATTAGATACTTCTAAATAAAGCATTTATTTTATTTCTTATGATCCTGAATTAATGCCTTAAACAAAAACAATCTACAATTCAGTTACATGTAAAAATTAAAAGACTATTTTTTACTAAGTTGTTAAATATGAAATGCAATTTCTGTTGAGTTTTAAGCCTTTCACAAGAAAAAAGAACTTTTTAAAAATCCATTATAATTATAAATGGTCAGCTGGGAAACCTAAATTACCCTAAAAATTACCCTAATTCCAAGATAAAAATTGGTTTGCAGGAAAGTTAACACTGTTATCTATTAGTATCAAATGGCTCAGAGCAATTTCAGGTAACATCTTCATCATACCTGGGTCCAAATACTCATTAACTTATATGCTAGTTAGACCAGTGTCATTTTCAAATCTTCTTTTGGGGGAAGATGTTGCAGGAAAACTTTTAAATGTACATACCTTTCATGGCTTCTGATTTAGCTTCTTCGATGGATTCATAGATCTTATTTTTATCTGCTAGCCGTGCTTTTGTAGTCTTGTGTTCAGCCTCTTCTTGTTCCAAGCTCTGTTGCATAACTTTTAGTTGGTATGTCATATCTATTTCCATGTTGCTCTTTTCCTATTAAAGATTTAAACGAACAGCTATAAACAAAAAAAAAAAAAAGGCTCACAATTCTAAAAACTTTCAAAACTGAATCAGGCTTAACAAAAATGCTGAGCATCTTCCCTCCCCTCTTCATCAAAACTTTTGCTCCCTCTACTCCTTCACTCCCTCTGCCACACCTCCCCTCTACTGCTTGGAGATCTGCATTAAGACTGTTGAATATCAAAGTGACCAGCACTATTCTCAATACCAAATTCAAGACACTTCTCTTATTTTAACTCATTGCAGCCCTGACGCTGTCCCTTGGCTCTGGTGATGCTGTGTTCACCTGGCTCCCATCAGGCTCTTGTCTTTCCTGCAGTTCCTCCAGCTGCCCTCAGCTGCTGGTGTTCTTCAGCCACAATGCTTCTTGTCCTACAGCATTATTTCTGCAACTTTTAAAAACATATCTAATGTTTCCCTCTTCTATATTAAAAGGAGAAAAAAGGGAAAAACCCTTAAAATCTTCTACCATACACTTACAATCCCCACAGAGAAGTCTATTTTAACTTGAGAATTTTGATAACAGCAGTCTATTTCCTATATATGCTGTCAATATTTTCTAATTCTTTGAGCTCTATTGTTCATATCACAAATATGATGCAGGTAGTTTTTTTTTAAAATAAAATCTTTAATACTAAAATGACTTTTCCAACTACATAATCTACCAACAGAATAATCTACTATGCTCTGAATAATCACAACTCTACCCAGTCTTTTCCCTGGTGCGCTCTTTCACTCATGTGGTTTCAGCTACTTACATATACCAATGACTCAAATATTCCTAGCTTTTACCAGAGTTTACTGCCTTATAGACACTCTAAGGTGGTATCTCCAAAGAACTTAAGAGGACTAAAATGGATTTATCATTATCTCCTCTGCATGTGATTTTCCTTTATTCTTTATTGATTAATGACATCACTAAATAACATGTCAGGACTCATCCTTAACTAGTATTCTCATACCACATCTCATCAATTACTAAGTGCTGTCAAATACTCCTTTCTCAAATTTTTGAGACATTTCTATTTTTTAAGCCATTGCCCTAATTAAGTTTCTATTATCCCTTATCTGAATTAGTGAAAAAGGCTTCTGACTAGCCTCCTGGCCTCTAGTCTTATCCTTCTCAAATCTATTCTCTGCATAGTATACTTAACTAATGATCTACTTTACCCGTACCTCTAGTAAGATCATACAATGTTATGTCGTTGTGTGGCTAACCCTTAAGAGTTTCTATTCTAAGTTTCTTTTCTTTTTTTTAAGTTGTAGTCAGACACAACACCTTTTATTTATTTATTTATTTTTATGTGCCAAGGATCTAACCCAGCGCCTCACACATACTAGGTGAGCACTTTACTACTGAGCCACAGCCACAACCCCTTCTGCCGAGGGCCATTGCCAAGTAGGGATGATGCATCAAAATCCTTGCCAGCGTACCCCATGTTAAATGGACTTGCCTTGGAAATTTGCTGTGACCTTGCATGTGTGTTTGAGAAGGGTGACCCTGCTCAATGACCAGGGTGGATCCAGGATTAGGGTGTATCATGCAGGTTTGAGGAAGTATCCTGGTCCTTGGGTTTAGGGCGTGCCCAGTTTAAGACAATAGGAGTTTTAGGGAAGTTGGAGGTTGAAGATTATTGCTGCTGGGAGTAGGGCGTGCCTGCTGCCTGAGTTCCCCCTGAGTTCTCTTGGAGAGAAAGTATTTACGACGTGAATTGTGCAGGAGATAAAAGATTTCCCCTGAGCGTGTGTGGAGGCTGGCGTGAGATCGGGAATAAAGAATTGCTGTTTGAATCTACAAGTGTGTGGTGGCTCGTGATCTTGTGCCAAGCCGAGACATTGGCATTTGGCACCCTTCTAAATTTCTTAATAGAGTTTTAAATATCTTACCAAATCTAGTTTATGCCTAGCCCTGTATGCTCACTCTGGCCTCTGAATTCCCCATACTCTTAGATGAGGAGCATATTAGTGATCTTTAGACCAATTTTGGCTTGATGTTTATTTTTCTTTTTAAATTTCACTGGCACACAGCCACATCCTTTACTCTAGAAACTGTAGCAGGGTTGACCAGTTGCAACAGAAAGTATATGGCCTACAAAACCCAAAATATTTACCATTTTCCCCCTTAAAATGTTAAAATTTGCTGATCCCTACTTTGTTCTCCATAAATACTGAATAATCTGTACTTAAATAAACAAAGGGTGCCTTGTTAATTTTCCTCCCTGCCTCTGTTCACAATATCTTCTCCAATCAGTGTACCTTTACCTTGCCAACCTGTCTGATCTTCTCAGACTAAAGACTCAGCCTATTCCCTTAATACACATCCCTGCTATATCGCTATCTTTCGGCAGACCACCTTGTCTACAGAACCACATTGACATGAAAGTAAGCATATGAAAATATTCCAGTTAGTGATTTCCCTTACTTTCAAATAACTCTTCTCAAACTCTGTGATTTTCTTACACAAAAAGATGCTTAGCATATCTTACCTTCTCCAAATCAGTAAATTTCTCCTGCAGTTGTCTCTTTTCCAGCTCTATTTTTGCTAGTAAAATTTTGCCACTCTTTAAATCTTCTTCTAGACCAGATATTCTACCTAAAAATTGCAACATTTTAAAAAAAACATACCTAGAAAGTTATATACATTCAATTAAGAGTAAAAAATTTGGAACCTGCTGCATTTTTAAAAACATCTTTTTTAGTTATAGATGGACACAATACCTTTATTTCATTTATTTTTATGTGATGCTGAGTATTGAACCCAGTGCCTCACACATGGAGGTGAGTGCTTTACCACTGAGCTACAACCCCAGCCCCACTGCTTCATATTTTGAAGCTGTTTCTGTGAGCAAGAGTTTTATTCTTGCTGGCATAGTGCTTTACAGTTTTCTTACAACCAGAATTTACCACCTAAGGAATTCAACATTTATAATATTTGAAAGTATATGAAAAAGTTCATAAATTAAATGAAATAATTGATAAATAAATTCAAAATTTATAAGTTTTTAATCAACATACTTCTACAACAAAGTGCTTCCTTCAGAAATGTGCTACTCTAGAACATTATCCATCATTTCAAGTTATTTCCAAAATACAAATCATTAAGAGTAATTCAAGTACAATCTATATACCTTGTAAATCATTAATTATCTCAGATCCATGGGTTCGGTCCCTTCTTTCAGATTCTAGAGCTGACTGAAGATTGATAAATTCTTTTTCAAGTTTTAACTTAGCAGTTTCCAGCAGGCAGTTTTTATCTTGTAGATCTCTATTGTTGGACTCTAGCTGCTGAATCTGTTTGGAACTTTCTGCCTGGGTTTTTCTTAATCGAGCCGCAGTATCAGATTCTGTTCGCAGCAAAGCATTGGTTTCATCCAACTGTTATTTCATTCAAAAACAAAAAAACAGAGGTATAAGATGAAAATACATTCATTTACTAAAAATGTTAAAGGATTTCCTTCTAAAATTAGAGGCACAAGCCTTTTGAAACACTGCCAATTAAAATTAACATTAACAGTCAGTCATAAATAAAACTCAAATCTCTTTTTACAAACGGAGATCAACTTACCTGTCTCTGAAGTTGATTCACCTTCTCGGTAGATATTTGAGAGTTCTGATTTCTTTTTTTCAAATCTTCAAGTTGATCTTTTAAGCTGTTAACTATATAACAAAAGGCATTTCAGTAGCAAGCTACAATAACATTCTCTCTTTCTTTCTCTCTCTCTCTCTCACACACACACACTCCAATTATTTTCCTGATAAGTATTTAATGTTATACTCCACAAACCATCATTTTCCAAATTTCGTTTTTTGTCCGCTTCATGATCAGCTTTCCGCTGATATTCTGCATTTTTGTGCTGAAGAAGTGCCTTTTCTCTTTCTAATTGTCTTAATGCTGATTCCACATTTTTCCTTAAGGTAATCTGAAATAATAATTAACATTATTATCAAAAAGAAATATGTATAAAAACTAAAACAAAATACTTCAGCTATTTCACACAGGCAAGAGACCAAATAAAGAAAGAAAAAAAGAAAGAAACTACCACTGTTTTTTAAAAACTATAAAATATATTCCTTGTTTGGAAAATATCACACTACTCTTAAACAATCAAGATCATAAACGTTTTCTTTAGTATTGAATGTCAAACTTCCTGTAACCTTCCACCACTACTTAGCCATCATTATTTTATATTAACTATAGGTCTAAAGTATTATGAACAGCAATTAAACGATAGTCCCTTTCTGTTTTTAAACCATGCCTTTAACCACAAATAGAAATGCATTTTTTTTTAACTTGAAATATCAAGCTTGCAAAAAATCAAGTTTGCAAAAACAATAGAATGAAGCCTAAACAGAAGTTTCCCTATAATTTCAGTCTTGTCCTCCAGTGGTACAAAGTAGGTTTTACTATCTTGTATCAAGATACATATTACCATGGTATTAACAGAACTCTGTAAGCCAGACAGACATCAAGGATTTTTATCAACAAATATTAATAAAGGCTGGGAATGTGGCTTACTGGTAGAGCGCTTGCCTAGTATCCATGAGGCTCAGGGTACAATCTCTCGCACAGGGGGTGGAAAAAGTTAATAAAAAGTATAGGGCAACTTTACCTCTTCTTCTAGTTCCTTTGCTGTTTTCTCTAGACGAGCATTAATAGATCTAAATAATTTCAAGAAGAAACAATAAATAAAATAATTATAAAGTTAAAAATAATTACATAAATACTTTGTAGCTATTCTTTAGTAAATGCTTGAACATTTACTAAACAGTGACACATGTCTGTAATCACAGTGGCACATGCCTGTAATCCCAGTGACTTGGGAGGCTAAGGTAGGAGGATCTTGAGTTCAAAGCTAGCCTCAGCAACTTAGGAAGGCCCTAAGCAGCTTATCAAGACCCTGTCATTAAATAAAAATATAAAAAGCATGGAGGATGTGGCTCAGTGATTGAGTGCCACTGGGTCCCAGTCCCAGTACAAACAATAAATAAAAAAATAAATAAATAAAATATTTAGCTACAAATCATACTTGCACTTCTGTTCTAACTCTTCTTTGGCTTGTATCTCAGTGTTGAGGTGTTCTTCTAACGTATATAGTTTCTTCTGAATCTGTCAAAAAACAAGAAACTTTGTTTTGGTTATATTTAAAGACAACAGGCTAAAAGACAACAATGAGAAGCTTATTTTTTCTGCAGTCTTCACTATGATGGTATAATTGTGCCTGCTTAGTATGACCCTTACTGATAAAGAAAAAAACTCTCCCCTATTCTTTTTTCTGTCATACTACACATCTGTCTGAACACACTTATGCAAATATGAATAAAGAAACTCATTTTGGCAGAATTCTTCAATGAAATCAAACTTCAAATTAATTTCTGTAATCTTCCAACACACTTCTATAGATTATCATTTGAAAATATGGTTACTTTTTTGTGTTTATGAGATAAAGATAAAAGATCTACATCTGAAACAAATATTCAGAATATTTAATTGAATATATATACTAAAAAATACTATAAAATGAGAATATAAGCTCTTCTTTCATATCCTCCTCTTCCAAGTTTTCTCCTCAGTAGCTTTCCCTAGCTATGCTGGTCTTCAAGCAAACAAAATTACAATATTATTTCCTTTTTAAGGATTTAATTTTTAAGTTCCCGTGGTGTCTTGGATACAATGACAGGTATTTTACAAATGTTGACTTGTTAATTCTAACAAAAACCCTAAGAAAATGGTAGTATTACATCCACTTGGTCAAGAAAATGAAATTCAAAACAGGTAAATACCCAGGTCAAGATAGCACAGTTAGTAAGTGGTAATGTAAAAATTAACCCAGAACTATTAGATTCCAATGCCACTATTCTTTTCATTATTCTTCCTAGTGATTATATTCTCCATGGTTTCTTAATCATTTATCTTAAAATCTCTATAAGAATAAACAGGCTAATGGACTAATCAAGTTTAAGTGTTTGGGGCTGCCACTGCATTTATTTGAGCACACTAGTTATCACATTTTACATGTTCTTTCTACCAGTTACATACCCTTAATAAGTAATGAGAAAATTACACGATGTATATTTTAAATAAGAGATTCACAGTACAAATATTAAAAGAAATACTTGGTAGGGAAAGGTTGGAAATGTCTCTTTGGTAGATGAAGTGCTCCAAACGGGAGCTGGACTGTGACTATATTAAAACACTGCTAGAGTGATGGTTTTTCCGATCATTTTTCAATGTACTTGACAACATACCTCCTGGCTTTCCTATTAAAAGAAAAAAGAATAAAATGTGTGTTATACTTTATAAAATTCCTAATAAAAGTCATACCCTAATTATCCAACCTGATTTTTTACTTTTCATAATTTGAAGAAAATAATTTTGATTTACATGTATGTGGATGTACATGTATGACTTAGTTTTGTATGCAGTTAGAAATTACAGCAGTCACAAAATACAATTTGATAGAAAATCTTTTATATAAACACCATCCTAAAAGGAATTCAGAATTTGAATCTCTCTCCTCCTTCTTCTGTACCTGATAGATTAATATTTGTACACTTTTAAGCACTAAGGTCATAAAATTATCTAACTGGCATCAGAGCTGTTTACAAACCTATTCTATCACTTGTTACTAAAACTAAGCCTAAACCAATGTATAATTCACCTTTTTACTAGCCATCCTGTGTGGAACAATGATACTCTTCATTTAATTAACCACTGTAATGTTAAGGTGAACTGTATTATATAAGGAATACCATCTCATGATTTAAAAAGTAGCATCAAATGAACTTTTAAAAAGCCTTGGGAGTGCTGGGTGTGGTGGCATATATCTGTAATGCCAGCTACTCTGGAGGCCACAGCAGGAGGATTCAAGTTCAAGGCTAGGCTCAGAACTCAGCAAGACTGTCTCAAAATAAAAGGGCAGACTGAAATGTAGCACAGTGGTAGGGTATCTGTCTAGCTTATGTGAGGTTCTGAGTTCAAGCCCTAGTACTGCCCACCCCCCAAAATCAAATTAAAAAGGACTGAGAGTGTAGCTTAGTGGCAAAACCTCCCTTGCTTCAATTCCCAGTACCAAAAAATAAGAGAAAAAAATATGTATATTTGAACATGTGACTTAACTAGAGTAGTAAACGTGTATACGTACTTCATTTTTCCTTGATTGCACCAAATCATTTTCTCTACAAGACGGAGAGTCACTTAATAACCTAGAAGGGAGGAGAAAAATAAAATCTTTTGCATTTCATTTTAATCCATTGTCTTATTCAACCAAGTTATTCTCAGAATTAAATATTAACCACAAAGATTTCTCTTTCTTTTCACTTTATTTTAGATAAAGCAATATTTTTTGCCTCTGAACACTTTTCCCAGTAATTTAAAATGCAAACTTTCCTGCCACTCCTTCTTATCAGGTGACCAAGTCTTTAATTTTATAGGGATTTGGAGTCATTACATGGAACCCATTTTCCTCTTAATCAACTCATTTCTTTAACTATTAAATTTTTCTTCTATTCCATCTTCTAGAAAGAAACAACTTCAGTCAAAAGTCTCTTTGCAGAGCACACAACAATCATCTGCTCCACTGCTCATCCCAAGTGCCAATTTTATTTTCTAATCTTACATCCAATACTCACTGCAGTCAACACTTATTGATTTTTGTTTTGGCCAGGATTTGTGCAGAGATTATAGGTAAGAAAATCTCTGTCGTTCAACAAGTCCTCCAGTCACAATACAGCTCACACACCCTCTGTATGAGGTGCACTGGACCACACTACTCTGCTCAAGATATGCTTACATTCTCAACCTTTCTTTAGCTACCTGGCTTGGCACAATCCTCTCCTAAGTTTCCCATACCTTGGCCACTCAAATCCCTTTCCTACCAGCTTTTAAAATGCTACCTTTTCCCTGATTTCTCACGTGACCTTCCCCCTTAACCCACTCAAAATAAATGTGATTAAGTTGCTTAGGGACTCTCTAAAATTGCTGAGGATGGCTTTGAATTTGGGATCCTTCTGCCTCAGCCTCCCCAGTCAACAGGATTACTGGAGTGTGTCACCACAACCAGTCCATCTCAGATTCTCTTGGCATCCTTTCCTTATGGCAACATCACATTCTACCCTCCATTATGACTATACAATTCTCTTGTATCCTTCATGAAATGACAAACTCCTTCCAAAAACTGGTATTTGTTCTTACTTCATATACAACAGTGCCTTGCAATAATGTGTAAATGAGTATAACATTAAAAAATCATATAGTAAAATTAAAAATAATTGAGAGTTTAGGAAAATCTCTAAAGTTTAAAACAAATTAACATTTAATCTCCTATAGTTCTCAAATGTCACTTTATAGCTAGATTAGGAAAATAATAACATTTAATAATCCACATACAGATTTTCCCTATAGTAGGTAAATCCTATGAAAGGCAGCTGATTTCCCACAAAAGCTTTAGGAATTGGGAAGGTTTCTACATCTCCTTTATCATCTTCAATGTCATCAAAATTGCTGCTGTCTATGTCACTGCTGAGTTCAGGTACTACAGGAGCTGCCGCTATTAAAAGAAAAGAATTATTCATAAGCAAAATGTAAGAAACAATCCACCTCTATGTTTATGACATATTATTAAAATGATTAAATCATGTTTTACACAAAATCTTAGCAACACATCTTCCATTTTATCATTTCACAAAATTAAGATTTTATGAATAATTTGTTACTAAAGACCAGTAATAGATTAATTAGTTATACAAGTTAATACAATTAATCAGTTATATAAGGAAAGGTATACGATATTATTCTAGGTGTCAAAAATTATAAGTAGTAAGTAATAACCTGCACATATATTCCTTAAGGTCCTCAGTTTTCTACATTCTTTAAATAGAAATATTTCTTACCCTTAAAATGAATCAATGCCATAGGTAGACAAAGTAAAAATAAATTATTATTCTATGCTTTACCAGAGTACAGTCTCCATAAATAATTATTTGATTTGTTAGTCCAAATAAAATCATATAAGAATTTTCCTTGGCAAGTTAAGAAACATATAATACTTATTTAAAAGAATTGGGAAATACTAATAAGTACACATTGGTTTGCTAAGATATTGAGGAAATAGTAATTTATTTATAAATGCTGCCACAGGAAAAATTTGGAATGTAATCTCAATTTAAAAATGAGTTAGCATAAAGTGTATCAAACATGCCTGTTATGCAAAAAGTGGAATTTATTTATGAGATTTTTAAATGGAATGGAAATATTAGATTTATTGACTTACTCTCTCTTATGTTATCCCAATTCCACTGATCATTCTTAAAGAAAGGATGCTGTTTGATTTCTTCTACCCCATTTCTCCCAAGTCGTACCTCCCTAAACAATGCAGTTAAAGACTGTATTACAATAAAATAATGAAAAAAATATTAACTCATCTCAACAGTTTAACCAAAATAAGGATAAAAATGAATACGATTTTTAAAAAACAGCTTCAGCCTAAGTGTTTCTCTAAAATAATCTCAATTTTATAGCAATTGATTGCTCTAGATATATTAAAAAGACTTAACATAAAGCAAACAATATGGAAGTAAAATATACTTCCCTCTGTTGTTTATGTCAAATGGAAATATGTGAGACTGTCAAGTAAAAAGATTCACCTACATGTTTCAAACTTAAAAAAAATTCACATATTAAGTTTAGAGCTATACATATTTATTCTGATAAATTATCTCTTCATTTATATTAAATTATCACTCTATAAGAAAAATATGATTAAGGATTTCATTCTTTTGACTGTTCAATGAAGACTGTATAGGATGGGAATGTAGCTCAGTAGTAGAGGGCTTTTTTAGCACACACAAGTCCCTGTATTTGAGCCCAAGCACAGTAAGGAAAAAAAGACGAAAAAAAAAAAAAAAAAAAGACTGTATGAAAATAAAAAGCATTTGCTTTAAGTGTATTCCTGGAGCTAAGTTTACCATGAACAAGAAAAATTGTGCATTTTAAAGGACATACTCTTAGCCAAACTTATGACATTATATTATTTTCAAAACAGTTCAAAATATTCACATATAATCATCCTTAGAATGTTTCCTCTCCCAACAAGTTGCTAAAGCAAATCTACAAATCATAATCCATTCATTAATATATGCTGTACCTACTTTACAATGCAATCCCCACCCACCCTATTGAGCCCCCAAATCTAACATTATACAAGTTTATTTGAGTTTATCAGCATTGATTCTAAAGTTTTATTATACAAATGACTAACTCAAAAATTATTTGCCTAAAGAATAAAGATAAAATAACTTATAACTGTATTTGATGAAAAAATTATATACTAGCTGGATGTGATAATGCATGCTTGTAATCACAACTACTTGTTGAAGCAGGAGGATCTCAAGTTTGAGGCCATCCTGGGCGACTTATCAAGACTCTGTCCCAAAATTAAAAAGGGAATGGAGACCAGTAGTAGAAAGTTTGTCTAGCATGTATGAGGCCCTGGGTTCAATCCTCAGTACTGCAATACAATAACAACAACATTAAATTTGATGAGAAAAAACAGTTATTGTTTTTTTAAAAAAATGTGCCAATAAAGCTTCAGGTGGGGGCAGGTGATGGTGTCAATTTTATAAAATCATTCAATTTGAAAATGTATATCCCAGGATTCTACCTTCAAGATTTTATCCCACAAAAAGTGTGTAATGATGGGGCTGGGGATGTGGCTCAAGTGGTAGCGTGCTCGCCTGGCATGCGTGCGGCCCGGGTTCCATCCTCAGTACCACATACAAAGAAAGATGTTGTGTCCGCCGAAAACTAAAAAATAAATATTGGAATTCTCTTTCTCCCTCTCTTTAAAAAAAAAAAAAAAGTGTGTAATGATGAATGTATAAGCATCATCATTGCAGCACTAACAGCAACTAGCTTATAAACAATAAGGTGTGCATGTTGTATATTAGAGCTAGAAAAGCTAGATAATATTAGTTACCTAATTTAAGCCCATCATTTTATTGATGAGCAAAATTATTTCCCAAGGAAAGAACATAATTTCCCCATGATTACAAAGCTGATGAATGAGTTTGGACTGGAGTGCGAGCTCCTTTGCTAGGATGACCTCTATCACAAGTATAAAATATATAGGAGGACATCAGAAGAGAAATGAAGAAATAAAATAGCTTTATAGCTTTCTAGTTTTTTTTTTTTTTTTTGGTACTTTGGACTTAACTCAAGGGCACTTAACCACTGAGCCCCATCTCCAACTCTTTTTATTTTTGAGACAGGATCTCACTCAGCTGGTTAGGACCTCACTAAGTTGCTGAGGCTGGCCTTCAACTTGCAATCTTCCTGCTTGAGTATCTCGAGTCACTGGGATTTCAGGCACATCACTGCTGCTGGGCTAGCTTTTCTTTTTGAAGCAGGTTTTCACCTTTGTTCATCTATTTGTTTTAAAAAATATAAAATTTTCAGAACAGACTTGTTCATATTCAAATTCTAATAAGAGTTGGGAAGGAGGTATTCTCGTATCAAACACAAACAGTTTTTAAGATTATAAATTGTTAAATGCTCTTGTCTAGTATGTATGAGGCACTGGGTTTGATCCCCGACACCACATAAAAATAAAAACAAATAAAGGCATTGTTTCTAACTAAAAAAAAAAAAAAAAGGTAAAATGGGAAGAAGACAAAGGTTTTATTTCTTTCAAATGTGTTTAAAGCTTACTAGGTTTTTTTTTTTTTTTTTTTTTTTTAATGGTTTTAGGCATGAGGATTGAGGTTAAATTACAACTGGGCTGCCCAACCAAAATGCTAAAGGTAACCTAACACAAGGCTAAACAGTAGGAAAAAGCTTAAATGCAATTTGGTTAATGAGAGAGATGTTTTTCATATGTAACTAAATTAGACATGCTTTCATTTCTACAAATTTAAAAGTAATGGGGCTTCTCTACAGAGAAATCCAATGTACATTACCTATCTGTCAAGAAGGCACAGATGAGACTCTTCGCATGTTTAGAAATTTCTGCATCTTCAGGGAAACATAGTGAATTTTTATGATCCATAATTTTGCTATAAGTTCCTACAAGTGAATCTGCATAAAATGGAGTGTCCCCTAAAATTCCAAGAAAGAAGATGCTGAATGTAATAGTGGATGCAAATTAAACACTTTTCACCTAGTTTTTAAATGTTAACTTTAAATTTGCCACATGCATGGAAAACAAGACAGGAGTCCCAATTAAAACAGAAATGTACAAAGAAAACATTTAAATTTTAACTAGACTCATGATGATCCTTCTACCCTTAAAAACAAAATAAAATCAATGCTAACTCTAAAATTTGGTGTTTTCTGTGTTTTTCAATTTACTTGTTCAAAGGTACCTATTTTCTAAAGCCCTAGAAGAAGAGGCAAAGCAAATAAGAGAATATATTCTACTTTCAAAAGATTGCAAGATACATCTTCACGCATCATTGAACTCAGGGACACTCCCCAGCCCTATTTTGTATTTTATTTAGAGATAGGCTCTCACTGAGTTGCTCAGCACCTTGCCTTTGCTGAGGTTGACTTTGAACCCGAAATCCCTCCTGCCTCGGCCAACCAAGCTGATGGGACTACAGGTGTGCGCCATTGTGCCTGCCTAGAATTTGTTCTTAACTTAAGAAAAGAAAGGGTCTTGAAGCGGGATGAGACCAGAGTATTTTGATGCCGGAGCTGGATTGGCATCTTGAGATGGGTCTCTAGAGCTGTTATACAATATAGCAGCCACTAGTGATATGTGGCAATTTAAAGTTAAACTAAAATTGAAAAAAAAAAATGAAAAATGCAGCCCCCTAGTTACATATATCAGCCACAGTTCAGTGGCAACCACACTGGCTGGTGTAGATGTAAACTGTCTTTATCATGACAAACTGGACAGTGCTGCTCTGAGAGTCAGAGCATGTCTCTATTCTTCCACATAAGAGGGAGCAGGGCCCAGAGTGACTGCATGTGACCTGCCTAAAATGACAAATAGCTAGAGCCAGAAAGGGTCAGAAATTATCTCCCAACGTAGTGTTGTCGCCAACTACTGATTATCATAAAGAGCCCCTGAAGCAAGTGTAAAGACAGAAAATCCTAAAGGAACAATTCTGGTCACTACCCATCAAAAGCCACAGCAGGTAAAGGCCCTGCCCCATATGTCTATAGGCCAAGTAACTTGAGTGCTGGCCAACTTCTCTAAGTCAGCCAATGCAAAACTTCAAAAGGTATATTCAGATTGTTGTTTGAATTCAAAGGTGGGTTTGGGGTGCAGAGCACTGAATTCAAGAATTTTCTAGTGTAATTTTTTCTAGTGTGGTAGAATCTTCTAAATGAAGATCACTGCCAACTAACTGCAAGCACTGCAGTAGGCTCAGAATACTGTAAATCACTGCCATTAAACTCTAATTTAGTTCTCAGACTTGAAAATAGTAGTGGAAATCTAAATGGTCTATTCAAATGAGCCAATTTACTTGTTCAAAGGCACCTATTTTCTAAAGCCCTGGAAGAGGCAAAGCAAGTAAGAGAATATATTCTACTTTCAAAAGACTGCAAGATACATCTTCATGCTTCATCAGATCACATACCGGAGGTGGGAGAACAGACAGCTACTGGTACCAGATGGTATGTAAAAAGAGACTTATTACAACAACAAAGGTCCCAAACAAAGTAGGTCATACTACAATATGAAACCAAGTATAAGAAGATCAATGACACATATATATTGGATCATCACTAAAACAAGACAATTTATACCACAAAACAAAGGCCCCAAACAAAGTAGGTCATACTATAATATGAAACCAAGTATAAGAAGATCAATGACACATATATATTGGATCATCACTAAAACAAGACAATTTATACCACAAAAAAGCTCCATAGTATTCATTTAAATTTGGGATTTACTAAACATTTCTAATTTTTTAAGCAATAATCATACTCTTATAGATTTTATACTATCAATTTCTTTTAGGGTTCTCATCTAGAAAATAAATTTTGTAATTCCAAAAACATATTTCTATCAGCCTTATGTTTAAAATATTTATAACAAATAAGATTATCCAAAAAACTCCATGTAATGTTATTAGCCTTATCGTACTTACAAAAGTACTAAATGTAATTAAATCTTAGTTATATTTTCCCTCATCCCAAGACAAGTAAAGCAATCATAATTGTCCTCATCCAGAAGATATTTTTGTGACCCCAGTGCTTAGGAATAGAAAATGTTAGAAATAAAGTCTATGACACATAAAAAAAAGTTTTGAAACACTTAAGATTTTCAAATTTTGATTTGGTCAAAGTGAAAGAAATGACTGAATTCGCTTGAATTTTCTAAATCTGAAATATCAAAAAAATTTCATTCCACTGAATTACAAATAAAAAAATACAAGTAGTAAATAAAAGGAATACATTTCACAAAATCAATACAAAACAAATCTACAAAAACCAATAAGTACTGTTAGTGCTGAGGTTGTAGCTCAGTGGTAGACTGGCTTAGTATGCATAAGGCCCTGGGTTCAATTCCCAGCACCATAGGAAAAAAAGTTACTTCTAGTTCTGTTATTGTTTGTTATAACCAACAGTAAAATCTTATATTTGAAACACTGAAACAAATACAATTATCCCCCAAAAACCTTAGAATTGAGTAGCTGTAAACTTGTTCTTGCTCTACCATTTTCTTAACTCAAAAGGGTCTACTGAAGAAATATTTTCTAACAACATACTTTTAATTCCTTTCATGCTCTACTTATTCCACTTAATCACTGTGCCAGGTTCATTTTATTTACTACTAAATCAAAATTTCCAGAAATTTCAGTCTTCCCTAAGACACATGCCATTCCCTTATATTTCCAAATCCTTGACTACAGTGTTATGAAAGAGTTTTGAAAAAAGAACTTAAAATATTTACTCACCTACTAGCATCTCAAAAAGGAAAACACCAACAGACCACCAATCACATTCTCTCCCATAATAACCATCACCCCCTTGTGATTTCAGAACCTCGGGTGATATATAATCAGGTGTTCCAACTGCTGTATCACAATGTACCATGCCTGTCTACAAACAGCAGAGAAAGAGACCATTGTGAATATACAGAAATATCAATGAAACTTATTTGTTTACTCTTAGGTAGAGAGTGACTACACACTGCCAGTAACAGAGCTTCACTGCCAACATGGCTTTGGGTACAGGGAATTGAAATGTATTATGAAATGCATAAAAATGTCTGGATTATGGAAGCCAATACAATTCATTTTTACCAAGGACTATCCTATAGTTTATACTTTGCAGAAAAATTTAATAGGGACTTATTAGGTTAAAGAGAACCTCTGAACTTGCACGGCTTCATAGAAATTAGAATTTAAAATATGAGACTTCAGAGCTAAACTCTTACTAAACACACACACACACACACACACACACACACACACACACACACACACACACACGTCTATTTAGCCTAAAGATTCAAAAGCAGGAGAGAAAGGGCAAGATATAAGAAAGAAATGATATAAAGTTAGACTGCGACAGATGGAAAATTTAGGTTTTAAAGGAATGGAGATATATTATGGCTTGAAAAGAAAAAGAGCATTTTAAAAAAGAACAAGAATGACCTTATATAAAGCATGTTCATAAAGTTCAAATCAGTTAAATGGAAAATTCCATGTGATGAAGGTCAGAAGGGAAAGTTGAATATCAGTTTCAATAACTACCTGCCTGCAGAATAAACACTTTTGAGTAAACTATGCAAATAGCACTCTCCTTTTGGAAAATTAATGTTCTACCCCCAGAATATTTGGCTAACACATTAAGGTTTTTAAAATAAATATTTGAAAAAGATATTTAGGAACTATCACATGAGAAAAGTTCTCAAATTATATGGATATGGAATGTACATTTATGACAAGTCTCAGATTCTTAAAAGAAATATGGGAAGGATAAATCAGAAACTAAAGAGATTGATTTATACCTGCAGGGAGTATGTGGGAAAGGGGTAGAAAGAAGGAGTAATAGGAATAAGGTAATAAGGAAAAAGAGCAAGGGACTCTACTCTGAGCATACATCTTATACAGCTTTAATTCTTAAAATCAGGGAAAAATTCTCATACAAAACTGTAAAAACTGAACCTGTTTTATAAATGAATCACATAACTTCACTGTATGGGAACTGGAAGAGCAGCCCCAAGTAACTCTGGAAAACATCATTGGGGAGGGGTGGTAGTACTGGGGATTGAACTCAGGGGCACTCAACCACTGAGCCACATCCCTAGCCCATTTTATTTTATTTTATTTTATTTAGAGACAGGTCTCACTGAATTGCTTAGCACCTCACTTTTGCTGAGGCTGTCTTTGAACTCATGATCCTCCTGTCTCAGCCTCCCAAAGAAAACATCGTTTTAATAGGAGACTCTAAGGCTAAAAACAAAAGAAATACATAACAATGTTAGCAAATCTGTTAGCTACAACAGTTGGGTTTGGCAGTTATGAAATAATTTTAGGTGTATACTAGGGTTGTAGAAGAAAATACACGACAGATAATGTGAACCAGGTGTTTTTGTATTTTGGTATCGAGGATTGAACTCGGGCACTTATCCACTGAGGCACATCCCCAGACCTTTTTTGTATTTTATTTAGAGACAGGGTCTCACCGAGTTTCCTGGGGCCTCACTAAGATGCTGAGACGGCTCTAGATTCAAAATCCACCTGCCTCAGCCTCCTGAGCTATTGGGATTATAAGTGTGAGCCACTGGGGATTGAACTCAGGGGTACTCAACCACTGAGCCACATCCACATCCCCAAAAAACCCAGCACAGTTTTTTTTCTTTTTTAATATTTTTTCTTTAGTTGTAGATGAACACAGAACATTTACTTTATTTTTATGTGGTGCCAAGGATCAAACCCAGTGCCTCATGTATGCCAGTCGAGCGCTCTACCACTTAGCCAGGAACCCCCCAGCTCAGCAGTTTTTTGATATCTAAGAAATTACAAAAAAGAAAGAAGACTAGACTGAATCCTGTGGTATTGGACATGAGTCAAAGGTGTCTATATGAACCACAATATATTATGCACAAACAGAGCTGCAAAATTAAGTATAAACACACGTGGGAATGTGATTTAGCACATCAAGTGTATGTAACACCTATGTACCAGTTTTGTGTACTGACAGCCTAGAAGTGATGATACTCCAGGAGCAATGAGCATGTGGGCCCCTAAACACTGACTTAAAACTCTCTTCTCTAATAAAAGAAATGAGAATATAAAGAAGTGGCTGATTCCAGGGCTGAGGCAGACTTGACTTGTAAGTCAAGTCTTATATGTTTTGTAGTGTCAAAAACAAAACGAACAGAAAGAAAAGGATAATGCTCTAAAAAGGAACCAACATGTGGAACCAACCTAACAAGCTTTACAAGGTAGCAAACTCTGGTCCAAGTTTCAGGAATTTTCCAGGCAGACTATTAAACAGCATATATGAAGACTAGGAATCAGGAAATAATGTCACAGAAAAAAAAAAGAACTGTATGGTAACTCTTGAACTCTGTGCTGATACAGAAAGAAGGTGAAAGTAGGCAGGGCCATGTCATCATAAGAGGTTTCAGAGACAAGCTATGGAGTGGAGACTTTATTCAGCAGGTGTCAGAAATCTACTGAAGGGTTTTAAGCTAGAGAGCAAGATTTTCAAGAAGGTTCCTCAAAATTATTTTAAATGCATCTGACTAAATGTTTATTTGCTATGTATATCTGGTGTTTATAACTGACAAAATTTCATAAAACAAGAGAGTTTATGAAAACATAAATTGGCCAATCAGAGATATTAAGGAGCTGGTCTCAGAAACCATTCAAAATGCTTCCCATGAAGGTGGAAAAGAAACATTGTATGTGGAGTTCATCAGAAGCATTAAAAGCCTTAGGTGAACTGTTGAATAGGCAGGGGCTTTTCAGTCTGTTTTAACTTTTTTTTTTTTAATTTTAAAATTTTAAAAATGAGCACTTGCATTCTTTTCAGAGAAATACACCTGTTATGCCGTGCACAGTAGTCCAAATGGCTTAGAATCCACTTCCACTTCCACTGCTATAGTACCCACAGCCACACAAAGCTGCCTGCCTGGATTATCCCAGTCCCCCTGCTGGGTTATCACCTATTGTTTTCATCAGAGCTCTGGTTACAAAGAGGAATAGCTTCTGAATAATCTACCTGCACTGCTCCAATAATTCAGCAATTACTCCAATTTCTGTTCGTTTTTTAATATACATTTTTCAGAAAAAAGAAGGTTTTTTTCCCCAGAAACATGAGTAGCCACACCTATATTTTAAAAATTGATGTCACTTGTAGAAGAGTTAAGACATGAACAATTTATTAATTAGCTTTTTAAAACATAAAGTAATTTATATCAAGAAGATAGTGCACCACGATCAAGTGGGATTTATTCCAGGGATGCAAAGTTGGTTCAATATATGGAGATCAATAAACACAATTCATTATATTAATAGACTTAAAAAAAAGAAAAAATACAGCAACTTAATCAAATGGTACACATTAGAACATGTCATAAAAGGTGGTAATGGTTTTGAAAGGGAGGACAGACAACGAATGAGGCCAACACATCCAATTAATGTAAGTCATTTAAAACAATTGTTCTCAGCTGTTAGAAACCTCCACATGCAATATACAATATGACTCTCACATCCAGGTAGAGGGAGAGGGTGTGTGTGTGTGTGTGTGTGCGTGTGTGTGTGTGTGTGTGTGTGTGCGTGTGTGTGTGTGTGCGCGTGTGTGTGTGTGTGTGTGTGTTTTGCAGTGCTGTGGGGGTGCTAAACTCAGGAGCTTATGCATTCTAGGCAAGGGTCTTACCACTGAGCTACACCCCAAGCGCTAAGTAAGTTTTTTCTTTTTTTTTCTCAGAGAGAGAATAACAGAGTGGTATCCAGGAAATGGTGATTAACCCTTTATTTATTTATCTATGTCAGAAATCAGAGAAATACCAACTCTTAATTGTGATAGAACCAACTTACTTTAGTCCTCCTAAATTATAATCTCACAGTTGTGTTTTATTTTTGCCTTTAATCATGACATAATGTTTTATAGAAAACCAACATAACTGAAGAATGATCTGAGCATCTGGTCTTCTTATAGATAAAGGATGACAAATTTATTCTCCAAAAGGCTAGATTATAAATTATCTCAAGTTTTCTGGATCACAACAGGTTCTGTCAGCAAGAAGTCAGTTTTAAAAGAGTCAAAAGATACACGGGTGATTCACAAAAGAGAAGTCAATGACAAGTATATAAAGAGGTTTGTCATCATAAGTTGTTAAGAAACACAATTTAGGGGCCTAGGGCTGTGGCTGAGGGGTAGAGCACTTGCCTAGCATGTGAGGCACTGGGTTCGATCCTCAACACCACATAAAAATAAATAAAATTTTAAAAAGAAACAAACACAATTTTTAAAAGACACTACTTTATACCAATGGAAATGGTAACCTTAGCTGAATAATGGAAAAAGTTCCTGAGGATATGAAGAGACAAGATCTGTCATGCACTACTAGGAACAGGCTATGAACATTTATAGCTTTAAGGAGATCAGACAATATTTTATTAATGAGTCCTCTGGTATGGTAATATCACTTCTAAGTTTATACTCAGAGAAACACTTGTTTTGTTGATGAGAGGGAGTTGGGGATGACCTAGGGAACAATGCCAGGGGAATAACACAAACTGATAAGATACCATGGAATGCAGCAGTAGGAGGCAATGAACTAGCCAGGTGTGGTGGTGCATGCCTGTAATCCGAGTGGCTCAGGAGGCTAAATCAGGAGGATCATGAGTTCAAAGATGGCTCAGCAACATCAAGATGCTTAGCAACTCAGTGAGACCCTGTCTCTCAATAAAATACAAAATAGGGCTCAGTTGTTGAGTGTCCCTAAGTTCAATCCCTGATACCAAAGGGAAAAAAAAAGAAGCAATGAACTCACTTATATTAATCAGGGATAGTTATAAAAACAAGGCTAAGTGACAGAAGTAAACAAAATGATACCAATTCTAGTACTATTTATACAAACTAAGTATATTTATATAGTACTAATACTCAAAAAGCATATGGTAAACACATTACATTGGTTGTTTATAGGGAGAGTAAAGGCAAACTAGAAACTGAAAGAAGAAAAGTGTAATAAAAATAAAATGGGAACATGTGTAGACTTCTCATGACACTAAACTATAAGCCAAGGGGTATAATTAACATGACTTTCTTTATGTGAATTAAAAAAATATATAAATAAAATTAAGCCACATTTTGTTTTTAAACAATTTAAGATATTTCAATAGCTTATTTCAGTATTTGCTTGCATGCTTGTATAATTATTTTGTAAATACCATATTTCTCCTGTTCCCCATACTCTAGTACTCTATACCAATTTTTTTCTTTTGTATACTAGGGACTGAACTCAGGGACTTACACGTCATGCTCACTACCACTTAGCTACATCACAGCCCTTTTTATTTTGAGACAACATCTTGCTAAATAGCTCTGGCTGCCCCAAAATTGCAACCCTCCTATTTCTGCCTCCCCAGGTGCTAGAATTCCAGTTGTGCACCACTGTGCCTGGTAACATCTTTCTATTTTGCAAAGTACCTTTAACCTTCCTCTATAAACATTGTATGATTTATTTTCCTGCATCCTGCCCCATCCACAAAAGATTTTGATTTAATTAAAATCAGAATACACTCATGGAAGTGCAGTACATAAATATCATAGATTATATATCCCAGACACAGAAAGGTTTAGCATTCTATCAGAAAACTATTTCGTATTTGATTTTCATTATAGATTAATTTTCACTATTAATCATTTCATACTATTTTATGGTAAATGCCATAAAAGGGAGCTTTGGGAGCAATCAAAAACTCCCCCTATTAAATATTAATAAATGGTTATAGGACACAGTAACAGATTCTGTAAAGCACAACAAAATGTTAAGATGGATGTTAAGTTTTAGCTTAAACTAAAACAGAAATGGCCTAGAAATATAGAATAAATTTTGAATATAACATTAAAAGAATAATCAGTTAGATTAGGATTATCAAGGAGAACTTTCTAGATGAACTAAAATCTGGGCTGATTTTGAGAAAAGATGAATACTTATAAAGGTAAGATAATCAATAAAAGTATCACCTGGTTAGCATAAATAACTGAAGAGGTAAAGAAGAAATTTACTTCCAAATATATGTCTTTGCTAGATAAATAACAGGAAAAAAATTAGCTATATGAGCATATTGAAAGGTTATGAAAACCATACCAAAGATAATATACACACTTGCTATCAATATGTACTAACACTTAGAAGTCTTATCTTTTATATCCAGCAAAGAAATGCAAAAATAAATCAAATGTCACTGAATCTATCTTCATAATATGGATTGTTCAATAGGTAAAGTATCATAACGGTTGATGTCCCCAAATTTATTCTATATGGTTAATGTAGAGGGGTAGGTAGAAGAAGGTAGTAACATAAAATTTCTTTCCTTATCTCCTTTCCTAAAACAAAAACACAGAAATAACAATGGGTTGGAGAAATACTCACATGCCTTAATTTAGAGTATGTGTCCTCAGCCTACATCTAGGTCACTATACATATGAACCAGTTTTGATTGGTAACAAATGCTTGTTGATATTCTATGGGGAAGATAACTGAGTTTTTATTTCTCTTATATTCTAAAAAATCTAGATGAATTATTAGTAAAGGAAGTATTTTAATTTGGTTTTGTTTTGTTTTGTCTTGTTTGTTACACAATAAGCAAAACTAAATTTATCTTTATTTAAAACTATAAAGACCTGCTGGGTGTGGTGGCATCCTGATGAGGTATTACAATACCTTCTGTTTCCCAAAAAACTTGCTTTTTTAAAAAACTTGCTTACTTACTTCATCCATCTTCATACATGTGCCAAAATCTGCTAATTTTAGATGTCCATGTTTATCCAAAAGCATGTTGTCAGGCTTCACATCTCTGTGTATTAAACCCATGGAGTGTATTGCGTCCAGAGCAAGAACAACTTCAGCAGTGTAAAATTTGGCCCACTTTTCAGGCACATCATAATTACTCATAAGGTTTACAAGGTCTCCACCAGGCATGTATTCCATTACCATGTACAGATATCTATCATCTTGAAAGGCACAAAAGAGCTGGAAAACAAAAGGAAAGGAAAAAAAAAAGTTTTTAAGCCTAAAAACCAAAACCATAAATAGAAAAAAAAATCCAAAAACTATTAAATATAAAATAGAGTTAAAATTTATTAACTCTTATTTTAGACTTGGACATGTCCAGTGGAAAAACAGTAGCCAACAAAATTTTTATATGGATACTATATAAAGCATACTACAAAATATGCACAAAATAATGCACAATTTCTCTCTTGGAAAATATAATACAAGAAACTAAGTAGAAACGTTTAAAAATAGACACAGAATAGGAATGAGGAATATAAAATGCAAAGGAATGATAAAATAATTCACTACAGTTTAAAACCAGCTTTCTGAAAATTAAACAAACTACTGCACACACTTCATTTAGAAGAGAGCTGAGAAAATAGAAGCAATTTAGAAACATCTAAAAGTTACCAGATTCAACAGATATGAGAAGGAGCAAGCCTCATTCCCAGGGACAAACTAGTGGCCATACTTGGAACAGGATTAGCTAGCTCTTCTCTTCCCTTCCCCATTCTCTTGTTCATGATAAGCAGCAAGTAGCACTGTTATCTAAGGAGTGGTACAAGGTTACTGCTGGTCCCCAGAAGGGACAGAAAAACCACAAATTCAAAAGTTATCTATATATCCCACCAAATAACATGTCCAACCCCCTCAGGAAACAAGCAATGCTGACAGAAAAGAATTCTACTTACAAAAAGAGAAGAGAGAAAAAAAAACTAAGAATCAACATTTGAGAAAAATTAGCATCATGAAAAAGAAGCAAAGTAATTAAAACAAAATTAATCTTCAAGAAAATACTTGGTGAGACAAACTAAGGACAGCTTTAAGCCTGCAAGATCAATAACCACAAAAGTGTAACAGATGTTGCATCAGTTAAATAGTAGGCTGATATGAAAGAAAAAATCCTGAAGCCAAAGAATTAAGAACAAATTACAGACCCAGAAAACTGAGCAAAGAAGCTTTCTCTGAACACACTGAAATATTAAGAGGTAAAATATAGATCAAGGTTAGCAACAGTTCAACACACATCTAAAAGTTCTAAAAATAAAAAAAAAGAAAGTAAAAATTTTCTAGATATGTATTAATTTAAAAACTAAACTGATAGTTTTGACTTTAAATAAAGACCTTAGACAGCTAGTGTTGAATTTTCAAATAACCAAAAAGAAATATCCAAAGTTACCAAAAAGATGCCTTATATGCAGAAATACAAAATAAATACCATCAACAACAAATCTCTCATTCAACATACTAAATACAAAAGACAGCACAGCTATATTTTCAAAGTTTTGAGGGAAAATAATTTTTATGTTACATTATGGCAGGCTAGAAAACAAATGAGATGGCAAAATAAAATTTCGTATGTGACAAATCATTTCTAAAAGAACTGTCTAAGGATAGTTTGACAAAATGAAGAATAAACCCAAGAAAATGATTATGGGAGGCATAGGAAAGGGCAACATAAAGAGTATAGAAAATCTTACTAAGTCACAGTAATTTTTAAATGGAAGTCAGTGGGATGTAGGGAAAGAAGAGATGAAAAAGTATTATAATGCTGCTTACTGAATTGAGAAAAAGTGTGTGTGTGTGTGTGTGTGTGTGTCTATAGCTGTGTATAATGTGTTTTACTCCAAATGGTTGAAGGAAAGATGTAAATAAATGGAGAGATATCCCATGTTCATGGATTAGAAGTCTCAATATTATCAAAATAACAATTATCCCCAAATTGATCAATGTATTCCCTATCTAAATCCTAGGGTTCCCCCCAATCCCAGAAAGCTAATCCTAAAATTTACCTGGAAATACACAGAACCCAGAAAAGCCAAAACAATCCTGAGTCAGAACTAAATAGGAGGACTTACAGTTTCCAATTTCAAAACTCACTACAAAACTACAGTAATAAAGACAGTATTAGTACTGATGTAAGAATCAACATATAGACCAATAAAACAAAACAGTCCAGAAGTAAATCCCTATAATTTATGGTTAATTAAGATTTTCTGACAAAGGTGACAGAGGCAGTTTAGTGGTAAAAGAGTGTTATGGTTTGGATATGAGGTGTCCCCCAAAAGATCCTGTTAATGTAGCAATGTTTGGAGGTGAAATGATTGGATTTTGAGAGCTGTAACCCAGTTAACCCATCCTAGTTTGAGTGAACTGGGTGGTGACTACAAGAAGGCAAGGTGCAGCTAGAGAAGGTGGATCACTGGGGGTATGCCCTGGAAAATTGCTTCTTCCATGGGATTCCTTCCTCATCCTCTCTCTCCAACCTTGCCTGACCTTGCCTTGAGCTCAGCAGCTTACCCACAGGGTCCTTACCCCATCATGTGTTGCCTCACCTTGGGCCCGAAGCAATGAAATCAGCCCTCTACGGGTTGAGACCTCTAAAACCATGAGCCCCAAAATAAAAATTTCCTCCTGTAAGTTGTTCTTGTTAGATGTTCTGGTCACAGAAACACAAAAAATGACAACAGAAATTGGTACTCAGAACTAGGGTCACTAATGTGACTAACCTGACCGTGTGGTTAAAAAATCTTTGGAGGACTGGAGTTGTGGCTCAGTGGTAAGAGTACTTGCCTAGCATGTGTGAGGGTTTGATTCTCAGCACTGCATATAAATAAATGAATAAAATAAAGGTTCATCAACATCTAAAAAATATTTTTAAAAAATCTTTGGAGCTGGTTGTGGGAGGAATTTTCACAAGTTTAGAGATACAGACTGGAAAAGCTTTAGAATGTTGTAAAAGGAGCTTTATGGTGATTCTGGTGGGACCTCAGAAGACCAGAATGCCCGCAGGAATGCAGACTGTGCTCACGAGATTTTCAAGGGAAATGAGGACTTTCCTGGGAATTGGCCAAGAAGTCACTCATATTATATTCTGCAAAGACTTTACACATGTACTAAGACTTTATGTGAGGCTAAATTTAAAAATGATGGACTAGGTGGGCACAGTGGTGCATGCCTATAATCCCAGCTACTCTGTAGGCTGAGGCAGGAGAAATGCAAGTTCAAGGCCAGCCTCAGCAACTTAACAAGGGCCTCAGCAACTTACTGAGACTCCATCTCAAAATAAAAAGTAAAAAGTGCTGGGAATGTAGCTCAGTTGCAAAGCACCTCTAGATTCAATCCTCAGTACTAAACAACAATAACAATAAAAGAACAACAATAACAATGAAAAGTATACTAAAGATATCAGTTGCAAAAGGTAGCGTATTTACAATTCTATTCATTTAAAACATCTAGATGGTATATGTCTAGAAAAGGTTGCCTGGGATGAGCGGGTAATAGGGTAAACGGGCATAAAATCATTTGAGAAGGTAGAAATGTTCTATAACCAGATTGTAGTGATAGTTGTACCACTCTAAAATTAAAAAAAAAAAAACTGAATAGTTTACTTAAGTGAATTTTATGGTATCAAATTGTGCCTCAATAAGTTTAATAAAATTATTCTAAAAAACTTAAATATACATGTTAAGATGGAAAACATGGCTACTAGAACAACAGAAAAGAATCACATATTTTCCATCAGAGTAAAGGCAATTCTAAATCTACCCTAATACAGCTTAAAAACAATCCTTCAAAAAGTCAGGTCGACCCACAAGTAAGTTAACAATATTGCTTTATATATAAGGGAACAAAGCTGGAGTCAACTAAATGTCCATCAACAACTAAAGGAATAAACAAATTGTCATTTAGCCTTACAATGAAGTACTACTAATCAGTAATTACCAGGAATGAGCCATTGATACTACATTACATTATGTTACATTACATTACATATTACGTTACATTACAAAATCTCAAAACAATTTGTGAGTAAAAGAAAAAAGATGAGAAACAATCAGTGACTTGAGAAACAAAATGTAACTATTCAAAATGAAGCATGGAAGGAAAAAGAATTAGTTATCATGGAACAAAATCAAGCAGATCATATATGTTTAACCAGTCTCAAAAGGGGGCCATAGGGCAGAAGTTTCAGGAGAGAGAAAAAAATATTTGAAGAAATGATGGCCCAAATGTTCCCAAATTTGATGAAATCTATAAACCCATAATTTAAAGAAGCTCAACCATGGGCTGGAAATGTAACTAAGTGGTAGAATGTTTGCCTGGCACAAAGGAGTCCGTGAGTATGATCCCTAGCACTATTTAAAAAAGAAAAATTCTATCAATACTAAGTAAGTTAAACAAGTTAATTAAAACACTATGGTACTGGTGGAGGCAGAACTAGACAAAACAAATGAATGAAAAAGAAAACCCCAAAATAGACCCATACACATCTGGACAATTGAATTGCAACACAAGGAGGCAATGCATACCAGTGAGAGGAGGGTGGTTCAATATTTGATGTTGGAACAACTGGATAGCCACATGAAAACAAATTAAATTTAACCAAGTAACAACATCCTCTTAAAAAATTGGTTCCAGGTGCTACAGTCTGAAAGTCTGTATTGCTCACAAATCATATGCAATCCTAACACTAAGGTATGGTAATACCTTAACAATATCATAAGACCAGCATCTTAAAAAGTTATGGTTTTAGGAGGAGGGCCCTCTGGGTGGTGATTAGGTCCTGAGAATTCAGCTCTAAGGAAGGAGATTAGTTCTCCTTCCCCTATAAAATACCCCCAGGGAGCTCAATGACCCCTTTCAGGCTTCTTTTGTGAGAAAACAGCAGGAACATGCCATCTATGAGAAAATGGGCCCTGATCCATGATCAATTCTGCCAATTCCTTGATTGTGGACCTCCCAGTCTCTAGAACTTTGAGAAATTTATGTTGTTTGTAAACTACCTACTTTACGATATTCTATTTAATAGTCTTAAAGGACTCAGACATGACAGACCAGTAGGCAAAACATAAAAAGCCAAAAAATGTATCAGAATATCGTCATGATAGGAAAATAATTTCTTAAATGAATATAAAATACCTTTAATCATAAAAGTTTTATTAAATTGCACTGTACTGCATTAAAAATTATATTTCTATTTATAAAAATACACTATAAAAGGAGCCAATGGCAAGCTACTCATAAGGTATCAGAACTCAAAAGGGGAAGGAGGAGCATTTGTCCATAAGGATGGCTGCCATGGATATCAACTATCAAGGCTCAAGTGGTGAGAAGGGCACCCAGGTAAGTGGCAGTCTAGTGGGGCATATAGAGCCCAAAAGAGATGAGTTGAGGGAAGACAGAAAATGTTCAAAACTGAAAGAAAATACATGCGATGTAATTTGGAATCAGATTCTTCTAGGAAAGACATTATTGAGACAAGTGGTAAATTTGAGTGAGATCTGAGTATTAATTGTTAATGTACCAATGTTAATTTCCTCATTTCAAGGAATGTTGTGGCTATAAAGGAGACTGTCCATGCTTATTGGAAATAACAGTAAAGTATTGAGAGTGCCATGGACTGAATGTTTATGTTCAGTCCCCCAAATGTATATGCCGAAACCCTAAATCCCAATGTGATGGTATGTGGGTAGAGATGGAGCCTTTGGGAGGTAATTACATTGTGAGTGGAAGCCTCATAACAAGACTAGTGCTCTTAATATTAAAAAAAAAAAAAAAAGTTTGCTTCCTTCTCTACTCTCTGCCAAGTAAAGACTCAAAGACAGGGTAGGGTAGCTGTCTGTAATTAGGAAGAGGGCTTCACCAAGAACCAGACCGTCCTGGACTTTCAGTCTGCAGAACTGCAAAAAATGAATGTTTCTTGTTGCTGTTGTTGTTGAAGCCACCTAGTCAATGGGAATGTGTTATAGCAGCCTGAGAAAGGATGATGAAGTAGGAAGTCAGCAACCTAAGTATGAATGCTTCAGAAAAACAGTTCCTTCAAACTTTCAGCCTTTCTATAAGTCTGACTGCAAACCCTCCCCATAGAAAAAAGTCACAGTTAGGGAGATGATATTTTTAACACATACACAGTAAAGGATTCATACCCAAAATAAATAAGAATTTCTACTAAAAAAATTTTTCTTAAGTGACATATGTCCTAATGAGAAAACAAGCAAGAGACTTAAATGGCATTTCCCACAAGAGGACATTCAAATATTAAAAGGCTTTTTATTTTATTAGTGAAAGGGAAACTTAAACCACTGTGTTATGCCATGTCTCATGTATAAAATGACAAACAATTTTAAAATGGACGAGACCAAAAGAGTTATCAAAAGGGTTGACAAAAGAATGTGGCAAAGGAAACTTAAAACTGAAATTGCCACAAACATACTGAAGAATACTTGGCCTCACAGACTAAGATTAATGGTAAGCGTTTAGGAATGCCATTCTAGGAATATACCTAACAGAAATAAGCCATAAGAATATGGATGATTACATTATTTTAGTAAACAAAATTTTGAAAATAAACAACCAAATTATGACATATGCATGGAGTAGAATAAAATATAGCAATGCAATTAATATACTGTAACATTGACGGAAAATGATATATGTGGAGCTGAACCAAAAAAGATCTATTCGATGATTTCACTGATATAAAGTTCAATGAACAGAGAAAGTACAGCTACTGTGGCTGGTTAAATTAGGGGGCAAACTGGTAGGAACAAGAAGAGTGGCTCCCAGGAGGACAAGTGGAGGTGGTAACCGGAAGAGAACACTCTGGACTTCTGGGTGCTGGAAATGTGTGTTTCTGGACATGGCAGTTAAGACTCAGGTATTTATTTTTGTGAAAAGCCACTCTGACATTTGTTTGATGCACTTCTGTGAATTAATCTCACAAAGCTTTTTTTTTTTTTAAGTTGTAATAAGATTAAAGTACAGCTCAAAGGGAAATTTATAACTTCAAATGAGTTTACATATATTTCTCATTATCTTTTCCCTTTTCAATATTTAAGCAAAAAGAGGTATTTGAACTGGAAATCAAAAACTGACAGTAAGTTAGGCAGATAACTAAAGAAACTAGAAAACTAAAGAAAATGAAAGGGAAGAAAAATGAAAAAAAAAAAGCAGAAAAGCTTTATTAAAAAAACCTGTTCTGATTGCGCATATTTTGTAAACAGAACCAAAAAAATTGTTAAGATAATTTACATAATTTGCAAGCTTATTTAATAGAAAAGTGAAAGACAGATACAGTCACATAAAGTACAAAAAGACTCAAGAAATCAAAACTCTGAATCAGTCAATCACAATAGAAATTAAAAAGCTAGTAGAGGAGGAAGAGAGAAAGGGAGATGGTACAAGGAGAAATACTAATTTCAGGACAGCAGCAATCTCTGGAGAAGAATGGAGAAGAGAAAAAAACCGGTAGAAGAACAAAAGTATTTAATTTACTACTTTAAAATTAAAAGAGTAAAATGAATTATGAGAAAATGTTTTAAATTTGTCAAATCCAACAGCAAGCAGGGAAAGCCATCTACGAATGATTAATTAATTAAATTGTGTTTGACTGCACAAAGAAAAATATCTAGAGAAAACTGTCTTAAGAACTATTAGTCAATAGTTCCTTTAAAAGATTTAAGGATACCGAGAGCAGTATCAAGTCAGTTTAAAAATAAGGCAAAGAATTTGAGTGGTTTTCCTTGACTCTTGAGGAGACACAGAGGTTACTGATAGATACTATGCAGTAGTTAGTGTTTATTTGAGGAATCAGGGCAAATGCTGGAGTAAATAATTTGCACCTCTGAATAGTCTGCACAGAAAGAATATTTTCAAAGAATCTAAGAAAACACTGATTCAATACCACCTGAACAGATGGTGATAAAAATATATGTGGCACAGAAAAAGATTTAGTTGGACAAATTTAAAAAGTCTGTGATAATGTAAGATGTTTAAAGTCTGTAATATTTATTAATAGGCACCCAATGGAAAAATTTAAGTCTCTTGTTAATAAATGAATGGTGTCAATTGCTCTCCTGGACTTCATCAGTTTTATAAATTTTTGTCAAAATTAGAAGTGAATATCCTCAATTCCATATAGCAGTGGTGAAATTTTACTGCAATTATTTGAGCTCAGAGTTGAGACTGAATTGAGACTGAAATTTGAACAACCACTGTATCCAACACTAAAAAGTGTTGGAAATTAGTCTTTGCTACAAACTAATAAGGTTTCACAACATGACCTAAAATTATGCTTATCCATAAAACTTATACTGTATATAGTCATTTTGATGGTAATTAACCTCAAACTGCTTTATATACTTTTCCTGTTATCAAAAGTTAAAAACAACATCTCCATTCCTGTTTAAAATCCACTGATGCACTTTCTGAGCTCAGACTAGTACAAATAGAAGTGCTTGATCTGTAATGTAATGACCTTGCCAAATGGCAGAGATCAAGAAAGGTATTTAAAAGAATTCTAAAAATGTCTTCTTCAAGTGACAAATATGTTTAATCAAAATCACATGCTCAATCGAGTGCAGTGACACATGCCTATAATCCCAGCTGCTCCGGAGGCTGAGACAGGAGGATTTCGAGTTCAAAAGCCAGACTCAGCAACTTAGCAAGGCACTAAAAACCTCAATGAGACCCTAGTCTTTAAATAAATAAAATACAAAATAGGGCTAGGGATGTGATACTTTATTATTGTGTTCCTTCAAAAACATATACATTTAATCTAAATAATAAGAAAAACATCAGACAAATTTAAATAGAGAAATATTCACTCCCTACAATATACCTGACAAATACTCTTCAAAACTATCAAGGTCATCAAAAATAAGAAATGTATGAGAGACTGTCACAGCTAAGAGGCTGAGTAAGATATGATAACTAAAAGTAACATGGTTATTCTGGATGGGTACTGGAACAGAAAAAGCACATTAGTTAAAAAGTAAGAAAATCTGAATAAATTATAGTCCTTAGTAAATAATAATGTACCATTACTGGTTTATACATTTATTAGAGGACAAAGGCAACTAACTACACAGGGGGTAGATGTGAACTCTTATATTATCTGCTCAATTTTTCTGTAAATCAAGAAGGGCTGGGATTGTTGTTCAGTGGTGACTCAGTATGATTCGCCTAGCATGTGTGAGGCACTGGGTTTGATTCTCAGCACCACATAAAAATAAATAAAGGCATTGTGTCCATCTACAATGAAAAAAATATTTTTCTACAAAAGTGTCTTTGGAATAAAACCTAGTATAAAAAATAACCACATGGTGGTTATGAAAAGACTTTTCTTTTTTTGGTAATGGGGACTGAACCCAGAGGAACTTTACTACTAAAGCCATGTCCCAAGCCCTATTTTTTTTTTTTAATTTTTTATTTTGAGACAGGTTCTTGCTAAGTTGTCAAGCCTGGTGTCAAACTTGTGATCCTCCTACCTCAGCCTCCCAAATCTCTGGGATTACAGGTATGTGCCACCACACCCTGATGAAAAGATATTTTCAAAGACAAATGCATAAAACCTTCTTATACGTAAACCTTAACAATGAACATATACAATCAATTTTGATGACAAAAAACACCAAATATGAACCTCAATTAAGGAAACGTTCTCATTCCCAGGAAAAAATTCCATTCTAATCATTAGTGTACCTCTATTTTTTAAAATTATATTTATTATTATTTCTTGAATTAAAAAAAATCTATAAAACTTTGTTTTCTAATTGTAGAAGAATTCATATAATGTCTTCGATCTTGCCTCTTGGGCTGCAAAGCCTAAAATATTTGCCATCTGGCCTCTTACAAAAATATTTGCCAATTCCTGGTAGAAGAAATGTTTCTACTTTAAGAAATGTTTAAAATTTATAATTTTTTTTTTTCACGATGAAAGGGATTAAACCCAAGGACTAGGCAAGCACTCTATCATTCAGCTATGTCCTCAAACCTATCATAATAAGTTTTTAAACTAAAAATGGCCAGGCATGGCGGTGTACGCCTATAATCCCAGGACTCAGGAGGCGGAGGCAGGAGGTTCAAAGCCAATCTCAACAACTTAGCAAGACTCTAAGCAACTCAGGAAAATCTTATCTCTAAATAAAATATAAAACAGGCTGGGGATGTGGCTCAGGGGTTAAGTGCCCCTGGGTTCAATCCCCAGTCCCCACCCCCCCCCAAAAAAAATCCTAAAACTGACAATATTAAATATATTTACATTTTTTTCTTCACAAACAAGTTCAATCAAACCTTAGGGAATGAACAGTCTACATTTTATATAGACTGTTCCAAAAAGAACATTTAGGGAATGAACAGTCTACATTTTATATAAAATTTTATATAAACGGTACCAAAAAGAACAGGGAAAAAAATGGTTTGTTGGGGCTGAGGCTGTAGCTCAGCGGTAGAGCACCTGCTTCACACATGTGAGGCACTGGGTTCGATACTCAGCATCACATAAAAATAAATAAAGATACTGTGTCCATCTACAACTAAAAATTAAAAAAAAAAGGTGTGTTTCCCAACTACGTCTATTTGAGTAGTTTTGCTCTGATATGAAAAGCACCATGATCCATTGTTTTAAAAATTAAATGTCCAGTCTCCTTTATGCATACAGATAAAAAATTTCTTAACAAAATATTATTAATAAAATTTAATAGCCTATTAAGAAAATATCACATTATACTAGATAGCATTTACTTTAGAATTTATACTACTTTAAAGTCTTTTTACTTTTAGTGAATTATAATCACAGATAAACAACAACAGTAAATCTTAAAAGACACTGAAGGAAACATTTTAAATACTTTAACAATGTTAATCTAGGAAAGTCCTGACCAGGCCTAATCATTTACCCATCTTAGAAAGCTTTAAATATCAGAAAGACCTGAGCAGTAAACCCAAATAAAATTTAAAACAATAAAAAAGGACAAGGATGGGGGGGAAAAGAACTATTGTTCAACACTACCTTGAAACAATTAGCCAATGTCATTTTATTGTGTATTTTGTAATAACTATTTATTAAAATAAAGAGCTTTCTTATGTATAAATTCTTCTAAACCTACTTGGAAAGGTAAAAACTGTGGCTTAACTGAAGATCAGGTTTTATCTGAAGATATATACTATATTGTTAAAAGAAGACTAATCCAAAATAATCAAAGCAATAAAAAAGTACCAATTAAAACAATGTAAGTCAAAATCCATTTTGTTCAGGTAATTCTAACTTCACAGAGAAATTTTTTAAGAATTGTTACATATTATTTGTTGTTTTGGGAGGTGTAAGTAAATGTTAATGGGGAAGGGAAATTGTCAAACAGCAGCAAATGAAGGGTGAATAAGGAAACTTCCTACTTCTACAATATGCAATACATGGGAGGCATTTCAATTTTTGACTCCCCACCCAAAAATATGAAGTGCTTTCCCATTCAATCTATTCTTCTGGATTCCTGCTAAAGAGTGATATGGTTAAGCGTATGAAAAAATTGCTGCTGAAAAAAAAAATCCCCCCGCCCTTTGGCAGTGCTGGGGATCAAACCCAGGGCCTCATGCATGCTTGGCAAGTGCTATACCACTAAGCCACCTGCAGCCTTCTGGAAAAGTATTTTTAAAGTAAAACATTAAGAAGAGACTTATCCTATCAGATATCAAACTATTTGAAAAACTACAGAAATTAAAATAATGTGATTTTAGCACAGGAACAATTAACAAATCGATGTAATAAAACAGAGCTTCAAAGAGAAATTCATGTACATATGGTGATTTAATCTGTAACATACAAACTATTTCATTCATTTCTTGTGGAAAAGGAACTTTTCAATAAATGATGATGGAAAAACTGGCTAACCATTTAGAAAACAACAAATCATATTTCATATAAAAATTATTTTCTGATAACACAGAAATAGATTTCTCTCCAAAAATTAAAATATAAAAAAATTAAAGAATATACCTTATCTCAAAATTAAAAGGGCTTGGGTACATAGCCCAGTGTTAAAGTTCACCTGTGTTCTATCCCCAGTACCAAAAAAAAAAAAAAAAAAGAAGAAGAAGAAGAAGAAGAAAAGAAAGTATAGAACATTATTTTTATAATCCTGGGCATGGGGAAGGTATTGCTCAACAATTGAAATGTAAAATCTACAGATTTTACTACATCTAAATTTAAAACTTCCATAAGCAACAGGCAAGTAATAGTGAAGAGAGTGTATTTCCAACATATACAAAAAAGGATTAATACCTAGGATCTAGTAAGATTAGCAAATGAATTAAAAACAAGTTAATTTTCTAATGTTAGAAAAATGTGACATGCAATGTGTAAGGAGTATAAGTTACTAATAATAGTAAATATGCTGAATCTGGCAAGTAACAAGGCAATGTAATGAACACAATAACATCTTTTTTTTTCAAGCAAGCAACTGACAGTTTAAAACAAGTACAATATTTAGTATTTGCTTAAAATGTGGTAGAAGAAAACTTTTTACGCAATTAGTGGTAATATAAGCTTACTAAAAAAAATTTTTAGATAGGCCAAGTGGCATATGCCTGTAATTTCAGAGACTAAGGAGGCTGAGGTAGAAGGATCATAAATTCAAAGCCAATCTCAGCAACTCAGCAAAGCCCTAAGCAACTTAGAAAGACTCTTGTCTCAAAATAAAAAATAAAAAGGGATGTTGGTGGGTAAGCACCCCTGGGTTCAATCCGCAGTAACACAACAACAACAACAAACATAAAACAACTTGCTTTGTTTACGAAGTAATCTGGTCCTTTCAATCAAATGTCAAAGGTGCATACTATGTGACCCATAAATTCCAATGCTAGGACCCTATTTGTGTGTGTGTGTGTGTGTGTGTGGGAAAGGGGCACCAAGGATTGAACTCAGGGAGCACTCAACCACTGAGCCACATCTCCAACCCCATTTTGTATTTTTATTTAGGGACAAGGTCTCACTGATTTGCTTAGCAGCTTGCTTTTGCTGAGGCTGGCTTTGAACTCACCATTCTGTCTCAGCCTCCCGAGCCACTGGGATTACAGGCATACACCACCGCACCCAGCTTCTGCCAGGATCCTATTCTAAAGAAATAGTCATGAAATATTTATATACAACAGACAGATGGACAAGCACAGCTAATTCCATATCATGGGCAGAATTCATAAGTCTGGAACACCCTGTTTCACCAGACAGAAAAGCAAACTATTGAAACCACCTAAGGCTCTGTCAAAAGGTCTCAGGAACCAATTTAAATATGATTACACTGGCCAAAGGTGTCATAACATAAGCTTAAACAAGGTGTTCAGAGGACTAAAATATATTAACTACATTTTTTAGGTCCATGCATTCAAACTGATTCCACCTTCCCCCCGAAACTGGTCACCCTTAAGAGATAAAAAGAAAACTATGTCCTTCCTTTTTGGAAACTGGGAAATATAGGGAAATAATAAAGTTTTTGTCCTTCCAATGTGAATTATATCATGGAGTAACCAACTAGTAAATGGGGGAATATCTTTCTTTATAGAAACATTCCAATCACTACAATTAAGGAGGAATGATGAAATTGAAACATCACCATTTTACAATCCTTAAAAGATCAATACATTGATCAAAAATAGTTATGATAACACAGGATAATCACACATTGGCTTCCTGAAAGAAAAATACTGCCTATGAAATAGCCTCCTAAAAATAAAATCTGAATTCAATCAAACCTTTTACTCTATCAATTTACAAAAATGCAAATGAGAGAGAAGCATGTTGAACTATATCACAAGGACAAAATTATCAAAATCCAGGTTTTCAACCTGGGGACAAAAAAACTATCAAAGAACAGGAATACTATAGCTTGAGAGACAAAAGGTAAAAGATATACCTAAATTTAAAAAGTTTTTTAAAGGGAAAAAAAAAAATCAAGGGAGAGAAATGAATTACAGTAGATGGAGTAGAGAGAGAAGATGGGAGGGGAGGGGAGGAGGGATAGGAGAGGATAGAAAATATAGCAGAATACAACAGTCACTAGTATGGCAATATGTAAAAACACGGAAGTGTAACCGATGTGATTCTGCAATCTGTATACGGGGTAAAAATGAGAGTTCATAAACCACTTGAATCAAATGCATGAAATATGATATGTCAAGAGCTTTGTAATGTTTTGAACAACCAATTAAAAAAAAAGTTTTTAAATACCAAAGACTGGGTGGAAATTTAGCTCAGTAGTAGAGTGCTTGCCTTACATGTCTGAGATCCTAGATTTTATTTCCCCCAGCACTGCAAAAAAAAAAAAAAAAGACAAAAACTAAAATATTGTACTTAGAGTACACATTTGGGGGATAAAACTGGAAAAGAAAGCAAGGAAGAGCTTACCATAAAAAGAGTTACAACAAAATAAGGACACTAGAAAAATACTAGTATCCTTAGAAAAACAGAACTAGATAAACAGTTTAAAGAATAAAAAGTACTCTCTACCAGCAAAAGAATAAGATTTTTAAATGTGCCAATATACATCTGTTGAATTTTTAAAAATCACACTAAAAACATATATGTAAGAAATATAGATGGACCAAAGAGTTATATGGCAGCATAATTTATGTAAGAAAAATGAAGAGTTACTTTCAGCAAACATAGTACACCAACAAATCATGGGACCATTTGTACAATTAAATACTGAATAGTCCTTAAAAAATAAGAGCTGAGATTTGGAAAGCTATTTGAAATAATCCATTGAAACTGATTATATGTACACTCTCTGATCCATCAATTTCTCTGCAAGGTAG